>NC_053429.1:4012116-4612116 GCF_007990345.1 Gossypium hirsutum
GATGCAAATGTGCCAGAAAATGCCACAAATGTCAATCTACGGCGATAAATTCATGTAGCCCCTTCACCCCTTCATGTTATGACTTCTCCGTGGCCTTTTCTATGTGGGGCATGGATGTCATAGGGCCAATTTCTCCAAAAGCTTCAAATGGACATCGATTCATTTTTGTGGTTATCGATTACTTCACAAAATGGATTGAAGCCGCTTCGTTTGCCAATGTGACGAAGACTGCAGTGTGCAAGTTTTTGAAAAAGGAAATCATTTGCCGTTATGGTTTGCCTGAAAGAATCATCTCAGATAATGCCACGAATCTGAACAATAAGATGATGAAAGAAGTGTGCAAGCAGTTCCAAATAAAGCATCATAATTCCTCGCCCTATCGCCCAAAGATGAACGGGGCTGTTGAAGCAGCTAACAAGAACATTAAGAGGATCATTGGGAAAATGACTGAGACATATAAAGATTGGCACGAGAAACTTCCATTTGCTTTGTTTGCATATCGCACATCTGTGCGAACATCTACGGGAGCAACTCCTTTCTCTCTAGTCTATGGAATGGAAGTTGTGCTACCTATCGAGGTTGAGATCCCCTCTCTGCGAGTATTGATGGAATCAAAGTTAGAAGAAGCAGAATGGGTTCGAGCTCGATATGATCAGTTGAACCTCATTGAAGAAAAACGTCTAAGGGCAATTTGTCATGGGCAAATGTACCAAAAGAGAATGATCGCAGCCCATGACAAGAAGGTACGACCAAGAGAGTTCCATGAAGGAGAACTCGTTCTAAGAAAGATTCTCCCAATACAAAAAGACCTACGAGGAAAATGGGCACCAAATTGGGAAGGACCATACGTTGTAAAAAGGCATTCTCAGGAGGAGCTTTAATCCTTACCGAGATGGATGGGAAGGAGTTACCGAATCCGGTGAATTCAGATGTGGTGAAGAAATATTATGCTTAAGATGAAAACCCGAAAAGGCCATCTTAAAAAAAAAAAGGATCAGGGCGAAAACCCGAAAAGGGCGTCTTGATTAGTACAAAAAGATTAGGATGAAAACCCGAGAGGGCGTCCTAATGAAACAAACCTGGCGGTCGAACGGTAGGTCAAGTAGTGAGACTACAGTATTTGAAGCACTTCTGAAAGCTCAAAATTTTCTACGCAAGAAGCCATGCTCGAAAAGATTATTGATTGAGGAACGTGGAAGAGTTCATGTGTTGAATATCTAGAGCATTTGTATCCGTTGTATACGACCTTTTCTTTCTTTTTGACATTTTTACTCTCATTGGTTAACTTTCTTTGTTTGCCACATTTGAAATAAAGGAATATGAGATATCCTTTTTGTCCCTACCTGACCATTCTCATGTATCTCATTATGTGTTTATTTAATGATAAATAGTGAAATGACATGCTCTAAACAAAAGAAATGTCAAGCATTACCCGGATAAGAATTTGATAAGTGCAAGATCTTCAAAGTAAGAACAAAGTTTAACCAAGGGCAAAAGGGTGATATCTGAGAAACGTCGATTACTCGTAAAGCTCGAAGACAGGTATGAGGCCTGAAGAGAAGGTCGAGAATCAAAGCAATGAACGCAGATCCTCAACAATCGTGGCTAAATGGACATACGACAAACATGCTTAAGGAGCACCGCATAATCATGTAGGCATAAAAGCATTTAAGACAAACATGTGCATATAATGATACATGGCATATACAGGTACTCCAACAGAGCAAGAAATCTTGAATGAGAGTCGCACTGAATCAAAGGAAAAGATACCCGAGTTCTACCAAAAGACTGGTTTTGGGTATTTTAATGTTTAATGTTCATGCTTTCCAAAGAAAATCAACTCATATCACGAGAGGTGAGTTGAGCCTTTTAATTTCTGTTTTTCAAAAATCAACTCATATTGCGAGAAGTGAGTTGAGCCTAGGGGCACGCCAAGGTATTTTTAGTTTATGTTTTAAATTGACTCATATTGCGAGAGGTGAGTTAAGCCTTTTAATTTATGTTTTTCAAAATCAATTCATATTGCTAGAGGTGAGTTGAGCCTCAGGACACGCTGAGGTAATTTTAATTTCTGTTGTTAAAAAATCAACTCATATTGCGAGAAATGAGTTGAGCCTCCGGACACGCTGAGGTAATTTCAATTTTTGTTTTCAAAATTCAACTTATATTGCGAGAAATGAGTTGAGCCTCAGGACACGCTGAGGTATTTTCAATTTCTGCTTTTCAAAATTCAACTCATATTGCGAGAAATGAGTTGAGCCTCAAGACACGTTGAGGTAATTTCAATTTCTGTTTTCAAAAATTCAACTCATATTGCGAGAAATGAGTTGAGCCTCAAGACACGTTGAGGTAATTTCAATTTCTGTTTTCAAAATTCAACTCATATTGCGAGAAATGAGTTGAGCCTCAAGACACGTTGAGGTATTTTCAATTTCTGCTTCTCAAAATTCAACTCATATTGCGAGAAATGAGTTGAGCCTCAAGACACGTTAAGGTAATTTCAATTTCTGTTTTCAAAATTCAACTCATATTGCGAGAAATGAGTTGAGCCTCAAGACACGATGAGGTAATTTCAATTTCTGTTTTCAAAATTCAACTCATATTGCGAGAAATGAGTTGAGCCTCAAGACACGTTGAGGTATTTTCAATTTCTGCTTCTCAAAATTCAACTCATATTGCGAGAAATGAGTTGAGCCTCAAGACACGTTGAGGTAATTTCAATTTCTGCTTCTCAAAATTCAACTCATATTGCGAGAAATGAGTTGAGCCTCAAGACACGTTGAGGTAATTTCAATTTCTGTTTTCAAAATTCAACTCATATTGCGAGAAATGAGTTGAGCCTCAAGACACGATGAGGTAATTTCAATTTCTGTTTTCAAAATTCAACTCATATTGCGAGAAATGAGTTGAGCCTCAAGACACGTTGAGGTATTTTCAATTTCTGCTTCTCAAAATTCAACTCATATTGCGAGAAATGAGTTGAGCCTCAAGACACGTTGAGGTAATTTCAATTTCTGTTTTCAAAATTCAACTCATATTGCGAGAAATGAGTTGAGCCTCAAGACACATTGAGGTATTTTCAATTTCTGCTTTTCAAAACTTAACTCATATTGCGAGAGATGAGTTGAGCCTCAAGGCACGCTGAGGTATTTTCAATTTCTGCTTTTCAAAATTCAACTCATATTGCGAGAAATGAGTTGAGCCTCAAGACACGTTGAGGTAATTTCAATTTCTGTTTTCAAATTCAACTCATATTGCGAGAAATGAGTTGAGCCTCAAGACACGTTGAGGTATTTTCAATTCCTGCTTCTCAAAATTCAACTCATATTGCGAGAAATGAGTTGAGCCTCAAGACACGTTGAGGTAATTTCAATTTCTGTTTTCAAAATTCAACTCATATTGCGAGAAATGAGTTGAGCCTCAAGACACGATGAGGTAATTTCAATTTCTGTTTTCAAAATTCAACTCATATTGCGAGAAATGAGTTGAGCCTCAAGACACGTTGAGGTATTTTCAATTTCTGCTTCTCAAAATTCAACTCATATTGCGAGAAATGAGTTGAGCCTCAAGACACGTTGAGGTAATTTCAATTTCTGTTTTCAAAATTCAACTCATATTGCGAGAAATGAGTTGAGCCTCAAGACACATTGAGGTATTTTCAATTTCTGCTTTTCAAAACTTAACTCATATTGCGAGAGATGAGTTGAGCCTCAAGGCACGCTGAGGTATTTTCAATTTCTGCTTTACTAATTCTACTTTTTCAAATCAACTCATATTGCAAGAGGTGAGTTGAGTCTCAGGCCACACGCTGAGGTCTTTTCAAATTCTGTTTTTAATTTCTGTTTTTTAATTTCTGTGTTTCAAAAAAAAAAAATCAACTCATATTGCAAGAGGTGAGTTGAGCCTTTTAATTTCTGTTTTTCAAAAATCAATCATATTGCGAGAGGTGAGTTGAGCCTTTTAATTTCTATTTTTCAAAAACCAACTCATATTGCGAGAGGTGAGTTGAGCCTTTTTCTATTTTTCAAAAATCAACTCATATTGCGAGAGGTGAGTTGAGCCTTTTGCAAATTCTGTTTTCAAAAATCAACTCATATTGCGAGAAGTGAGTTGAGCCTTGGCTCACGTGCTGAGCTATTTTCAATTTCTATTTTTAATGTCTAGTTTTAAAGAGTCAATTCATATTGCGAGAAATGAGTTGAGCTCAGGATCACATGCCGAGTAAAGAATAAAGATTGGACAATTGAACAAAATTTAGTGCTTTTAAGTCTTTGCACTATCCTTGTTTCACAATGATAAGCAAAGAGGGGCAGTTGTAAGCACTAAATTTTTGTCCGACTAGAGTTTGTGTTTAATTTTCAAAATTTCAAAAAAAAAAATTTAAAAATAAAAATTGCATTTTGACACCTAAACTTTTCCTAAATTTCATTTTGACCCTTAAACTTTCTTTAAATTTCACTTAGACCCCTAAACTTTCATTAAATTTCATTTTAATCCTAAATTTTCTAAAAATTACATTTAGCCCCAGAAGTTTTGCTGCATTTGCGATTTGGTCCTTCAGACAAGTTACATGATTTGGGGCACCCACTTCCCAGATTTTCAGGCCATAAACATGGGTGGCTGCTCCTTCCCCACTTGCTACCTGCAAAAAAGAAGCAAAACCAACTATAAAAAGGAGTTTAAACTCCAAAAATGAGAACCCCCATGAAAAAAAAAGAGAGAAGAAAGTTTCGAAAAAAAGAAAAAGGAAGGAAAAGAGAAGAGAGAAGGAAGAGAGGAGGGGAAGAGGAGAGCCCAACCACAACCACCGAGGGCGGAAGAGATCGACGCAAGTGGCAGCGACGGTGAAAGAGGCTAGAGCCGAAAGAGGGAAGGAAGAAGAAGAGAAGAAAAAAAAAAGAGAAAAAAGGGGAAAGAAAAAAAATAAAAAATAATATATCGGGTCGACCCGACCCGGATTCAACCCGCGAACCGACCCAACAGGCCCAGCAGTAGCAGGCCAGCCCAAAAAAAAAACAAAGCAAAAAAAAAGCAGCAAAAAAAGAAGAAGAAAGAAGCAGAAAAAAAGAATAAGAAAGAAGCAGCCCACTTTGTGCAGCCCAGTAGCGCAGCAGGCCACTGCCCAGCCCAACAGCAGCTGACCCAGTAGACCAGCAGCAGATTTGGCCCAGCAGACTGTCCAGCAGGCCTAGGCCCAACGCCCAGCAAAAAAAATAAGGAAAAAAAAAAGAAAAAGAAAAAAGGAAAAGGGGGCTTTTGGTAATTTCTCATTTTTTTTAAATTTAGTCCATTTATTTAAATATTATATTATTTCAATTAAATTAGCATTTTTTTAGATAGTTTTTAGAAATATTGTTACATTTATTTTACTTGTATTTTAAAAATAAAAAATATTTAATGCATAAGACAACAACCGATTTAATTTTAAATCATCGAATTCATTGCTATGTTGGGTGAATATCGATGGCTTATGTTAAATACGGGACGCCCTTCTAAAAAATCGAAAATATTCAAAATTCCTCGTATTTTAATAAAAATTCTCGTGTTTTATTAGGATCCCGATTAAAGATTAAATTGAATTGATTTAACACTAATTCGATGGTTTCATCGCCATATCGGGGTGAATATCATCGACTCGTGTTGAATACGGTATTTTTTAAAGAAAAAAATCGTGTTTCAAAAATTTTCATGTCTTCAAAATTTCACGTGTTTCAAAATAATAATAATAAAATTTCCCGTGTTTCGAAAAAAATACATTCGTGTTTCTTTCTAAAAAAATCGTGTTTTCAAAAATTTCCGTGTTTCAAAAATTCGTGTTTTCGTGTTTTCAAAAAAAAATCTCGTGTTTCAAAAAAATAAAAATAATAAAAATAATAAAAAAATAAAAAAATTCTCGTGAATATTTTGGTATTATTGTGTTTTCAAAAAAATTCAGTATTCGACAAATTTAGTGTTTTCGTGTTTTCAAAAATTTTCGTGTTTTCAAAAATCTTTGTGTTTTCAAAAATTCTGGCGTTTCAAAAATTTTCGTGTTTTAAAAAAAATTTACGTGTTTTCACAAATTTTCGTGTTTCACAAATTCTCGTGTTTTCAAAAACTCCAGTGTTTCAAAGTTTCCATGTTTTCAAAAATTCTCGCGTTTAAAAAAAATTCGTGTTTCAAAATATTCTCGCATTTCAATTTTTGTTTTTTAAATCGTGTTTCAAAAAATGTCGTGTTTTAAAAATTTTCGTGTTTCTAAAATTTCCCTGTTTTAAAAATTCCCGTGTTTCAGAAAAAAATGTCGTGTTTTAAGAAAATTTCGTTTTTTCTAAAAATTTTCGTGTTTCTAAAATTTTCGTGTTTACAAATTCTCGTGTTTTCAAAAATTCTCGTATTTTAAAAAAATTTCGTTTTAAAAAAGAAATACTGCGCTTCAAAATTCTCGTGTTTTTTTTTTTAAAAAAGGGGTTCTCGTATTTCAATCGGATCACGACTAAATATTAAATGGAACTCGTATTTTTGAAAATTAAGACAACATGCGTTTAACGAGATACCAATTTTGGGCGTCGCGAGGGTGCTAATACCTTCCTCGCGCGTAACCGACTCCCGGACCCTAATTTTCTCTGGATTTTGACATGGACCTAAAATTGTCTCTTTTTTTTTAGAAAAGTTTAAAAAAATTCTTCTAAAAAAGGATTTTATTTGGTGTCCGATCACACCTAAAAAAGATCGGTGGCGACTCCTCTTTTGTAAATAAAATTTGAAACTTTAATTTTTCAATAATCATTTCAAATAGCGCCTATTGCCAAATTTTTAGGTCGCTACAATCGATAAAATGATTTAATTGATACAATATTGATATTTGGAGGACTTAATTAAAATATTTTCAAATTTGGAAACCAATTAATAATCTAAGTCATAGTTTGTGAATGTTCTATACAGTTAAACTGTACATTCTAAATCAAATTGTTCATATGATAAGTACAAATTTAAACTATGTGTTTTAAATATGTACGGTGCCATTTACAATGGGAGTAATAAAATGACCTAACTAATATGATATCTTTTTTGCTTCATTCAAAGTGGAAATTACAAGAGATCATTGTGTTTCAGTCCTAGGCAATGAGCTTTAAAATCTCTCCCCAAGAAAACAAGCTTGAAGGTTGAATAGATCAATTCTCAAACATCCAAAGACTATTAAAGTTTTGTGACCCAAATCTCTTCATTTGTTAAAAACATAAAAGAGAGAGGCAAAATAGGGGGATTTGTGCCCCCGCAGTACGAACCATGCAATACGGAAAAATAGACATTGATTATAACAGCGTTGTTTAACCCTTAAATTGATGTAGTCAATCTACTTTTGTATCGTGTATTTTTTAACACAATGAATTCTCATTTCTGCTTGTGATTTTTTCCGATAAGAGTTTTCCATGTAAAATATGTATGTTTTTTATTTTTTTTCTCATTACTTTGCGATCATTCTACTGCCATTATAGGCGTTTATTAAAACATAAACAAAGCCAAAAACTAGCAACACCGTCCGTAAACACATGGATCACACAATGAAGGAGAACAAGGAACTCTTATGTAGCTTTTGTTAAAATTTGTTAACTCAATATATTTATTTCCTATCAATCATATGATACGTCACATAATGGTAGCTTAATCAACATGCCAAATTGATAAATTTTGATAAAAACGATTTTTTTACTATTTTAACGATTAGATTAATATTTTTAAAACAAAATAGTTAAAGGACATAATTTTTAACATTTTAAGTACTTAAATTAAATCTCAAAATTTGTCAAAATATAAAGGCTAACAACAAAATTTACCATATTTGAAAAATATCATAGAATAAAAATTACATAATTAATCCAACAATTTCAATTTTATTCTTGAAATTGACACCATAAAAAGAAAATATAGAGAAAATCTATCTCATTGATCATTTCTATGAAATGTAGAACCAAAAATGAAAAGCATTACTATGAAAAAGCTGAAGGTAGGGATTGTGAGTTTTTCAAGAGAGAGGAGGAAAAGAGTTGATGAATTATGATGGTTAAAATCTGCTGTTAGTCCCTATACTTTAATAAAATTTGAGATTTAATCTTTGTACTTAAAAAAGTTAGAAATCAAGTCTTTCTAGTTCTTCAATTTAAAAATCCTAACCCGATCGTTATCTTCATTGGTTTTTTGTGTTAAATATTGTCAACTTACCGTGTTTATTTATTGTCAATCACATACCAAGTCATATGAGGATAGTTTAATCAAAATTCCAAATTGACAAAATTTGACAGAAAATACTTGGTAAAAGACCTCTCCACACTCTCTCAAAAAATTGGAGCAATATAATACTATTCAATTTTGAAAGTGAGTAACTACGAACAATTAATTACAAAGTTAATGTTATTCTTCAATTGTGCATCATTTTCATTGGTACAATAACAAATTTAGCCCTCAATATTTACATATTTTGTTAATTCCATTTTTATTTTAAAAAAAGAAACAAATTTAGCCTCCACATTTACACATTTACAAAAACATTGCAAGCTAAGTTTGTTAAATCGTGACCAAATTGATAGAATGTATAAATTATGAGAGCTAAATTTACTATTACACCGGTCAAACTTATGTGAATAAAATCGACAGAAAACATTAACATTATGATTATTTGTCATTAGTTGCTTACTTTCAAAATTGGTAGAGATTAAATTACTTTGAATTTTTTGAAATGAACCAATTTGCTTGATATTAAAATTAAGAGAGACGGGAGAGGTAAAATTACTTACAAAGAGACTAGAATAATATTTTGAAATCGAAAACGAAGGAGGACTTGATTTCTAACTTTTTAAGGACTAAATCTCCAACTTTGTCAAAGTATAGGAACCAATTATGATTTTAGTCTAGTAATGGGCTTTCTGACTGAGAAAAGACCCATTAGCTCTCAGTAGAGTTGGCCCATGCAAACCATAGCCACGCGTCAATAAACAAAAAGCCCCCACTGAGTGCCCCCAGCAGCCACCTGCACTTTCAGAGATATTTTTTGGGCATTGAAAACCTACTTTAATAATGGAGCGGTAGAGGAGGGGCCTGGTTATTGGCTAAGATTGCAGGTTTTGTTGGCATTTATAACTACTGAAACAGTTGGAAAGTGATGGAAGACAGCTCAATACTGGGCATCCTCGTTGTATCCTAGTTTTTCAATATTGGCATTCTTTCGTGGGGCACCCTTTTCTTAGGGACCAGTAATTTTTAGACCTTTTCCATATTATCTATTGGAATGCACATTTTAAACGAATAAATATGGATTTAGGAATCGCTATAAATCAATCGGATAAGGAAAAAATTTAAATTTTATAATAATTTATTTTATTAAACAAAAGAAATCAATTGAATTGATTAGATTAACGAATAGATGACTTGATCAAAGTTACAACTATCAGTCTGATTCTTTAACTAAAATATTTGACCATTCGGTATTTAAAAATGTTTTTTTTATTTTATTTCAATGTGTGAGATATTATTAAAAAAAAGTTACAACTATATAAAATGCGTAAAAGTTCACATGAAAATAACAAAAATTCAATCAAACTCAATCCCTAAAACCCCTAGTAATCAATTTCGCTACCACAAAGTCTACGAAGAAGAGGGAGAACCCAATCAAACCTAATCCTTAAAACCCCTAGTAATCAACTTTGCTACCACCAAGTCAACAAAGAAGAGGAAGAAAATAGGGGTAGATAACTGACTAGTTTGGTTTAAAAAATTTTAAAATTAAAATAATTGACTTTCATTTGTAAAAATTGAAATTGACCCGTTTTGATTAAAAAAATGATATTTTTTCGATTGAGTAGGTTTGCAAAAAAAAAAACTCTACACATTCATATATATATATATATATATATGGTGAATTACTAGAGTAAGGCAAAATCCTAACAGCAACGTGACTAACGTGACTTAAACCCATGTCACACTTGGGGCCTAACCATCAGACTAATACATAGGTTATACCTAGGACGGTAAACCTATTAATTATGACTCAATTAATTAGAGCAAAAATTTAACTCAATTTAATTTGACTACCAAGAGTCAACCACTTGAACCCAAAGAAACTAAAATCCAAATTAATAAAACCCAAAATAATTTACATACTAAACAAATCACACTTAAATGAACTAAACAATTAGCCCAAAATAATCTAAACTTGAAGTAACCATATTACAAAATTACTTGAATACGTGATAATTAAATTTAAAAAGCTCCAGCTTCAAACCCAAATAACTCGAATTAAATTCATCCTGATTCACTTAACTTAAAACTAAGCCAACTAACAATTCCCAAGTTTTGAAGATAAAATTTTAAATTTAGTTATCAAATATTTAAATATTAATATTTTTAAATATTATTATAAGGATAATTATTTTGTTTGTTGTTTGCAAATACTCTACAAATAAATTTAAGAGGAAGTTGATTCTCTTATCATTATTATTAATTATTTGATTATATTTAAAAACATATGGTAACATACATATCAACCTCAATTAATATTATAAAAGTCGATTTACTAGTAGAATTAATAAAACTATCATTTCTCAATTCAACAATCGGTTCAACAATAATTAAATAAAAAAATACAATAATTCATAAATTATTCACTAGGTTTTTGTTTTGATTTTTTTAAAACTTTGGGTAAACTACAAAAATAATAACTTTTGTTTTTCTCAAGTTATATTTTAGTCACTTACGTTAACATGTTGTAACATTTTAGTCACTGAGCGTTAATTGCCTTTAATGATGTAATGGTAAGCTGACGTGACACGTTAAATCATTATTTCAAACAAAAAATTTAGATTAAATTATACAATTAATCTCTATATTTATTCATTTTGAACAATATTTTCTTTTATGGTCTTTTAATTTTTTATTATTTTCCATTGGCAAACGAAAATATTGAGGCAACAGTCCATATTGATTCATAAACCCAAAATGAAAAAAAAAAGTTGATGAGAGGTCCAACTTTATAAAATGTTACAGAAAGGCCCAATTGAGCCTACCTAAGTTTAGGTTTGAAAGTCAAGCAATTTAATAATCCTCACACTCGTGGGCTTGGCTCATGGTCCATTCCCTAGCTAATTTATAGCGTATTTGGTTCGGATGAACAAAGCTAGATTCATTTCAAAAATTTAAAAAAAAAATTTGAGTTAATCGAATCGAGTTATTAGAATTAAGTTTTGAGTCGAGTTGAATTTTACAATTTGGATAACAGATTGGTGTAAATACTCATTTAGTTCACGTCAATTTTGAAAATGAACAAATTGGTCTCTCTCTCAACTAAAAAAAAATCAAAATATTTATAAAAATCTATTATAATGGATATCATTTTGGGATTGTGGATGATGAAACAATTAATTTCTATATATTAAATCTATTATAATGGGTATGAATTTTGTATTAGAGAACTATCGTCTTTTACTCTAGTTTGTACTATGCATATATTAGTATGGTTAAATCATATGCAATGGTAAACTAGAAGTTTACATTAGTATAATTAAAGGCATGTTTACTAAACATGAAGTTTACTATTTCAAATATACTAATTAGTTGGCATGATTGGTTAGACCATCTCGATCAATAATGACATGACAAAATGAGAATTTACATGGAACTTTATTAAAGAACTCGAAGATTCTTTATTTTTAATATTTTTTAAGTGTTGCTTGTCCTCAAAGAATATGAATTATTATGATCTCACTAACAAAAATTGAGATTGAATCTCTAGCTTTTTCTGAAAGAAATATAAGTTCACTCCAACAAGTGGATGTTTTAATTTCAGTGGATGCATCTACAAGTTATGAGTTATCAACTCGTAACCTGTAGTTTGCAAGATTACTTATTTAATAATTTGTTTACGAACAAAACTTTCAAATTATGTAAATTATTGTTAATGTTGGTGCTTTTATTACTCAAGTTTTCAATGATTATTATATGCTAAATTGTCAATATGAGTAACTATTGCAAAAGCATGCTGTTTATTTGTATAAAATGATTTAACAAAATTAATAATTAAATGCATTCAATTTATAGCTAAATCATTATTTTTAATAACAAACTTTTTGTATATAAAAATATGATATTTTATATGAATTAACACTTATACACAATATATCAATAAATATAACAAGAGTAAATGTCGATGTTGTCAAAAACCTAAAGGTAGATATGTGGTTTGCACGACCCATAGGATCCTATGGCCGCATTGTGATTCTCATTCTAAATCTCGCACTCTCCCGACCGATTGCACCAACCATGATAGACAAATTTAGAACAACGAAACCGAAAGGCAACATAAAAGCTAAAATATAAAAAAGGCAGAAAGTCACCCATCAACCAACCCCTACCCTTGACGTAGCCTTTGGCATCATGAGACTTCCAACAGTGAGATGGTGGCAGGTGAGCAACAGAGCCCAAGGAGCACCGTTGAGCCAAAAGAGACTGTACTAGATACCAACCGAACTAGCGGTTACTAAACCACTCAGCCACCCCGTTCCAGGCAATCAGAAGATAAAACAACGAAGAGGACGATAATGACCGACAAACCACTTCAAAACATCACCGACAACCTCTTATACAACTAACCATTATATTTCCAATAATATCTTTCTTTCTTTTCTGGTGCTGCGGTATTGGAGCCCTTGAAAATAGTATAAGTTTTGAGATTCAATGTAAATGCGCAAAGCACTGTGGTGCTCCTTATAAGCATGAAAATAAACTATTCCATTCTTTTGAGCTCATCTATCCTGCACTTGGGTAAACCAAATAAATATAAAGTAGATGGCCACTTGTCAGCTGCAAATTAATGCACGCTTAGTCCATAAATTATTACATTCTTTCAATTTCCAAGGTAAATCTTCCTTTGTATAATCCAAATATGTTACCCATTTTGTAGGTTAAAAAATTCTTCTCTATGGTTGCTCAAAATAATTACCACAACAATGGAACAAAATCCTATGAATATATTAAGTTTAGATCTAGCCCGAAGGTCAGTTCGAAAAGTAAAAAGATTTGAATAAAAATATAGATCTAAAAAATAGGTTAGGGCAAAAAAATAAGATTTGTTTAGAAAACAAGTTGAGCCTCAAGTAAAGTTTTTTCTGCTTGAGTTCAGCCCGACCAGAATTTGCAAAAAAAAAACTATTGTTTTGCTGCTAATTTCTACTATTTTGTTGCTATTTTCTCACTATTTTGTTGTTATTATTTAGATATTGTATAACTCTTCTTTTATTGTTAATTTTGCTATTATTTTAGAGAGAGGTGTTTAAATGGTTAACCGAACCGAACTAGTATTAACTAAATTAACTGAACTTTTTAATCCTTTAAACATTAACCGAACCAAAAATATTTCAAAAAAAATCAACCAAACTGAAATATTTCGATTAATTCAGCCGAAATTTATATGTTTTTATTTTTTTGATAAAATAAATATAAAACATATAAAAAATAAATTAATAATATTGATTTAAATATACTAATAACATTATAGAAAGACAACGACCAGAATTATTATTGGGTAAAGGCTCAATACCAATTTCTACCTAGAAAGAAAGAAAAATTATTTGGAAAATTTTACATTTTAATTTATTTATAATTATAGTAAAATCAATGTTCAAATCGAAGTGGTGAATATCGTACCAATAAATATACTGTTTTTATTTGATATTGATACGTATTGATATAGATATGTTTCAGTATATAATTATAATTTTATTTCAATATTTTTAATAAATAATATTATATAAAATGTAAATATATCTTAATTATATATGTTTATATGGAAAATACAAATAAAATTATTAATTGAGTTTAATAAATTAATTTAAAGATTATAAATTATTTTTAAATGTAATTAAGAAAAAATTAATAACTGAAAAAAATTAAATATAATTTAAAATATCTAAATCTTGTTAATAATTAATATTAATTGATATAAGTCAATGCAACCAATATGAACTGTTACCAGTATGATACTAACTACGTTGTTTAGAATACTCATAATAGAAAAATATATTATAAAAAATAATTTAATTTCATATATCAATTGATTTTGAAGAAAATTTCATATATAAATTATTTTTAATTTCAAATAAGTTGATTTCATATTATATTTAGTGATTAAATTAAGTGCATGATTTATACGTTTCAATTAATATTTTCTAAAACACATATTTTTTATTAATTGAAATTTTTCCAATGACAAAATAGTTTTTGAAAATAAAATAAAATAAAAAATTTCAAATTTGAGTTTTAATTTTGCAGGGTATTATTCAAATAATGTAATTATATCATATAATTGTATAATATTTTTAATCTTCAAAATAAATATATTCGTTAAAATTTTTTTAAATGTTTTTGTTGACGGAAATAGGATGAATTGTGTTTTTTATTTTAGTCATTATTTGGATGGACGGTGTAGTGCATTTAGTTTATTTTTTGTCTCGTGCTATATTATCGCTACAGTGTCTAATCTTATCACTACCGTTGTTTTTACACTAACCGCAGATAAATACATCGCCTATCTAAACTCACCATTAAAGAATAAACATATTAAAGATTCGGTGTTTTGAATAAATATTTTATAAAATTGGACCCAACCCATCTAATTCATCTACATTTATATAGTAATAAATTTTTTATTGTATTTAAATTAATTATAAAATATATCATCAATATTAGAAATTTGATCACATATGTATGTGTGCAGAAACTATGTATTTAATAAATAATGAAATGTAAGGTTGAAACTAATTAATAACATATGAAATATGTACGATATTAAAATAAAAAAAATTGTGAGTAAAATAAAATTTAAACACATAAATACATCTTATTGAGAATACTACATGCATTACAATTGTTTACTATGGTATTGCCATCAATCTTGAGTTAATGTCGAGTTAACTTATAATTAGATTTGTTCATGGGTTGGTTATTTGCTCAAGCCCAAAAGCTTGCCCGAAATTTGGGAGGGTATAAGCAAATACATTAGACTCGGAAAATGGACTTGAGTAAAAAAAATTAAGCCTGTTTAAAATATGAGTTGAGCTTGTACTTGAACATTCAATGCATAACTTTTTTTAGTTTGTAATGTTTTATATTATGTTATATTTATATATTATGTAATTTATAACACATAAACAGCTATGATGTAAACATTAAAAAATGTCAAGATGACTGTATATAAAATTTTAATAAATAAATATTTTTTAAATAAAATGGCCTTAGGTTAACAATTCACAAATATGATGGGCTTAGGCAAAATTTTAAATCCATATTTTCGATTGAGCTTGGGTAAGTATTTGACTTCAGCTTAACCGAACTCATGAACACTTTTACTTGTGACACCAACTTAATAAATAATATTATCAATATATATAATTGATGAAAGTAATAAAGTATGCATAACGCATTTAAAATGTAAATACAATATTAAAACAAAGTTTTGATTCAATAGTAAAATTAATGTTTTATTGATATAAATAGAACGGGCTCAAATCCCATCACATATAAATTTTTATTAATTTTATTTATTAATAAAAATTTATTTACCCTCAAATAGTATAATTTATTTTAAATATAAAAATATATTTTTATAAATATATTACTTTAAGTCCAAATATATTTTGATTATCAAATTGATGGTGATTTAAAATATATTACTATTTATAATTTAATTTAATAATAATTAAAATGTTTTTATAAAGGATATAATACATTATTTTTAATATATGATTATATTAAAATATAATATTATTTATAAATTAAATTAATAATAATTAAAATATTTTTATAAAGGATATTTTTTCAAAATAAGGATTTTTAGTTTATTTTTTTCCTGAAATGGTAAATTTTGATTTGAAACATTGAATCTATGTGCCAGATCTTGACTGTCTACTGAACAGTCATTTCCACTGTAAAGGATAGTTGTTTTTTTTATTACACTAAAACTTTACTATTCATGATGAAAAGACCAAAAAGGTCCAAATTACCTCTCCAATAAACTTAAAACTATATGTAATTTAATTAAAAAACAAACACTAGTTTCGTCCATATGGTCTTCAAAATTTCCAACATAAACAGTCAAAATAAAAGCTCAACAAATCGAAAATCCCAATCGTTTTGTTTTTTCTTATTTTCCAAAACAGACCCTTAAGAAAATGGAGGAAAATGGCAGTAGAGCTGAAGCCCTACGCCTTCTAGGGATCGCCGAGAAGCTTCTCCAAAATCGTGATTTCAACGGCTCAAGGGAGTTCGCAATCTTAGCTCAAGAAACCGAGCCCTTATTAGACGGGTCGGATCAGGTCCTAGCCGTCGCCGATGTCCTCCTCGCCGCCGAAAAAAAAATAAACGGCCAACACGATTGGTACTCCATCTTGCAAGTTGATCGCCGATCCGAAGACAACGATCTCATCAAGAAACAGTATCGTCGCTTAGCTCTCCTTCTTCACCCCGACAAAAACAAGTACCCTTTCGCCGATCATGCGTTTAAGTTTGTAGCCGATGCATGGTCCGTTTTATCGAACAGCTCAAAAAAATCTCAATTCGACAAAGAATTAAGCTTTTTCACCAGGATTGATTTCGGCAACGCCGGCGATCGTTCGAATCAGTCCGGGAAATTACCGGTCACTAGAAGAGGGAAAAATCAGGACGGTGTTCAACACCGGTCCCCGAATTCCACAACCCAAAATGAAAACCAAAGGCCTAGATCGTCAACATTTTGGACAACTTGTCCGTACTGTTACAGGTTGTTCGAGTATCCTAAGTTCTACGAAGGTTGTTGTTTAAAGTGTCAGAATTGCCGGAGATCTTTTCACGCGGTTTCGATTCCGACACTTCCGCCGTTGGTCCCCGGGAAAGAAGCGTATTATTGTTGCTGGGGTTTTTTTCCGTTAGGGTTTATGTCCGGTAATCAAGAAGATGGAGCAAAACCACCGACCGGGTTTCCTAGTTGGATGCCATCTACCATGCCTGGAGTCCAGCAAGAGAACGAAAGAAATGGAGGCAATGTGCCAGCTCCGTCGCAACCACCACTGCAAGCAGCTGTTCCACCAGCACCAGCAGCAGCTGTTCCTAAGACAACCGTGAAAAAGGTGGTTGAAAGGAACACTCCGGCGGCTGTTTCTGGTGGAAACAATTCCACCGCAAGGAAGAGAGGGAGACCAAGGAAGAATCCCCTTTGAGGTTTCGATTAGCAATGCAATGTAGTTTTTTTTTCTTTAAATATTTGCCTTGAAAGAAACCTGACCGGATTGCTGGAGTGTTTTATGAAGGGAGAACAAAGGGTAATAGCTGAAGATGAAACTTTGCTATGTTGGGTGGAAATTGTAGGTATTTCTGTGGTTTTTAATTGTTGTTGTTTGTAGATTGTTTTAATGGACTAACTAGCACATAGGTGATTATGTAACATTATGATATGCAGCAATAACATGTTAGCAAGTTCTTTAGTTACTGATTTCGAGCAAGCTCTGTTGTTGTCGTTCAGTTGAACCGCTGCATTATCTTGTCAATGTCTTGTAGCATGGTTAGAGTACCACTGATGTTGGTACTTTCTGAACTAGGAGATATTTCAGAACATTACCGTAGTTGTCGTTATCAGCCGCTCTACCTGTTGTTTGTTATGTTTCCTTCATTCCTTATAACTTGTATTGTTAGACTTCATATGAATATTAATAATGATAGAATAGCAGTATTTGAATAGCCAAGGAGTCCAGAGAGAGATCAAATTGCAGTGCTATTTGTGTTTTGGGCTTGTTTTGCCAAAGCACTTTTAATGGCTCGACATAGCAAGGAGAGTTTGATCCCGGGTTACCGAGTCTTTCTATTCTGATTCGATCAGGTATGTTTGCCTCACTTGGTGATTATGCACTTCTAAATTAAGTTAAATCCTTGTACTCTGTAGAAGCATTTTCATATAGGTCAAACCTGTAAGGTTGGTGCCGATCTCCGAGCAAGGAGCATGGGAAAAAAAGACCAAAACTAAGTGAGAAACCCCAAATGACATTTGGTATAGCTATATATAATCTCTTTATTCACATTTTTACTACCCCAAATGAAAAGTAGCAGATGACGGTCGATAATTACGGACTAGCCGAGGATGGCCAATTTATTTTCTATGGTAGCCCCAATGAAGAAATCAAAATTAGTAATGCTACTTGCAAATATAGCCATAGAAATGTTTTATTACAATTTCATGTTGCAGGCTGTGACATACTGAGTGATGCAGTTTCTATTTTAACTTGTTTTTTTGCAAGTTCTTGCTGATACTTTCTAACACTACTGCAAGCATATGGATACTATATTTGAACCGGAAGCTCGAGTTTTGAAGAAATCCGATAACGGGTAAAAATGAAGGAGATTTTTCACTCCATATCTTACTCATCTTGTTGCTGTAGATTTTAGGCAACGAATTGATTTCAAGAGTACTTTGCCTTCAGCATAACCAGCGGGTGAGATGTTTAATAGTATGCGTTAGGACATGATATTAAAGCGAATTATATTCTGTAAAAGTATCATAGAAGTCCCTCTATTAAAAGTTAGATTGCATTAAAAAATAGCAAATTAGGCCTTATATATTTTCATACAAAGTTTATGGATCTCTAAACTTAATTTTTAGACCTCATTGGCACGAAGGTAACTTGCTTATGCTGGAAATATATATTTATTGAATCAACAATTTTTTTATGTTAAAAAAACATTTTCTTTTTGAAAATTTATTGCAAACACAATATAAATATGTGTGCAACTAATTACAATGTACTAGACCTACTCATGGGTTGGGTCATTTGTTCAGGTCGGTTGGGTCATTTGTTCAGGTCAGCCAAAAAAATAGAAAGATTTAGACAAAATATGAGTATTGAAAAATGAATTTGAGTAAAATTTAAGTTATATGGGTTGGGTTTTGGATAAGATGTTTTTGGTCCAAGCTTGGTCCGGTCGGAATATATTATGTTATAAAAATATTATATTAATTATATATGTTAAATAACATTTATATATGTTTATATTAAATCACTAATTCAATATCAATTAAATTTATTATTCAAAATTTAAAAAAAAAACTTAATAATTAACTAAACCCAAAATATAAAAATTTTAAAAATTTTAAAATTATATTTAATACAATAAAATATTTATTTGTGTTTTTAATATTGTAAATCATTTATTGTATTTATGATAGTGTCTTTTAGTGTCTTTTAATATAAATATTTTTAATGTTTTAATTTAATGTTTTTGCTGCATTTAGTATATTATGTTTTTTAAAAGTTATTTTAAATAAAAGTTAATCTAAAAATTAAATCGAGTCAGTTTCAAATTTATCTTTCTTAAATTAGAAAGAGTTTTAACAAAAAGATAAATCTATTTTTCAGATCAATTTAAATATTTTACATGAAACCGATCTTGTATATTGTACAAGGACGAATTGAGCTAAATAAAACTCATTCAAAGTATATTACAAGGAAAATAATTGTATAAAATAGTAGGATTACGTTAACTGTATTCTTTTAATAATTTAATGCAATGTCAGTAATTTTATCTTTTTAAGTTATAATAATTTTCATTTTAAAAAGAATTAAATTCAAATAAAAATCAGGATGAAATTAATGAGATTGGGTTGAAAACTTTTTCATATTACAATCGCAAAATATCGAACCTACACTTTCAAGTGTCAAAGTTTCATCGGCTATTGAATCAACAACTTAAACGTGTTGGTATTTAAACACACGTGGATGTAAAAAGAAAATAATTGGTGAAAAATATTCAGAAGAAGACAAGCGAAAACTTTAAATGAAGACAAAATAAAAATAGACGTCGGAGCTGAATTTGCAGAGAGAATAAAACAGAGGAGACGATTCAAAAAGAAGCTTCAATCATGATCTCACAGTTCTTCGTGCTTTCTCAGCGAGGCGATAACATAGTGTTTCGCGATTGTCAGTTTCCTTTACTACTCTCATCTTCTTAATTTCTCTATGGATCTCAACTTCACTTTTCTCTTTCGCTTTTCTATGTTCTTTTTTTTTACATTGAAATTTTAGCGATTTAGGAATTGTAATTGCATCCTTTACTTTTAATTTAATCTGTGAGATAATTGAGTTTATAGATCTGGATGATTTCATTTCGATCCTTTCTCAGTTTTCTAGGCTGTATCTTGAAATATAATTTATGTTAATTTATCTCTCGGTTTTGCCTTTCTTTTAGTTTTTTTTTTCTCCTAGCTTCAGTGTCAGATACTTTTAGATTAGCCTTCAATGCTTTTTTACTGAAAAAGAGCGATTCAAGGCTTGAATTGATTTTGCATGTTAACTTTTATGTAAAAATCAATAGGAATAATTGGCCTGTCATGTAAGAATTTCTGAATAATGAAATGAATGATGCCTATAGAAATATCACGGCATTTATTTTGAATTTTCATGATTGGCACTTAAGCATGTACGTAACTGCAAGATATGTATAGATTATTATTTATAAGATTGGTTTCCAGTTATGATTTGATTATTTTTAATGGAAAGATTTGTATAAAGCAAGACTCAAGAGATTAGTAATTGTTACCACAGATCGCGGTGAAGTAGCAAAGGGTAGTGCAGAGATATTCTTTCGTAAAGTTAAGTTTTGGAAAGAGGATGGTCAAGAGGAGGCGCCCCCTGTCTTTGTAGGTATTACCTTACTAAAGAATGTAATGACAGGCAGTATACTTTTATACTGGCTGAACAAATGATATGCATTAATTAGAGTAATCAACATATGATAGGTTCCGGTTTTAGTTTGATCCATTCTTCTCCTATTTTTGTTATCAAAAGCTGTTGTATTCCAATGCATATTTTACTTGATTATTGCAGTACCTGAGCTGTTGCAATGCCCTAATAACTTTGTATAACTGTTTCGATTGATAGAATGTGGATGGTGTGAACTACTTCCATGTGAAGGTTGTTGGGCTGCTGTTTGTTGCAACCACAAGAGTTAATGTGTCCCCGTCTCTTGTCCTGGAACTTCTGCAAAGGATTGCTCGTGTTATTAAGGATTATTTAGGGGTTTTAAGTGAAGATTCACTTAGGAAAAACTTTGTACTTGTATATGAGTTGCTGGATGAAGTCATTGTAAGTTCTTTTTCATTCTAAACCTTTTAGTGTTATATTCTCTCTATTTATTATAAAAAGGCTCACTGCTGTTAACCAACTACCAAAAGATTAGCGCATCATGGCTTAGCATCTAGAATTCCATATGAATTATAATATACTGCATTTTAGAATCTCGGTGTACATTAGAAAACATTTTTTCTCTGTTGTATATGTTTTATTACTCTGCTGAAGTGTACTGTTAGTTGTGCATTGTTCTTCTGAAAAGATTTAAACAGATTCTGCTACTGTTTCTATGTCTTTTCTTTTCCATCTAGGACTTTGGTTATATGCAAACAACATCTACTGAAGTTTTGAAGTCCTACATATTTAATGAGCCAATTATGGTTGATGCTGCGCGTTTGCAACCTCTTCGCCCTGCTGCCATCT
Source organism: Gossypium hirsutum (assembly GCF_007990345.1). Classification (NCBI taxonomy): domain Eukaryota; kingdom Viridiplantae; phylum Streptophyta; class Magnoliopsida; order Malvales; family Malvaceae; genus Gossypium; species Gossypium hirsutum. The sequence continues at coordinate 4,033,656 of NC_053429.1, forward strand.
TTATGGTATGATGAGACTACTTGATTATCAACCCTTGTAATAGTACTCCATAAGTTTATCAACATGCACTTGTGAAGTTAATTTATCAAATTTGGATGCTTGCAGCAAGGAACTAAAAGGATGCCTGGCACAGCAATTACAAAATCTGTTGTAGCTAATGAGCCCGGAGGTCGGAAGAGAGAGGAAATTTTTGTGGATATAATTGAGAAAATCAGTGTTACATTTAGCTCTAGTGTGAGTAACTGTCTTTTTTATCAGATTCAATATTTTGTAGTGTTTAAATTTTTAGTTATTGGAAATTTTATAATCTAATACTGATGCATGAAGTCTATAGTGGGGTTGGTGTGATGGTGTCACACCAACTGGCTTTTGTTAAGTTTTTTGTGAATTATTTTAAATATTAGCGGTTTTGAGAAAAAAAGCTTTTGCCTCATTCTCTTCCTTTTTGAACCAAATGAAGCTAAAAGCAGCTAATATATGTTCTTTCACTCCCCCATTATTTTCAATGCTTATTTACTCTCTCCAGTTGCTTATTGCAGGTAATTGTTATTTTTAAACAAAAAATCACTCCACAATACATGTATAGATGCTCCAATGCACTGCATGATTGTCTTATTAACCAATTGAGTGATGTTTTAAACAGGGATATATACTGACTTCTGAGATTGATGGCACTATTCAAATGAAAAGTTATCTGACAGGAAATCCAGAAATCCGATTAGCACTTAATGAAGACTTGAGTATTGGAAGAGGAGGGGAATCGGCCAATGGTATTGCCCTCTCTTGTTCCTATTGACCATGCATTATTTTGAGATTTGTGTTCAATAGAGTTGCTTCTAATTATTTATTTATTTTTTATTGATGAATTCAATTTTTTAGGGTTATTGACTTGCTTCAACTTTAAGGAGTATTCGTTTATACCAGCATGATTCTCAACTTTAAATGCTGCAATTATTATCTTTGATATGAGTCTGACTGTTCTTCGCAATACGGTTATCCTACTTCGTGTACTTACCTTTCACCCACTATTTCAATCAATGATTTGTCATTCTACTGTGTCTGCTTGTTGTAACAGATTATAGGAGTTCATATGGTTCTGGGGCTGTGATCCTTGATGATTGTAATTTTGTTGAATCAGTGCGCCTTGATAGTTTCGATATGGATAGGACTCTGGCTCTGGTGAGTGAAATCTAGATTATAGCTGCCGGAAAATCGTGGAGAGATTGAAGAGACATTAAATATATTTGCATCATTTTGGTTTATCTACTATTGTCTTTTAGGTACCACCGGATGGTGAATTTCCTGTCATGAACTACCGAATGACACAGGAATTCAAGCCTCCTTTTCATATTAATTGCTTAATTGAAGAAGCAGGACACCTTAAGGTGAGCTTGTCTTGTTTGACCTCCATATGTCTTAATGGTTCTATCAGATGCTTTTTGCCCTATTTCATAATCATGCAATATTTCCCTAATAATAATAAGATAAAAGAACCTATTTCTTCCATACATAATCTATTTAGTTCTATAATAGATTTGAAATATAGGGCATTATTCCTGATTCAATTATTTATGCTTTTCTATTGACATTTTAGGGTGAAGTGATTCTTAAAGTACGAGCAGAGTTCCCCTCAAACATTACTGCAAACACAGTTGTTTTAGAGATGCCACTTCCTAAATATACTACCAGGTATTTTCTTTTCCCTTGGCTTTATCTTTTGTGGTGGGATAAAAATATAAATATATCTGTGGATTACATCTTTTGTGCTTGGTGTTTATAGAGCTAGTTTTGAGTTGGAACCTGGAGTTACTGGGCAAAGAACAGATTTCAAAGGAGCAAACAAGAAACTTGAATGGGATTTAGAAAAGGTGAAAAAAATTTAGAGATGGTTTCCACCATCAAATGTATTTTCCCTTTTCATATAATCATCATTTTCTAATCTTGACAGTTTGTTGGTGGAGTTGAACATACACTGCGTGCGAAGCTGACTTTTTCTCAGGATTTGCATGGTATGCGTTGTCCATTATTTAATTTTTGGAAAGAATAAGTTTTCTAAAGTCAATGTGACAAGTTCTTTTGTGAATGTTCTATATTTATATCTCATCGATGAAAGAATTATGGTTTAATTCAGCAAACATCACAAAGGAAGCTGGACCAGTTAGCATGACTTTCACAATACCGATGTATAATGTTTCAAGGCTTCAGGTAAAAATACTGTCTGGCGCTAATTGTCTTGAGATTGAGACTAATATATTCCAGCCGATCAAAACCAAAATTTTAATCATATCTATGATGTAGTCTTGGATGGCTCTAATTAGGAATTCCCAAATGTTATTTCATTTTATATTATGTTATAGAAATATTTTCCACCCCTTTAAATCTGATCAGCGCCATGATGGATATTCATTAATTTGGCCATTTAGATCAGGGATCATAACTCTGCTGAAAAGCTATCACCTATGAGGTCCTTTTTCTTGCCATCTTAAATGCTTTGATAAGATCATTTCGAATAAACAATATAAGGGCAACATAAGGGCCGTTGTTCATAGTAAAAGCTAACTCACGAGCCGTTTGATAGCACAGTGGAGGAGGGTTCAAGTCTCAGCATTGTTTCTAAATCCTAATTCTGTCTCTTAAGTTACTCCAATTACCTAATGCTAATAATTGCTCTTCTGGTGTAGGTGAAATACTTGCAGATAGCAAAGAAATCTAGTTCCTATAATCCATATCGATGGGTGAGATATGTTACTCAGGCCAATTCATATGTTGCTCGAATATAATAAGGTGAAATCCCCCTTCCCCCCTAAAAAAAAAGGTTCATATTTGTTATCTCCTGGATTATACACTATTTTTCATCACCAGATTATACATTTTGTTGAACTATCCCATATATTCAAGTTGCTTCGTCTGTTGAATTTCTCTATTTTGTATATTACGGGTGTTTGGATTGACAATTTGGTACAGTTTAATATTTGTCAGAATTAGATATCACCTCCTACGATTTAGAGCTGTTCTTTTGGAAATCGTATGTATCCTGTAAGATTAGAGCTGTTGTGGCCTAAACGATCTTTTTATTCCGATGTACAAGCTATGCAGTCCATATGAGATATATGTAGATGAAAGTATCTAGGAGATCCCTATATCCCTGTATCAAATTGGTCATATTGGTCAAATTGGTCCATCTATTATTAAATGGATTAATTTTGTCTCTGTATTATATTAAAAAGAATTAAATAAGGTCAAATTAGAATAGAGTTAACATTTACTGTTTAAAGGCATATAATTTACTATTTATCAAAGTTAATATTTTTAAAGTTTTTATGATTTTGTAAATATTTTTAGAATTGAATTGCAGTTTAAAAAATATTTTTAAAAATATTTTTCATACAACAGTACACTTTAGACTTATTCTAGATTAAATTGATACATTTAATAATAGATAAATTAATTTGATAAAATCTTATAATGTAGAAATCTATATGGTAATTTAATATATATTTATATATAGCTCAAGGTATTAAGTGTCTCCTACCTTGCCGAAGCTGTAAAAATTCAGGCTTCTTTACTGCACATCCCTTTATGATTTGCAGCAATAGTATTGTCTGAATAGTTGTGCCTATTTACCGACAATCGTTATCCTTATCTGTGGGCTATCTATTTTTTTTAGGCCATTACCCTTTTCTTCCTCAGAGCTTAGACAAAAATACAAATGCTTTACAGCCACCATTACCTTTTTCCCCCGTCGAGATTTTTCTTAATTTGTCATCATTAGGCACCTGTTAAATCATAATAATAATTTTATGTTGAAGGTATCGCATTAGGCGGGATTTGCTTGGGGGGCCGCCTAATGTTAATTTACATTTCACATATCTTATTGGTTAACCAAAATAATAACAAATAATTATCAAAATTTCTGACTTTGAGTGCATAAAAATCCAAAATATTATTATATTAGGTTAAAATATGCTATAGCTGCTTATATTTTTCACAAATTTAGAATTTAGATTTTTTATTTTTATTTGAAAAATTTAGTTTTTTATTTTTTAGATTTTAAAATTCAAGTTCAATTGTTAACATTGTTAATTTTTTTGTTAAATTTATTATTATGATATTTTGAAATAAAAATGGCTCACTTGGTAATAATGTTGACATTGTAATGAATTAATTTTAACAAAATAATTTTAACAACGTGAACAATTGGGCCTAAAATTTTAAAATTAAAAAGTAGAGAAATTAAATTTTAAATTTATAAAGAGTATAGATATTTATATCATATTTTAATCATTATATTATAGTCCTTGATTTTACTGTGACCAAGTTCCACATTATTACATACATGCTCTGGAAAGTATGAAAGAAAGAGATCATCCTTGGATACTCCTGGCCACTTTAATAGCTTAATTTAAGCACATGACAATCGGTTTTTGTTCATACGTATTTACACAGTAATCTCTGGTATCTATAAACATATTTTTTGTATCTATATAGTGCTCATGGTGTTTTTATTTCATATTTTAATTAAGTTTTCAAGTCTAAAACAAAACCACATTTTCGTCAAAATGAGCTGAGATTTGGAACATTTTATAAGAGACCTGAAGTGGAGGTCCCGATGTTGTAAAATTAGGTTGATCATGCTGAGGGATTGAATTGAATCAAAGGCTTATTCAATCTAGATGGCATGGACCTTAATTCTGAAAACTGTTCAAAGGGGTGAAATTCAGGTTAAACTCGTAGAAATTAGTAGAAATTCGAAAGTAAAAAAAAGTTCATGTTTTGGTGACTCAATTTTAAAAAGTAAAATATTTAAAAGTTTTTATTTAAGTTATTAAACTATTCGAAAATTTTTATATCAGTCATTGAATTATTATGTTTTTTTTAAAAAGTCTGATTAATAAGTTTTAAGTGACGATTTAATGATTAGTACGATAAATCAATATTGACCGATAAGTAAAAGAACATATTTTAATTTAAGTCTATTTGACGGTCAATGTCAAAGATTGAAAATGTTTGAATTTTGATTCATAAATTTGTGACATTCAAAGTTATTTCATGAAAAAAAATTGAATTATAAAAAAAAAGAATAAAAATTTTTGATTGACAGTTTAATGACTTAAATAAATAAAAAAATTTAACAATCAATAATTATTTGATAATTTTTTAAATTTTGTGTGATTAAAAATGTAAATTTATTAAATTTTAATATGTTGGGTGTAGCTTAAAGAAGAAAGAATTTTAGATTGAATTTTCAAACTTCTTGAATGGTAGCCAAATGCATACTTTATTGAGTATTTATTCAATATTTTATTTTACTGACCGGTTTAATCCAGTCCAAAAGTTTATCATCTGAAAAACAAGTTGCCAACCGAACATGAAGACCTTTAAACAAAGTCTACTAATATCCCTTCCTTTATCACTTTGTCCAAATTTCATGTTTGGCCCTACTTTACAAAGTGTTTTACTTGGTTTAAAAGTTCCCCCAGGCCCCTATTATTCTAAGCTATACCACTCTATTCTCTTTATTTCTTCTCATTCTTATGCTCTCCCACTGTTTCTTTCTTCACCAATTGCCATTCATCTCCAAAGAAATTTATTATTTTAACCAGAGAGGGAAAAAAAACAATTTGGAGCCATTTAATTTAAAAAAATGAAAGGTGAATTTGTAGAACCCCAAAATGAAGGTGAAAACCCCAATAATAATATGTTTTCAAAGCTTCACCACCCTTTTTCTCATCACTTTCAACTCAGTCATGATTCCGATGACACCCCCACTCCCAAACGCCCTACCCGTGGCACTGGCGGCGGAGGAAGCGATGGAGCTAGCATTGAAGTCAGCCGTAGACCTAGGGGTCGTCCTCCTGGTTCCAAAAACAAGCCCAAGCCACAACTTGTCGTCACTCCTGATCCTCACCCTCCCATGAATCCTTACATTCTCGAAATACCTAGTGGGAACGACGTCGTTGAAGCTCTTTCCCGTTTCTCTCGTCTCAAAAACATTGGACTGTGTGTTTTAACGGGATCCGGCGCCGTTTCAGATGTTACTCTTCGTCAACCTACGACTACTACTCCATCTCCAGCTACTGTTACTTTCCATGGCAGATTCGATATCTTATCCCTCTCCGCAACGTTCTTACCCCAAACGACGTTGTGTCACGTGCCTAACACGTTCTCCATCTCTTTAGCCGGTCCTCAAGGGCAGATCGTCGGAGGTTTCGTAGCCGGTTCGTTGGTTGCGGCTGCCACTGTGTTTATAGTAGCTGCCACGGTTAACAACCCTTCCTATCATCGTTTACCAGGAGAAGACGACGAAACAAGAAACACGGTGTCATCTAGTGGTGGTGATGATGGTGGTAAAGGACAGTCGCCGTCGTCTGGTGGTGGTGGAGATGGAAGCCGCGGTGGTGGGGCTGATTCTTGTGGTGTTTCAATGTATAGTTGTCACATGGGTAGTGGTTCGGATGTGATTTGGGCCCCTACTGCAAGACCACCACCGCCTCCACCGCCTTATTAATGAGTTCAAAGTTTTTGGCTTTTTCAGCTTTTCTTTTTCAAAAAAAAAAAGGAAATTTAAAGTTTTGTTCACTTTGAAGCACTGTGAATCAATGGAGCTTAGGGTATCCTTTTTTTTTTTCTGTTCTTTCCATTTTGGGTAATGTAGTGTTCTGTTTCATGAACATATTATTATCATTGCTTACCTTTCTATAAATTTTAATCTGGAATTATTAGATAATCAATGGAAAATTGGTTTCCTCACATACAGTTTTCATTATAGTGTTATATCGATCTGAATATTTTGAAGTTAATTTGACTTCAATAGAAAATTATATTTAAAGATAAATTAAATATAGTAATTTAATTGAATTATAATAATGTTTATTTTTAAAATTTGTATATGCAATATTTTTTGTTTATTTTACCAAATATGTTAAAATTTTATCTATTCAATTTTTATACATTTATTTTTAATAAAAAAAATTTTTACATGAATTTCTAGTTACTTTTATCTAATTTATCCTTTATTAAAATACTAATTATTTACATGAAAATAAAAAAAATTCACAGACCATCAATTTTGTTCTTTTTTTTCAAAATTTATAATTATTGTTATTTGTTACTTTATTCTTGAGAAATGTGTTAAAAGAAGAGAAAAATGTAGAAGCATAGCAGAGAGGAGAAGAGAGGGCTAAAAAGCAAAGAGTGGGGGTTAGCTTTAGCCATTGATTGAGTCTGGAAACTTGTGATACGTCAATATCAAAACTTTCTTCTTTTCTGTTTCTAAAACTGGGTTTATTTTAAGTCTAGAAAATCTCATTCACTACATTACAAATGCATCAGATTCATTTGTTTAAGAATATATATATAGGGGATTGGAAGCTGAGAGCGTATCAGACTTGTTTTTGCTTCGGAGTTTGAAACTGATTAAACATATCTCTGCAAACTCACTGCTGCTGAAAGCTAATAATGCATGCTACTGCTACTGCTACTGCCGCTGCTGCTGATTCCATTCTTGCTTTTAACTTTGCTTCTTCATTGCATGAATATGAACAGACAAGGGTGAGTTTTATTTGGTTTCCCTCATTTTTTTAATTATTTATTATAATTCCATTTAGTTTTGTTGATATAAAGATTAGATAAAGACGAAGATAACGGTGGTGTTGGCGGTAAGTAAGGTGGAACCGCCGTATGTCGGTGGAAGAAAAAAGGAGTGAAGAGGGAGAGATGAGGAGGAAGATCCTTTCTTTGATTGAGTTAAAGGTTTACATATCTTTAAATATCATCGCGAGATGTTACGTGCCATCTTCTTATACAAATACGTTAAAAATAAATTATTCAAATAGTGTAGTAATCATAAATTCTAAGTAAGGTAATAATTTAACATACTTTCAATCACTTTAGATGATATATGATCGTTGTCGTTAGAAATAATAATTAATAAACGAGTTTACACAATAGCATAATGGAAAAATGGTTACGGAGAGTGTGCTTGAGAGGTTATACTTAGTGGATGTCTTCTAGATTAATTAGTGTATAGGAGGAGAAATTATTTTATGAACTCTTCTCAGTATATTATTTATGACCTTATTTTAATTATTTAATATAATTTTAATAAATTTTTTCATATTATTGATACATAATTTTTGTATTTTTTATCCTGAATCTTAGACTCAGAATCTTGAACTCCTAACTCAAAACTTTGAGATTTAAACTTAGAACCCAAAATTTTGTAAAATATATTATTATTTAAATTCATATTAAAAATATGTTTTGAATTTTTTAGAATATTTTTATTTTATAAATTATGTAATTTAATGTGATAAATTTAATAATAATTTTTTATAGAAAAATTTAGATTGTGAAATTCTAACATTATGAATATGACAAACTATAAATTTAATATATCTAAAAAAAACTTCAATATATAGGAAAAAAACAATATGCATACTTAATTTAGGCATCATATAACCATACTTATAATAGGTTAAACAGATTTAAGCTATGAGCCCATTAATCAATATTAAAGTTGTTGATACAAGGAAGAATGGTTGGAAGAAATGAGAATGATGGTTTGCTCAAGATTATTGTACTTAGAGTGTATATATATTTTTAGTTATGTGTCTTTTTATCCGCGTTTGATTGTGATTTATGTGAATTTTTTTATACGTGTGTTAGGATTTAAATTTTAGGTCAGATGTTGCTCTACGAAACTCCTCTAATCTGCTTGATGATTGATAGGTGCTCTTCATAGGTGAAAGATTGCACAATCTTTGATGGTGTTTTTGTTGCTGATGAGGTAATAAACCTTGACCATTGATAAGGTATACACTCGACGCGGTTTTAGTGTAACGGGTTGAAGGAATATAACAATTGTCCCCAAGTTAAAAGAGAACACTATAAAATGATCTTTCACAAGGCTAGTGACGATTGATGTTTTGAAAGGGTTGTGCGTTAGGTGCACAAATGACTTTGAAGTGCTTAGAGTTTTTTGAAAGTCGCACATTTGTTACACAAGTGAAGCACGTCGTTTTTCCTTTGTAACAACAACCTTGAACTCCATTTATGATGAGCACATATTATCATAGAAGTGGTTGTATGAAACGATAGATGGGATATTGCTTTATGCTTCAAAAGTTTTATAAATTGGTTGTATGAAATAAGAAGGGATTGTATGAAATTATGATTTCATATTATTTTTATCTCTTTTCAATAGGAGAATAATAAATCGGATTTTTCCTCCTGAAAAAATTTAAATTCAACTAAAAATGCTAAAAATTAGAAGGAAAAAACTGATTTGCCATTCTATTAATAGAAAGGGATAAGGATGAAGTGTAATCACAGTTTTATATATATTTAGCACTTTATAAATTGAAATACGTACATATTCCAATTCTAAAAGCAACCTTTTATAATTTCAATTAAAGACCTTAAAAGGTCAAATATCCAATATAAAATTAACATTTTTATTAAACATGTAGATTATAAATTTGGCAATAAATATTTTAGACATTACAAGATAATCTAATTTGCCTCGATTTTACAAATACATGAGAAAGAAATAATGGGTATGAGAAAATTAAAAAGATAATATGTGATAAATATTAAATATGTAAATTCCTATCTTAAGTACGGAATAATTTTAAAATTCGTAGTTAACATCTGTCCTTTAATGGACCTACTGAATACGGATAATTAATTATTAAACTCGCTTCAATAGATACATTAAATCCTAGATTTCACTTCTAATCCATTTCCCTTTTTTAATTTCGTACCTTTACCAAATAAATACAATCACTATAAACAAAATCAGACAACATAAATATTCAAATGTATAAGATATGAGAAGCTCAATTTTCTTTAGAAAAAGGGTAACCTAATTGTTACGGCATCAAGACGGCTTTATAAGTATCATTTGAATGTGTCGATGCCAATAATCTCAGTTATAAGAACCAATTTGAACTTAGTTAATCACAAATATTTAACATTAGTAATTATAATTAAATTGCTCCTAATTTTTATATGCGTTACAGACGTTTTTAAAATAATATTATTTTTTTATTCAATATTAAGGTAGGGAATGAAGGTTATACAGTTTGAATCCGTGCTAAACAAGTGTATAACAAAAATTTTAACTATCATTCTATACAAATCAATAATTAAGTAACATATTTTATTATAATAAACATTTTTTAACTTCATTACTCTCCGTCATATTGATATCAAGTTTCAAGAAAGTTAATTGTTAATTTTTCCAATTATTGCCCATAATATTATATATTCTCTATTAGGGTTGTTCAAATGTCGGTTAAAACCGAATTAATCGACTGAATCAATTTAATTCGGTTAATCGGTCGGTTAATTGATCTAATTTGGTCAGTAGTTGGTTAATTATTTTTTGGAAGTTCGGTTATAATTATCGGCTCGAAATCGAATAATTAACCGAATTAACTAAACTTTCATAATTAATAATACAAATTATATGTAGTTTTAGTTCGGTTAATTTGGTCAAATGAACATTATCAATTTATTCATTTTTTATATGTTCTATACTTGTTTTAACAAAAAACAACAACAACAACAAAAACATATGAATTTTGGTTAACTCGGTGAACCGAACGTTTTAACAGAAATATTTCGGTTCGATTAACGATTAAAGGATTGAAAAATTCGATTTGATTAACCGTTTAAACACCCCTATTCTCTATCATATTTTCATAATTAAATGTCAAAATAAAATCACTATTTGATATTAATATTTATTTATCAATAATTCACGCATTGGTACACTCAACATTATAATCAGTTTTTATTTGAAATTAAATAACGTGAATGGGGTTTGAAATTTTTTGTTTTTGGATATTTTCAAATTAGGTCCTTCAACTTTTTGTTAGGCATGTAATTTAAATCTAATTTGTTTTTAATATTTTCAATTAAGTGTAAAGTTTATCTTCTTAATTCTTCCTTTAATTATTGTAAAGCTCATAGTAAATTTATCCAATTTCAATTCCTTACAAAGATTATAATTAGTATAAGAATTTACTTATAATATGTAACAACCCGTTTTTGGGGCAAATCGGAACAGTGGTTTCGGGACCACAAATATGAAGTAGAAATATTTATTTTATTATTTCTTTAAGGTCTACAGCATGATAGAATAATTGTGTGAAAATTTCGTTAAGAAATTTTATCGATTGAGTATTCAATTTGACTAGAAGAACTAAATTGCAATAGGTGCAAAATTTGAGTTCTATAGGTTAAAGGTAGTAAATTGTTATGAAATTCTAAATTAGAGGTCATTAAATGGTAATTAGACCATTACACTTTGGAATGGACAAAAATGGACGTGGAGTAGGTAAAATTTCAAAGTTTAAGTGAGGGGTAAATAGATAATTTGGTAAATAAAGCCAAAATAACTAAATAAAAGATGTCATCTTCTTTAATTTCATCCCCATAGCATAAAATTAGAAGAGGAGACATAGCTAGGGTTTGGCCAAGCTTTCAAGCTCGATTGTAAGTCCGTTCTTATCCCATTTTTAACGATTTTTATATTTTTGAGATTGTTGTAACTTGATTTAGCTATTTCAAGGACTAATTTGAAAGAAAATTAAAGTCTAAAATTTTGCCCATGTTGGATGTGCACGTATTTTGATGTTTGATGGTAGAAAATGCATGTTAGTTGTTAGTTAAACAACATTTGTAAAGTGATTTTCGATAAAAATTTTAAATAGGGACTTATTTATAAAAGTCTATAAAATGTGTAGAAAAGTGTGAATAAATGAAAAATGTGGGCTATTATGAGTGCTAGTAATATTTGGCTAGGCTTGGGTTGTGATGAAATTGAATGAAATTCATTTTATGGGCCTGGGGACTAAATCGTAAAATGTTGAAATGTTAGGGGCAAAAATTTAATTTTTTCATAATATAATTTTGGACTTAATTGAATAGCTTGATGATTAAATAAGTTAAATGTGCTATTATAGATCAAGAAAAATGAAGTTTGGGTGTAGATCGGGAGAAAAATAAAATAATTAACGAATAGGTCCATTTTGCCGTTTTTGTAACCGAGGTAAGTTCGTATGTTAAATAAGCTTTACTTTAAATGTATTTTAAATGCTTTAATTTATGCATGAATTATGTAATCGACCTTACGAACACATTTGACGACGTTTTGACAAGCGAGAAATCCCAATCGAATCTTAGGAATAGATTAGGAATAGATTAGGATACAAGTGACATGTCAGTAGGGGTTTTATATTATGTAATCCGGGTGTTGGTCCTATACGTCCTACTGGTGGCTGAGTATATAGGCATATGTGGCAATTACTTGACAGCTTGTGTGAGCAGCACCGAGTAGCTACGTCTTGACTGATAGCTTTTGTGAGTAGGCCCGTTGTTGGCTCGAGAGCGAGCATATATGTGCTATGAAATAGAGGTAGCAATGGCTACATAAGTGGCACCTTGTGTGCAATGTTTCTCGAGTATCTGAATTTATTATTCCGAGTGGTTTATTGGGTATGTCAATGATGAGAATAAATATGAAGCTATTACGAGATGGTATAGGTATGTACACAAAACTTATGTTTAGAAAAATTGTGGAATGATGATTTCAAGGTAAGTTGTGATGGAATGAATTATGGTTATGAGATTTTGGTAAATTACATTACCTTATGTTAAACTACTTACATGTTAATGTATGGTAAGGTTAGCTTATTTCTTTCATACGAGCTTACTAAGCTGTATAACTTACTCCGTTTTATTTTTCATGTTTTGTAGTGTCACCAAGCCAGCTCGGGTTGAAGATTGTAGGAAATCGCATCACACTATCCAACTGTTATTTTGCGTATCGATGATTTTAAACATTTTGAGAATATGACATGTATAGGGACTTAGTCATTTTGTTATATGTGTCATATCATGATTTGACCAAATATATTGGCTTGTAATAGTCAAAGGCTGGTTTTGGTATTTGGCCATGTAACTTGGCTTATTTTGGTTGAAGTGGTTGTAATCTTATATATATATATGCATGTGCAACTATATCTTGTGTGATGTGATTTGTAAATGCTTGATAAATGGTTGAATGTGGCTTAATGGGTTGGTTGTTGAATAGTTAAGGTTGGCTCATTGGCATGCTAGGAAAAACTAAGTAAAATTAGGCATGTTATTGGTAGCCATGTTGAAAGTTGTAGCATGTGAGTTTGGTGTAATTTGGTTTGGTAAAATATGATGTTGTAAATATGTTGAATGTGGATAATGAACTTGTTTATGGTGTATTGGTTGTCCAAGTGTGCTATGAATTATGCCTTGAACTTGTGCACGTGTAGGAGTAAATAAGGGTGACAAATGTCTTGGTAAATAGCCTTTATTTTGTCCACACGGGTAGACACATAGGCGTGAGTCTAGGCCGTGTGTGACACACGGTCTGTCCTATGGGCATGTGTTTTGGCCGTGTGTCCCCTGCACCTTAATTTTGAGAAACAGAATGCTCAGAATTGAGCATACAGGCAGAGCCACGGGCGTGTGTCTCAGCCGTGTGAGAGACACGGCCTCAAGCACGGGCGTGTGTCCCGACCGTGTGAAGTCTGTACCTATTTTATGAAAATTTAACTAGCCACACAGCCTAGCACACGGGTGTGTGACTTGACCGTGTGACCTCAATTTGTTCATGCTTTGCAAAATAGAGAGTTACACAGGTTGAGGACACAGACGTGTGTGACCACACGGCCTGCCCTGTAACAGCCAAATTTTTCAGTGGTGTCGGAAACAGTGATTCGAGATCACTAAATCCGATGAGTAAGTTTAGAAATTTTAACAAATAATAATTATAGGTCAAGCGCGAACTTAAAAGAATTATTTTTAATTTGTGAATTTTGCGATTTTAAAAGAATTAATCGGGTAAATTGGGTTGAAAACTAGGTATAGAGACCTCAGATTCATAAACCGAGCCATAAATATTTTTATAAATACTTATGGAGGGTTATTAAGTTAGTATTAAAGTTTCGTTAGAAAATTTTAACGTTTGGTTAGTCAATTAATTAAAAAGAACTAAATTGAAAATAGTGCAAAATTTATTAAATTGTGATTAAATAGTTTAAGTGATTAAAAAGGAGGGATTTAAAAGGAATTGGACCCAAATTGTATGGGCTGGACGGTTGGGCAAGAAAATCAGCAAAAAAAGACAAGGAGAAACAAGGGCAAAATGGGAAATTTTGCAAATTAAACATATAAAACAAGACAAATTTGAAAAATCTAGAGATATCATCATTTTTCTTCAGCAAAAACACCATGGGAGGTCTGAAAGCTGCTGGTTTTTCATACTTTGACATATGTGAGTTCAATTCTTGCCCTTTTCTTTGAGATTTTTATGTTTTTGTGACTTTTATAATTAGGTCCAAGTGTTTAATTCATTAGTTTTTGATTTTATGAACAAAATTAAAAGCTATCATTGATAAGTATTGGCTATTTATGATGAAATAAAATGAATTTGAAGCTTTGATTTTATTTTTCTGATGATTTTATTAAGTAATTTCAATAGAGATTGATTTTAGGACCTAATTGTGAAAAAGTTGTGAATTAAGGTTTAGTGTTAAAATTATGATTTTCAAAGGTTGTGTAATAGTTTAGAATGATGGAATAAAATGTTAATTGAGAAAAATTAGCTTAATAGATGGGCTAATTGAGTAAGGACTGAATTGTATGACCTGTGAAATTTAGAGGAAAAATGGTAATAAACATCTTGAACTAAAACAGTTTTGGACAACAGAAGTAGGTTTACTTTGAAAAATCACCATAAATTGTAAAAATCGAATTAGAGGGTGAATAATATATGAAATTAAATCTTATTGAGTCTAATTTCTCATAGAAGAAACGGTGTAAGCAATTGAACTGTAAATTATGAGATATAATTAATTTTGTGAGACAATGTTAGAATGAATTCGGGTTCCCCTTTATTGACTTTGGAAAATCACAAAAAATTGGATAAAATTAATTAGAGGCTAAAATTTATATTCTTAGAATCCTTAATGAGTCTATTTTTAATAGAAATCAACGGGAACATTATCCGAGTTCTGTACTGTGATATAATTAATTTTTAGTGAAGAAAGGTCAGAACTGTCAGATAGTGAAACAGAGGAAATTTAAATGAATAAACTGTACTAATTGACTAAACCAAAAATTCTGAAAATTTTATGGTGGAATGATATGTGAGTCTAGTTTCAGGGAAAATTTACGGATCTTAATTTGGAGCTATGTATCTCGAATTATAAATAATTGAGTGACTATGACTCGTATGAACAGCTTGATGTGAGCATTAATAAGTAACTTGTGAAATTGTACTCACAAGAATGTTATATACATTAAGGATGTGGAATGGAAAGGAGGAGGAGGAAAACAAATGGTATATGTTTATAAGAAAACAGTATGAGAATGATACATATTATGACATGTATATATATGACTAGTTTCAATATGATGCTTGTTGGGTATGAAATTGGATTGAAATGTCTAAGGCAAGTATTTTACTCCGCGCATCTGAAATGTGGTATTTTATAAAGATATGATCTAGCTTTAAATATATATGCTTGATGATTAAGCTGAAAATATTTAGTAAGATGATAATCATGGTATAAAAGTATAAGTGGTACCATAATAGAAAAGGTAAAATGAGTATGAGAGACACATGTATGATGACATACAGATGCTATGTTTGTAGTTTAATTGAGAATGTTTAATCATTAAATGAATACCATGTTATATGCTTTTGATTTTGTATAAGTGCGTAAGAGATTAAGATTGACCAAGGCTTGGAAATAGCTTAGATATTGACCACACAGGCAGAGACACGGCCGTGTGTCTCAGCCGTATATGAAACACGACTTTAGGATACGGGCGTGCGACGTGGCCGTGTGCCCCTAAATTGATGATGATGTCATAAACAGAAAGCTCCACGAGCAAGGGACACGGGCGTGTCCCAAGCCACACGGGCGTGTCCCAAGCCACACGGGCGTGTGGAATCCACACGACCTAATCACACGGGCGTGTGGGTATTGTTCACAAGTAAAATTTTTTTTAAAAAAAATTAAGCGAAAATTTTTATGAGAAATCAGTTGAGCTCCGACTTGTTTTTAATGTTCATGTTGGGCTTCGAGGGCCCAAATAAAGGTCGTTATATATATATGATCTCAGAAAGTGAATAGTAATGTTTCGATTAATCTGTAAATATTCTGCATGTACTGGTAACACTCTGTAACCCTGTTTCGACGACGGATACGGGTTAGGGGTGTTACATGCCCACTGGGCATGTCCCAAACCACACGGGTGTGTGACCTCTATTCATAGCAAAAAAAAATCAAAGTTTTGTAAAATTTTCCTAAGTACTCGATTTAGTCCCGAACCACTTCCAAAGCATGTTTTGGAACTCGTAGGCTCGGATTAGGGACTTTATGTTTGAGTGCAAATGGTTTTTAATTTGGATGAAAATTTATGACTTGAAATTATATGTTTGCTTATGATGTAAGTCCGATAATGCATCATATCCTATTTCAACGTTGAATACGGGTAAGGGATGTTACATAATAAATTTTAAAATATACAAACCTTTATTTTTCATTGGAATTCTTTTTTAAGCTTATAATTTGTATAAAAAATTACTTATATTAATTTTTTAAAAAGCATATTAACTAATAAAGTTTAAAAATTTTATATAGATTTTATAATAAATTATTTATACAATTATTCAAATTTTAAACAATATCTATACAATTTTAATTTTTTTATAGGGTACAATATAGATATTTCACGATATTAAAATATAGTATTTAAATATTTAAAACAGACAATATTTTATACATTATTTTATATTATTTGTAAAATTGTATAAAAAATTTAATAATTTTTATAAATAAATTTAATATTTTATAATTAATACATACAATTAACCTTCGTGTTACACGAGATAAAAAAAAAACTTGTAATAAACTACAGTAAAATATCAATCATTCCATTTCTTGTATTATTTACGGGCCTCGTATATGTTTCTATTTATAGGTCTTCTAAGACTTTTAACATTTGAGGACAATGACCAAAATTTCAATTTTAGCCTCTACATTATATTTAAATTTGAGATTTAATCTATATACTTTAAATTTTGACATAATTTGGTTTATTTTACTTTTATATTGTTAACTATTTTAATTAAAATATTGACGTTAAATTTTCTTAAAAGCACTATGCCAACAATTTTTTTTATCATAACAAATTCGAATAATTGCTTTAAAAAACCCATATCAACGTTTTTTGTTGCTTTAAAATGTAACGTCCATGAATTTAATAGAAGAATCTGCATTTAATTTTGCAATAGTTTATGAATTTTTAACCAAATTCAAAGGGTTGTTAATTATCCACATTCGATATTTGTAAGATTGTGAAAACTCCAGTTTTTGACCATACCCAAGTTTAATATTGTTGGTAAAAGCACTGTAAAGGTTTTTGTACTAAAAGTTGAATCGTATTTTATTCTCTCTATTTAAAAAATAAGTAAATTAGTCATTGTATGTTAAATCAAATAGCAAATTAGTCTTTCCGTTAAAATCTCATCCATGTTTATTGTTAAAATTTAGTCTTTATATATCGACATGAGATATACGTGACATACCATATGTAACTGCTTTTCATTACCTACACTAATTTTTAACAATAAAAATAAACAATATTTTTAACCCAAAAAACTAATTTACTCATTATTTAATATATAAAAATTAATTTATCTATTTTTTAATAAATAAAACAAAATGTGTTCCATCATACTTTTACCTAAATTGTTTGAAAAGAGTTATCCATGTGCTTTGTTTTTTGTGGCCTTGTGTCTGACAATGGTCAACAATATACGTAAAACGAATTTGACTCACAATTAGCTATTCAAATGATTTGTTTATACTTTTCATCTTCCATAAAATATTAAAATATTATTAATATTAATATTTTATTATTAAATTGGAATTTGAGTGACAACAATTTGAATAAAATATTATTTAAATCTTACAAATTGTCATTATAATGTACTAACTGTTGTTATTAGTTCCATTAATAGTATTTATTATTAAAACTTAATTTTGGATCCTATTATTGAATTGACATCAAATCACCATCATATTATAAATAATAATAGGTAAGAATATCGTAAATAAAGTTATTACGACACCCATTAAAGGAGTTGTTCCCTATTTAAAGACTACCTTACCATATTCCGAATTCAATGGTTTCAAAAAATTCCCTACAACAATTCATCTTAGATTAAATTTAGAATTATCCTCAACAGTTTGTGAAGCCATAAATTTTATTTTATATTCAGTGAGATTTGTTGACTTTGTATATTATTCCGCTGTAAATAAACAATTTTATCATAGACCCATTGTGATCTTGAAATTATATAATAATGGAAACAACAACTATTGGTGATAATTTGGGCATCCTCAAAGTGATTTTTTATCTTATATCTCCATCCCAAAATGATATAAATTCTTTATTTTGACTTGTCGCCACAAAAAAAATCCAAATTACTATTCTAAAAAAATAATATTTTGGTAAGTAATTTGGAACACATATTATTTTATTAAATTATTATTATTATTGTAATATTTTGGTAAGAAAGCCTCAATTTTGGTTATAGATGACATAACCAAACTTCTTATAAACCGAATAGATTAAGTTTACTTAACGAAATATTCTTTTTTTGACAAATCATAAGTGTTTTCATCCGTTTTACAACCTGAAATTAATCATATTCGAATCAGAATAATATTCAAGAGAAGCCCTCCCGATAACAGAATTAAAACTACTTTGCTAATATGGTAAGTATGTTCTTGTACAAGAAGACAGGTACAAGGTAGCAAGTAGCAAGTAGCAATAGCATTTGTTTTTGAGCCGAAAAGAAGACTTATATAATGTTTTGTTTTAACAAATTAAGACCTTTAAGACCAACAACCCATTATCCATTGTCTCTTTAATGCTTTGCCCCGACATCTTAGAGATATCATTGCCAAGTTTCATTGAAAAAGAGTGGGCGGATATCCACCTTTTTTCCTTTCCAGGAAAAAGATGGAAGTCAAAAATTACAATAATAAAAAATAAGCATGCAAAAACTTGCAATCAATGCATTGGGGGTATTAAGACTGTACTTTTATGTGTGAAAAGGAAAATAATAAAAAAAGAAGGAAAATGAACAAGTCTATGAGTGCCATTGCCCATTTCCATTCCACATGTTGTTATGAATGCCATGCTTGGCACTGACTTCTCATTGCCAAAGACTTTTTCCTTGCCTTTCCATGGCGTTTACTCGGTTATGCTATTCTCATAAAGTGGGTCTGAAAAAGTTTGGTAAACTGTATTCAATTTTATTAAATTATTAGTAAATTTATATTTTATTCGTTCAATTTTAAAAAATTATAAAATAATTATTGAATTATTCGAAAATTTTCATTTAAATCACTGGTGTAGATAAAGAAAAGCTAGACTATAAAAAAGAAGAAGATAAAAGAACTTTTTGTTAGTGTAAGCGGTACAAAAAGATAAAGTCATACAAAAATAATTTTAATAATCCAATAACTAAAATAAAATTTTTAAATAGTTAAGTAAAAGAGGAAAAAGACCCTAACGACACAAACCACCAAAGCTAAACAAAGCAAACAAAACAAAAGGGATGATCATCCCGAGATACCTTGGGCTCCTTAGTTGGGAGGGCTATCACATGACATGGGGAATGTAAGCTGAAAAGGACCCTTGGAAGGTATTTAAGGCTATTAAGCATCGAAGCAGCAATACCTTGGGCTCCTAAGTAGCAATGGAAGTTTGTCAAATTTTTTTAATTAAATTTATTGGTATAAAATTCCCTTGGTAATTAATTTAAAAAATAACATTATAATTAACGTAAGTTTAATAAAAAAGCAAATTAATAGTATTAAGAGTTAAATTTAAATTTTAAAATTTGAAAAATAAAAGTATGAGATTCTAAATTTTTAACATGATATATCTTGATTTTTTATTATAACGACTCAACCATGAATGTAACACTTCTCACCTGATCCGATTTGTCGGATCCAAGTTATAGGATGCTACAACAGTTAACGGAACAAATCACATACAACCTTTTATTGTTTAATTCAACATTTAAAATTGAAATTGTATGTGATTTACTTTGTTAATTATTGTAATATTCTATAGCTTAGATCTCACGACCAGACATGTGTTACAATAGATGAAGTGATTACAACTGTTTTTATATATATGGACAAATTTGAATTAAATTTCTGAATATTTATAAACAAAAAGAAATGGAATGGAAAAAGAATTCAACTTGTATGGTATTCAAAAGGCACTTTAAAATTTTCATAATTATTGCTTCCCAATCTACTTTTCTTAACCAAAAATCAAATTCAAATCCTTTGACCAATCAAAAAAATAAAAATAAAAATCTTTCTAGAACCTTTATTTTGTTTTATTTTAGTTTATTTCTGCAATGGTAAATGGTGGGATAAAGGCCTAAATCAAGATTTTGAAATTGAAGTTTGACCTTGCATGATGAACCTTCAAATGAGGACAAGAGCTACCATATCAAACCTTCAGAGGACTGAGAGAAAATTGAAAATCAATTTCGACGGTGGTGTTTAGTTTGATTTAATATAATATAATTTTATTATTTAAATATATTCAGTTTAGTTTTTTTTAAAATTTAAAAATAAATATTCTATAGTTTATAAATACTTAGTATTATCACTTTTATTTAAGTCATGACATGTTTTTTTTTAAAAAAAATCTATTATTTACATTCCCGTATAATAATTAAATAATTAATTTATTTCAACCCATTTCTTGTAAAACTTTGAATGACTTAATATTAGAGTAAAATCTCATGATCTTTGTATTCGAAAATAACAAATTAATCAATATAAATTAGATTAAAAGGCAAATTAATTCTTCTATTAAAAATTCCATTGATATTTTACTATTAAAAATTAATTTCTATATGTTAACATAAAGTACTCATAACATGTTTATTTATTCTATTAATCGCATTAATCTTTAACAATAAAAATAGATGAAAATTTTTTAACCGAAAAAATCAATTTTCTTTTTGCTTTAATATACAAGAATTAATTTATTCATTTTTCCATTAAAATGAGAAAAATACAATGCATAAATCTCCATCGTAGCCAAATCAAAGTCCTTAGCTATTACTTGAGAAATTACTCTTTTCTTCTTGTAATGAAATGTTGTATAAAAATATACTATTAGTATTAACAAGAAAATGTGTAACATGAACAAAATGGTAATGACTGATTTCTTCCAACAAAGCCAGCCAGCCAACTAGCTACAATATACTACATCGCATACACCATTTCTCCAATTCTTATTTACCTCCTCTAATTCCAAAACTCAGTAATAAAACTTTTTTAATTTGTTCTTTTCTTCAATGATTTTCTAAAGTATACCTCTTTTAATGAGTTAACTCGTCCTAATAACTTTGAGTCAGTTTCCCTAAAGCTACTACTATTACTATAACTACCTACGTCTCTACATTGTTTACTCGTGTCGGAGTGGAAAAGAGGATCCATTTCAGGCGAACCTGAACCGTATCGGTCTAAATCAGCTAAGGGTGAATGCTTTGAGTAAAGAGGAGAAGAGGAAGAGGAAGATGAAGCATCTGAATCGCCAAATACAGAATCCAGTGAGTCATCTCGTGTGCTATCAGTACAGGAAGAAGTATAATCAGAATTGCTGCTAAAAAGAGAAGAAGTATCACTTGATGAATCCACTTCTAAAATCTTTTGTAACCGATTGTATTTCGAACAAAAGGATTCGATACTCCCTGAACTATCAGGATGAGTTGAACTTGACTTTGGATAATTCTTTGAATTCATTTTTGATAGAATGGACTTACTTCTGCTCCTTATCGATCTTGGGGCTCTAGGTGAGCACCTGCAAGTTAATATTTTTGTAAAACAAAAGAATGACAGCGTATGGATTTTAGTAGCGAACAATGTGTTTTGAGATTTCATTATACCTCGCGTAAAAAAGCATGTATGCGCCTTTTGTTAGAACATTACCAAGTTCAGAGGATGTTACCTGCCAAATTATCACCAACACAAGAAACTTGAGAAACTATTTAATAAAGTAGTTCTTAAGTCTCCTATCAAACAGGAAATTTAATAAATTCGAAGTGAAGAATCTAAAAGTTATCACCTATTATCACTATCATGGCAGCAAAAAGTTAATCAGCGAATATGGCAAAAAACTTTTGACATTCACAGGGAATAAAAACCAGAACATTCTATAAGGGATTTGGTAGGGTAGGTAATTGAAACATAGATTGAAGATTACGCACCAAAAATAAATGAAATGGCTTAGAGACCTGAATATGCAGATGATAATTATAGAGTACATTACCTTGCTATCATCAATCTTGAACCATTTGTTTTGGGCATTTTTAACGTAGCAGACATAGTGACCTGAAAATGCAGCATTCATAATATCCAAGTGAACCACCACACCATAGAGCCTGTAAATGGGTGAATTGTCGCTTGTCCCACTCATATACGGCGCCAAGTTCAAGATCTCAGGGAATTGAATCGCTTTGTTAAGCTTCCCAAATTTACCAGACTGCAACATAAAACACATGTAAGCTGTAAGAATCTGCAAAGAGAAAAGCAGAGCCCTTTATAAAAGGAGTACCTGAAATCGCTTCAAAGCAATTGTGAGGACATTTGGAGCCTCTGATATTGTCAACTTCTTTTTGGCCTTCTCGTAAGAGTTGCATCTAAAGAAAACAAGCTTAGACAGAATGAGCAAACCTCTAAGAACCGTATATTATCATACATAGTAACACCACCAATATCAACAGGCACAGGAACTCAACAATAGAAAGAAATGCTTTTCGGTAAAATAAAATCATTAAGTATAATAACCACCTTTGCAGGATCACATAACACAGCAGACAAAATAATGTAATGACATCAACACTTCATCATAGCTTCCAAAATTTCGGAAAATGTGTTTCTCCAGAAGCACCAAAATACAGCTTATGTGCTTTTTTGAAGTATGCTACTCATAGAAACAAAGAACATATTTCCGAGAAGTTAAAACCTAAGCCAGAGAAAATGAAAATACTGGCTTTGATTTGAGCATCTATCCTTGCATCAGTTTAAGTAAGAAGAGAATTTTCCTGTTATGTCTCCAAATATTAAACTGTCAAAATCTAAGCAAGATGAAGACTAAGGTCAACAAATAAAAAAAATAACATTATTTTACTTTTAAAATACAATTATCCCCATAAAAGTTCAACTTCAGCTCTTTATGCATGATAATAATATCAATACAATATCTAAAGAGCTTTAGGGAAAAAATGTAGTAAACCAACCTGCCACATTGGTACTTATTTTCTCCATCTAAAATCTCAGTCCTCGTAAAGCGATGAAGAGCCTCTTCCAGGGTCTCTATGTCTCCTTCAATCTCAACCGTAAGATCCATCATTCTTTCATAACGTTCAGACTTGCCTTGACATTTCACACACATTATCTGCAGAAAATAATATACGCATCATTTGCAATATAACAAAGAACAGTTCAAGCAGTTAAGGCATCTGGTGCCTAAACAGAGAGAGAGAGTAGCTTGATCATAAACGATTACCTTTGACCGGAGAAAACCTCCAAATGTTAGGCCTATTAAAGTCGTTTCTTCTTCTGAACAACCTGATGAACGCACCCCAGCTTTTTTAAGACAATCAAATTGCATCACATCAATAACATACCTGTAAAATATGACTCATCAATAAATTACAGGAGCATTTTTGAAAGGATTACTCATCTCTCATGAAAAAAATATTATTGAAGAGGTTCATGCAATAAAAATTTGTAAATCTATATCACCTTAAAAATTCATGTGCATCCTCCTCTTTCCCTTGAACAAGTTGGCCACAAATATTTTGTAGTTGAGACAGTATCCCTTTAGGGGACAATGGAGATTTTCCCTCCTTGGCCTTCAAAATTAAATTTTCTAAATCACAGGTGAAACACCATTCTTTCTTTGCACCTAATAAAGCAATTTATAGTAAGAATAATCCAACATGCTACCTCAAAAATCAAAATCTAATTAATTCCAGATTCAGAAACAATACGGCTGCATACATGCTTTTGAATGGAGTCCCTGAAGAAAGTAAGCAGTCAAGGGAGGAGTGAATGTCAAGCATTGGAGAATAGCATTGGCATAACAGCTGCACAAAGTAAATGGCACATTAAGAACAGAAAGAAACCTCATAGGCAACAAAAAAACCAAAGACACCTAGCAAGGTCCCACAAATCAAAAAATGAAAAACGTTGAGGCAGCATCTGGGACCTTGGATTTTAGAATTTGGATTTGGATTGTTAAAATAGTGTAAATTGAGTAGTAAAATATTTAGAAATGCAACAATTACAATTTCTCAAATCCATGGATTTGTTAGATGCCTATTTAGTAGTAGATTTGAAATTCTTAAGATATTTTTGGATTTGACAAATCCATGTTTTCATACTTTTCAAATATATATTATATTGAATCACAACTAATTTGTCCATAATATATGCATTTCACTCCTACTATTTACATAATAAATGAAATCCAAATCCAAATTTTCAAATTCATGTTCCCAACAAAGCTTTAAGGAATAAAACCAGCAGATAATGACAGCATGGATGATTTAAATGAAGGAATATGAGCAATTAAAATTACTGTAATTAGCACTTCTCCTCTGGCTCTTTCTCCATTAGACACTCACATTTGAGTAACAAAATCAAAGAATAATGTTCCATATCAAACTGATCACTATAGGCTATTCAACACTAGGAATAACAGCATGGGCTAGTGAGTGCCAAAGTGATAATTGAGTGTATTTCAATGATAAAGATACTTCACCAAGTAATCAAATAAAGGTTAAGAAACAATGCCATGATAAACAAAGGTGAAAATAGTCACCATTTTCTAGTCCAAAAATATCATATTATAGCAGGTCACCTGACAACAATAAGTAGTAAGGAACAAATAAAATCAACTTTCTGTCCTAATCACATATGATCTGTGTCATTAAAAAAGCATGAGAAAAAAGAAAATAAACAAAATATGATAACAGGAAAAACAATATTCCATATATAGTTTTTCCATAAGTGTTTGCCATACCAAAAATCCAATCTTATATTACCTGTTCCCACAGTTTACAAGGCCACATGGTTGCAGGTTCGCCTTGCTCCCACTGTAAAGCTTGACAAAAGACTCGTAAGAAAAAAGTACCTGCAAGACAAAAGAAAATTGAACTAAAAGCTAATTTGTCAGAGGCTATGCTACTATGGTAAAAAAAATTAAACTTCAAGCAAACCTTGTCATTATAATTTCCAGAATCCTCATTACCAACTCCTAAAGGATAGTGTTTGGGCAACTTAGATCCTCTGAATTGATCAGCAATTTTCCGCATGGAGGTTTTCAATCCATGTGTGCTATCAGAAGAACTTGAAACCTTAGGTAACGTAGCAGCATTGGCATGAACACCACCAAAATTTCCAGATTTAGCATTAGGAACCACATGCACTCTGGCACTAGATGAATAAGCATCAGAAGACTTTAATACATGAGAAGTGCTAGGTCCATTAATAACAGAACTAGAATCTGACTTTTCAGAACATGACGATGACAAGCTACTGACTAACGGAACATCTCTATTGATAGCTTCTCTGGGTTTTGGGATAGGTGAAACATTGGTAGACCCGCACTCCACATGGTTAGCACATTCAGAATTTGAGGATGAGGAGCTGCTGACATTTGGAGCATCCAAATCAACATTTTCTGGCAAAGTTACTCCATAAGAAAGCTGGGTGTACCCCGAAGCACTCCGAGGAGCATCATCCAATTTGGCAGCTTTAACCTTCAAGCCTTGTGGAGGCAAGGAAGAAGCATTTTGAGACAAACTGAATGAAAAATGTAAGGAAGATCCAGGATCAAGTGAGGCACTTTCACCACTTTCTTTAGGATTAGACTGAAAAGCCTCATCATTAACATCATTCGTAGATACAACTGGTTCCAGAGTTCTGCCCCAGAAACCAGAAGATAAAGTACGAACCTCAGAAGTTGAGCCCTCATACATATCACTAATACCTGAAGAACTGCCACTTGCTCTGCATTGGATCTCTCCACCTTGATCAGGCTTCATCTGATTTGATGCATTCAATTTAGAAAATTTATCTACAGAATCAACCAAGCTGGCAAATTTTGGGGATGACAAATTGGTTTGATCCACGTTGTTGACACCAGAAGCAGTCCACAATGTGTCAAGTTTAGAGTCATCAGCAGATGAAGATATCTCAAGTCTACAAGGCTCATTTGAACCAACGCTCTCACACACAGAAACATCATCAGACGATTCACTACCAGTTACAGAAGAAGAAAACCCAGAGAATGAAGTACTGGAAGATTCTGAAGCAATGCTCCTTCCTTCCCCATCAGCCTGGAACTCAACCTTTATATCATCATCCTTCTCAAGTAAAACTGCAGAACAGCTAGTAGAACTAGACAGTGCAGGTTCAGTGGTGGAATTATGTAACGCAGATTCTTTGGAGGATGATTCAGTTGGCTCTGCATGCTGCTTTTCTTTAGATTCAAATCCGTCTCCAATTTGGTGTTGCCCCATCACCTTCTGACCAGAATCACAATCACTTCCCTCGTCATGATTTTGGTGTATGGCAACTGCAGCCGGATAGCATTCTTTCTTGTGACCTTGTCGCCAGTGAATAACTTGACACTGAGTAGAACTGAGACAACCAAATTGAAAATAAATAAAAAAAAGGTTAAAAACAACTTTTCCAGCAGAAAATAAATAATGCTTAAAACATCCATAATTCATGATAAATGTACCATAAAGTCACATCCTCAGAATTACAATAAGATGATATGGAAAAGCTAAATTATTTTCTGCATTCATTAGAGTGGTCTCTTCTTCTTTTTTTTCACCCATTAAAGGAATCACATTTTAACTATTTGCAAGCGCACTACATGCACCTCCTCAAGTCCTCAACTCCTAAACTGCATGGGAAAATAACTCCTAAATTGCAAACAAGATAAGACACTTAAAAGGTCATATTCAAGAGAATGGTTAAAAAGCTTTCTAATGTCCCATCTTTGGGAGGCTCGAACATGGCATATACAAACTGAATCATTTGCTCAAAATCAGCAAAAACAGTCCATATTGCAGTTTTCAAGACAATCTCGAAACACCCGTCCATGATAGAGTGTAAAGGTTGAATCTATCGTGCAAATTTCACCAATCCAAGTCTTCTAAATTGCTTTATTTCTGACTTCATAAAGCCAAGCTCATTCAACTCCTAATGAATGCATTTAGATAGATAACAGAGAACTTAAATAACAACCAGATTTTTTGTGAACTAGTTGAAGCATTCTCTAATTAAATATTAGCATACCATTTAAGAAATTACCATCAAATAAAAAATCAGAATCATCTCCTATTCAAACTAAATCCCTAAAAAAAATCAATAAAACACTTACCAATACCGGACAGCTTTGCAGCGAGCACACCGTGTAGTAGTAGGGCAATAGCAAACAGCACATTGATGATAGTTAAGCGAAACTGGAACACTACCGTATCCAATTGATGCCTCAAGCTCAGCCCTGGCAGCCTCCTCCGAGGCTAAAATCATAAGCCTCTTGATCTCCGCTTGCCTGGCTATTGATAACCTCCATTTCCGCCTAATGAAAAAGCCGAACAAAGGAATAATGATGGAAACCACAAGGACCAGGCTCGAAAACCCTAGATCCCCAATAAGAAGCATCTATCCTGTACCCAAAAGGCATCAAACTGGATCTTCAAACCCTAAACTTCCTAATTCTCACCACTACACACAGATTACAACGAAAAGCCCTGGCGATTGATAAGGACTAAAAACAAACCCGACCTTGATCTCAAGAAATTAAAAACAAAATTTGAAAATAAAAGCATAAAATTAAAAATAAAAATAAAAAAGGAAACTGACAGTGAGAGGAGAATGTTAGATTTTGCTTGGGTTCACAGAAAACATAAATTTTACTTTCCTTAAGCTCGCGGATTTTCGGGTAATGAAAATTCTTCTGCTTTATCTAAATCGATATTTTAGAAAGAGAGACGAATTAAAGTCAATTATATTATATTTTCTTTTCTAACCGTCTTAAGGGGTAAAATATCGAAAAATAACAACAAATTAATTTAAAAAAAACACTAAAAAAAACGGTTAAACTGTGTTAGGAATTGGTAAAAGTAAGTAGTGTATATCTTATTTGAAATTAGATTATATTTTATTTTTATTTAATAAATAAATAAATAATTTTTTACGATAAAAAATAAATAAATTATTTTATTTAAAATTTTACTTACTTGTATTACTAAAATTTGACATTATTGACTAAATAAGACATGTAATGGCGAAGTTAAAAAATTGACAAAAATTTTACTCTTTTAAATTAATAATGATAAAATTATATTTTAATTTTAAAATAATAACAATTTAATTTAATTATTAAAAAATTATAAAATATAAATTATTAAAATAATAAAATTATATTTTTATAATTGTAAAAATATATAATTTAATTCTTAATAATTTTTTTAACTCCGTGAACCGCTGGATATAATCTGATATTAATTTGTTGGAAAACGTGTGGAAAACGATGTAATGAAAATTTTGTCAATTGGAAATTAGAATTTAATGCGAAATTTGACAGTCGACCAGCTTATTAGTCAAAATATCAAAATCAAAATTTTCTTTTTCTAACCATTATTTTTCTAAATGCCTTTTGACTTTTTTTTTTGTCCGCCCGACCGTTGATTTTAGGCTCGCGTGTTCGATCTTATTACCTTTTTCCCATTTTTTTTCTTTTTCATATTTATTTATATTTTATTTAATATTAAATAGGTTTAATAATTTTTTATTACGGTACTTATTTTATTTTTTGGTTCAATATGATTTTTATATTTGACAAAAATTATATATTTTGATACCTAAATATAACAATATTAATATTTTAGTGTTTAATTCGGATTTTAGAATTGTTTGATGAAAGTTAATTGATAATATTATTATATTTGAATTTATCATGATTTTGTTAGTGGAATAATTTTAGTGTCAATTTTGAATTTGTTTAATTATGCATTTAATTTGTCAAATACAATTTGATAAAAATTCTAATTCAGGTTTTAAGGTGGATTTGATGAAAGTTAATTGTTAATATTATTAGCTAACTATGAATTTTTATCGAATTAACTCTAAAACCAGAATTAAACATTAAAAAAAGTTAACATTGTTAGCTCCAAATATCAAAATGTATAACTTTTATCAAATACAAGTACTACATTGAACTAGAAAATAACATAAGTACTACATTAAAAAAATGATAAATCTAGGTACCAAACTAAACATTAAACCTATTAAGTATTTGCATGTTAATGAGGTTTTGGCTATATATCAATAAGGGTAAAGTTATAAGATTTTGAGTATTTAAGTTTGAGTCTCGTTATACCATACGTACACATTATATATGTCAGGAGCAAATGTAAAGGAATGTGCTTGGCTATCTCCCCATAAATGGATAATTAAAATTTGCTCATTTATAATTTACTAATTTATATATTTACATATAGTAAATTTATATTTTTGGCCCCATAAAAATGAAAAAGCCTATTTATTAATTTTATTTAAATGATGAAATCATGAATTAATATATGATAAAATTATATTTTAACCTCTCAAAAAATTATAATTCAATTTCAGTTCTTCTTAAAAAATTTCTTAGATTTATCTCAAACGTGTGTGTAAATTCTCTCCTAAATTATTTAGGTTAAATCTCATCATACATAGGATTTGTCTATATTTATTCGGATCTAAATTAGAATATATTTTAGTTTTCAATTCATTATGTTGTGTATATAATTTATTATAATTCTAAATGATTGAAATTATTTGTGATTTGTGATTATCTATACTAATATTTAAACTTCTAAATGAGTTGATATCATGAGTTAACCAATTACTAACTTGATTAAAAAAATTACAAAAATATCCTTTCTTGTATAAATAAATTATATAATTTCGAGGTACTTCGTCTTTTTATATTTTTAATAAAACAAATAAAAATTACATATAATAAAAATTGAACTCATGCTACCAACATTTATACAATCTTTTTCTTTATCGTTTTAACTGAAACTTTACTTTGATGTTTTTATACATTTCAATATTGTTACACACTTATTTTTTCATCCATATTGTTTGTAAATATTTATACTGATATTTATTGTATGTTATTTTTAAATGCACACTTCTATTTTAAATATTAGGGACGAGGAGTAGCAGCCTTGACCCCCAAAATGATAAAATTATCTTGTAAACCCTTCAAAAAATTAAATATTACAAGATAATATAATGATAAATTTGCATTTTACTCACAATTTATTATTCATCTTTGACTACAAAACAATTTTCTAACTTTACCTTACTAAATAAGTAATTTTCACACACAATTTTTCGTTTTTATTATCCTAATATATAATTATGCTAGCTAAACCGTTTTAAAAGAAAATGTAATTGCACGAAAACGAAACAAATTCCATTTTCCTTAATCTCTAATGACATGGGACACGGGTGTTGGACCAACTTTATGTTTTTTTGCTTGCTATTTGCAAGGTGACCCTACAATCTAATCCCACTTTTCATGCCTACTTTCATAATTTTCTCGGAAAGTTATCAAAATTTTCTTGGGAAATCATCATGACTTTCTTTACCATTTATAACATCATCTCCGGTTTTTTTTTTTTCATCTTAGAATAATCAAAAAATGTTTTAATCTTTTTCCTTATATTAATATTGAATTTGTTCCGACCCATAAACGAAGAGAAAATATATTATGTTATTAAGAATTTAAAGGTTAAAAGAACTTTTTAGTTTCTCTAATTTTTAAAATTGAGCAAATTGATCCCTTTAAAAAAACAAAACAATTTATCCATCACCATTCGAAAGTGAGTAACTGAGTACAGTTAATCACAGTGTTAATGTCTCTTTGTCAACTGTACATAAATTTGATCGTATACTAATAAATTTAGCCCTTGATGTTTACATATTTTTTATAATTTAGTCTTAATTTTAAAAAAGCTTAATTCATAAATTGCACCCTAAACTGTACCACTTTTTTTCCAACTTGATACCTAAATTTTATTTTATTTTTGTCAAAAGTAGTACTTAAACTATTTCACCGTTACGTAAATCACCCAAATCTTAACATCATTAAAAAATTCATTGTCCAATTATATTGTGCCACATCATCACTCATGTATTATTTTTTTATTATAAAATATCCATCAATTTAACAAACCAAGAACACGAGTTAAATAACCATAAGGCATGTTGTACACAGTCCTTGAGGATATTTCACCGTTTAGTGTATTCTCCAGGATTTAACAAGCTCTTTTATTAATCGGTAAGAAAGCAGGATATAACGAAGAACAAACAAACTAAATACTTAGCTCAAAATCGAAGGAAGCTTTTGAGAAACTAGAGAGTGTTTGAAACAGAATGTGAATAACAAATTGGTTGAATGATTTTGAAGCCTGTCATGGCATTTACAAGAGTTTCATTGAATTAGCTAAAATTAATTTGAAAATATTTCAATGAATCTAGATTTAAGTAAAAACAGCTTCAATCGGTTAAGTTATTTTTAGCTTGGCTAAATATAAATGTTACAAGTTAGAGGCTCACTTACTTTTTTTTTTACTCTAAAAAATTTAGTAAAAAATAATTCCAAAAACGAAATGGCTCAAATGTACATTACACATAAGAAATGAGCGCGGCGGTGGGAGGAAAATAGTTTTCATTTTTTAATGTTAATATGTTTATTTTTAATTAATATTAATATAATTATAATTATAAAATAATTAAAATAACACATGAGTATTGATGTGACACGATATAATTGGTCAATTTTTTTTAATAGTATTAAGATTTGGGGTAATTTGGGTAATGGTGAAATAATTTAAGCGCCACTTGTAATAGCAAAAATTCAAGGTTATCGGAACAATGGTTTCATAACCATAGATCCGATTTAAAGAGAAATTTATTTCAATATTTTTGCTTGAAATTTGATATGATAGGAAAATCGTATGAAAAATATAGATAGAAAAAGAAATTATTGAAGAAATTGGGTAAAAACAAGGTATCGAGACCTCTATCTCGTAAAACCGAGTCAAAAATAATTTTATAAATATTTATGAAATGTTATTAATGTGGTAGTAAAATTTCGTTAGGAAATTTTAATGTTTGGGTAGTCAATTAAATGAAAAGGACTAAATTGTAATAGGTGTAAAAGTTGCTAGAGTGATTAAATAGCTTAAGAATCTAATGAGAAAGGATTTAAAAGGAAATTAGACCCAAAAGTTATTTGGGACGGCAAGGGTATGAAATCAGCAGAAAAATTGATAAATTAAGGGTAAAATTGGAATATTGCAAAATTAACTAAATAAAACTAGGACTAAATAGGAAATATCTAGATTTCTCTTCATTTCTCTTCAATTCCAGCAGCTAAAAACGCCATAGGAGGGTTCTCTAAGCTGGTATTTCATAATTTTTGCACCAAGTGAGTTAATCCTTGCATTTTTCTTGTAATTTTTGTGTTTCTAAGACTTTTACAACTAGGTCCTACGATTAAATTCATTAGTTTTTGATTTCATGGATGAAATTGAAAGTCACCATGGTTGATT
Organism: Gossypium hirsutum; assembly: GCF_007990345.1. Classification (NCBI taxonomy): domain Eukaryota; kingdom Viridiplantae; phylum Streptophyta; class Magnoliopsida; order Malvales; family Malvaceae; genus Gossypium; species Gossypium hirsutum. The sequence goes on from NC_053429.1 coordinate 4,066,453, forward strand.
TCTGTAATTTTATGATGAAATAGAATGAAATTAAAGCTTTAATTTGTTTATGAGATGATTTTATTAGGTAATTTCAATAGAAATTGATTTTTAGGACCTAATTGTGAAAATGCTTGGAATTAAAGTCTATTGCTGAAATTCTGATTCCTAAAGGTTGTAAACTAGTTTAAGGTGATAGAATAAAATGTTAATTGAGAAAAATCAGCTCAATTGAGAGGCTAATTGAGTAGGGACGAAATTATCATTTATTAAAAGCTTAGGGGAAAAATGGTAATAAACAGCTTGTACAAAAACAGTTTGGACAGCAGCAGTAGACTAACTTTGAAAAATCACCATAAATTGTAGAAATCGAATTAGAAGATGAAAAAAATATAGCATTAAAGCTTATTGAGTCTAGTTTCTCATAGAAGAAATAGTGTAAGCAATGAATTTGTAAATTTTGAGATATAATGAATTTTGTGAGACAAGGTCAGAATGAATTTGGGTTCCCATGTTCTGACTTTGAAAAATCATAAAAAATTGAAGAAAAACAATTATGGGCTTAAATTTATATGTCTAGAATCCTTAATGAGCCTATTTTTAATAGAAACAAATGATAACATTATTTGAATTCTGTATGAAGAGATAATTAATTTTTAGTGAAGAAGGGTCAGAACTGTCGACAGCAGAACAGGGGTGACTTTAAAGAATAAAATGTATTGATTGGCTACACCAAAAATTCTGAAAATTTTATGGTAAAAATATATATGAGTCTAGTTTCATGGAAAATTAACGGATCTTAATTTGGAGTTCTGTACCTTAAGTTATAAATAATTTAGTGACTATGACTCAAGTAGACAGTTTTGAATGAACTATAAATAATAGTTGAATTATAGAGAATGTTGCATATGAACATGAAATGTATTAAATTGATAATTAAATTTATTTATTTAGATCCGGAAGATTCAAATACGAAGCTAGATCGAGGAAAGGAAAAAGTTCGGGATTAGTAGATTTTTATTGTTTACAAACAAGTATCAAGGTAAGTTCGTGTAACTTGAATTATATTCTTAAATGCTTAAGATTGTATGTTATTGATGTGAATATGATTTCAGTGTTCATTGTATGAAAATTAATGAAACATTGATATATTTGATAAAATGGGAAGAAATCCCGGTTGAATGAAAGGAATATTCGATGGATCTCTGAAAAGGAATTGGCGGTAAAAAGGATCTAGCCCGGACGGGTGATCCTATCCTGATATAGCCCTCCCGAAGAATATGTGTAAAATGGATTTAGCCCGGACGGGTAATCCAAATTAGGGTCTGAATTTAGCCTGGACTAGTAATTCAGATCCAAGCTCATTAGAGTAATTGTCGTTGCAGGGGATTTAGCTTGGACTGGTAATCCCGCTGCAAGGTTGAGGTTCGCGGGAGTGTGCTCTCTGAAATGGAAATGTGCGCACATGAATATGAATTGACGGACCCAGAATTGTACACTAAAAGTGTACCTCTGAAAATCCATCGAAATTTCGATAAATTAAACGGGATAAGTATAAAAAAATAACAAGGAAATGGAAATTATGATATTGATGAGCTCATCAATCATGGTATATATTATTGGTACATGAAAATTATTGTACTAACTTGAATGTTGAGTTTGTGCATATTAGGGTAATAATGCATTGAATGGATATATGGATGTTTATTGTATTGTATTGAAAATATTAGGTAAGTATAATTCTTGTTACATGAGCTTACTAAGCACGAAGTGCTTACCCCGTTTCCTTTTTCCCTGTTTTGTAGTGTTAAGAGCTCAGAGGTCGGATTTGGTCGGAGACACATCACACTGTCAGCCTCAGGATTTCGGTATATAAAGAAATTTTATTTTGGAAATCAATGGCATGTATAAGCTAACAAAGTAAATGTTAACGTGAAATGAATGTAAAGTTAGGCATTAGTATGGTTAACAAACCTGGTTTTAGATATGTGATGACGTTATCTTATCTTATAAATATGCATGAATTTATCTTGAAAATATGTTGAATTGATTTGGTTGATGTGGATTGGTCTCGATTTAATATTGTAGGGAAGGTTAGATATTTTTAAAGGGGCTATATTGAATATAAAAAAAAATTAATTCGTAATCTCCGGTAATGCCTCGTGCCCTATTCCGGCAATGAATACGAGTAGGGGTATTACACCACTTTTGACCAAAAGAAGTTTAGGTATTAAGTTTGGCAAAGACGTATAATTTAGGATGCAATTTGTCAATTAAGTCTTCTAAAAATTTCAACAAATTTAGCTTCAAAATATACAAGTTTACACAAACGTTGCAAGTTAAATTTGTTAAATCAAAATCAAAATGCCAAAATGTGTAACCTTTGGCTAAATTTATTATTATACCAATCAAATTTATATACAATTGATGAAAAACATTAACGTTATGATTAATTGTTATTAGTTGCTCACTTTCAAACTTGATAAGAATTAAATTGCTTTGATTTTTTTAGAGAGACAAATTTGTTTATTTTCGAAATTGAAAGGGACTATATAGGTTTTTTTTTTACAACATTTAAGATGCGGCTTTTTAATTACATTTATTAAATTAATAAAATAACATAAAATATTCTTAATATTTATTTTCTAACAATAAAATATTTAAAAAGTGTTACTCTATTCCCTTAAATTTTATAAAAAATAAAATATTTAAAAGGCATAATAATAAATTTAGCCTTTAACGTTTATATCTTTTTTCAATTTGATCTTTATTCTTTTTTTTTCTAATTAAATTTGACTTCAATCTTTGAAAAAGTAGTCAAATAATTTTTTTAAAGAAAATGCTAATTAAAACATTAAATTTTTATTGATGTTGGTATGACAACCCTTGGCAGTCCAAATGTGCTTTATGCTGTCATGACATTATTTATCTTGTATGTCATGTCAACAAATAATTTAATAATTATAAAATATTAAAAAAATTAATAAAATAACTCAAAATTCATTAAAAAAATAGAATGAAGTACACATGTATTGCCATGTGAGTTACCATGTTTAAAACTTTAATATTTTAGTCAATATTTTTATTAAATCCGACTCCTTTTAAAAGGTCAAAGGTCAAATTCGACCTTTTAAGAAGGTTAATAACCAATTTAAGCTTAAAAAAGGAATAAGGACAAATTTGATAGAAGATGTAAATATTAAAGGCCAAATCCAAAATTATGCCTATTTAAAAATGCAGAAGAGGCCCCAAAAAATGGACAGGAAAAGAAACAAAAATGTCAAACTCAATTAAATTTTGTTGGACAATTGCTAGTTGACCCATTGGATTGTATGTTGGGCTTTCCCGCGATCAAGTGTCGTACCAAAACTCAGTCGGCCATTAGAGAGCTTCAAAGGCCGAATAAAACTCACCAAAGGTCAAGTTTTGGTTTTAGTCCTCCTACTATCCTAAAATATAATAATTAATCTCTATACTTTAATTTAACATAATTTAATCTTTTTATTTTTATAATATTAATCAAAGTTTTCAGAACCGGCCCAGTGATTAAACTGGTCAAACTAAGAATTTTTAGTTCATCCAAAATTAATTAAATAAATTATCAAAAAGTTTATAAAAATTTAAAAATATAGGAAATTGGTCTAACTTGTCAACAACTGATTCAATCGATTTGTGAGCCAATTGATCTAATTATTCTCTCTGGACCAATACTGTAATCGATTTTTGGTCCAATGACCGATCTAATTTAAACAAAATTGATATCAATTCATTAGTTAATCTAAATATTCAACAAATCAATTGTTTCTTTGTTTGATAAAACTCTCTGATCATACTAAGTTTTTTTGTTTGATAAAACTCTCTGATCATACTAACATAATAATTAATAGCATTAACTATTTGGATTATTTGTCAATGGGGCCTATGCTTGATGTAAGGTTGAGATATGTGGTGTAAATACGTGGGTTCTCCATTAAATTTATTTTGGTTAATCCTTTAGTTAGTGTTAATTATTCAGTTTAGTACTTATAATAATGGATTTTTATTGGAACTGTTGTTAAATTTGTAATTTTGGAAAAATATTTGGATTAATTGATGATCTTATAAAAATTGAGAATTAAATTATGTTAAATTAAAGCAAGGTGATCAATTTCCAAATTTAAGTATAATATAAGGACCAAAAACAAATTTGGCCCTCGCCAAACTCTGCACGCAACTCAGATTTTTATCAGGACCGACTCAGTTTAATGATCAATCACGCTAGAAAGGTAAGAGAGTAACGAAGGATCAATTATAGCCAAAGTCAACGAACCGCTCAAAAACATGGCTGGAAACTTAGGATGCGTCGTCGTATCCGTTGATGGCAACGAAGGAAGCATGGACGCCTTACGATGGGCGCTCGATAATATTAAGCTCCGACCATCTTCTCCGGACTCTACTCAACCGCCCGGTCACTTCCTCATCCTCTACGTCCAACCTCCACCGTCCATCGCTGCTGGCCTCAATCCCGGCGCCATCCCCTTCGGCGGGCCCAGTTAAGCCTCTTTTTTAAAATAATTTTCCCTTTTTGATTTAAATTAACTTATTTCTGATATGTGCGAATTGATTTTTCTTTTTTGAAATTCAGCCCACCTAGAAGTTCCTGCATTCACGGCAGCTATCGAGGCGCATCAGAAGAGAATCACTGATGCGATCTTGAACCATGCTCTTCAAATTTGCGCTGAAAAGAAGGTCAGTTATTATTATTATTTATTTTTCTAAGTTATTGTTAATTAAGGTATATAGGCAAATATTCTTGGGAGGTTTGACCTTAAGTGATTAATTAATTTGATTAAATTCATCGTTTTTGTTAGTATTTAACTTGCTGAGGAAAATGAATTACGAGTTTGGAATATTTCTAACTCAGGCAAACGTGAAAACTCAAGTTGTGATTGGGGATCCAAAGGAAAAAATTTGTGAAGTAATTGAAAATGTGCATGCTGATTTGCTTGTGATGGGTTCCCGAGCTTTTGGCCCTATTAAAAGGTATTTTCCTCATTGCAATGTAACTTTCATTGAATTGAGACTGGTTGAATTGTTTCATTAGACCACTTGTGTTATAGTTTTATTCATGTTGATTGAGTTCGTTTTCATGGAATTTGGTTATATGTCTGCATCACATGAATTGCCTATGCATTTCATTTAGTGTTCCACATTGTTGTTAAGATGTTTTACCTTGTGAATCCTAATCATTGAACAAGGCATCATAAAAAGAGTGCTGATCAAGCATGGTAATAATGGACTAAATGAAGCCTTAGTGAAGAAGTTAGCATATAGGCTAAGCTTATCAATTGTAACAACTTCTAATTGAAATGCGAAATGAAAATTTATATTACTGGACTGGGGAATTTGTTCTATATAGTAAAGCATTCTAATATATGTCTTTTGAAGCATTGTTACATGTGTGCTCAGAAGTTTCTAACATGAATAAACATTTGTTGCCTTTCCCTATGAGTTTCATCTGTCTTCTAGCTATGACTTTTTCGAAATTGCTATTATGTTGATGATGCCATAAAGCAGTGTTAATGTTGCTTGAAGGAAAAGCGAGTCTCTCCCCTGAGATGTATCTATTCTGCTGGAAGGAGCAGTCATATACTAAAATATGAGGTCATAGTGGAATCAAATGTCATCCTATAGTGTTCATGAGATATTTCTATTGTAATCACTATTATGATGATGATTCCATAAAGCGATGTTAGTGTGGCTTGAGGGAAAAGAGAGTCTCATCTCCAAGATGTCTCTACTCTGCTGGGTGGAACAGTAAAATACTAAAATGAAAGGTCCTAGTGGAATCGAATACCATCCTATATGAGATGTTTCTATTGTAATCACTAATATGTTGATGATGCCATAAATTGATGTTTATGTGGCTTTAACGGAAAAAGAGTCTCTCTCCTGAGATGTCTCTAATCTGCTGTAAGGAGCAGTAAAATACTAAAATATGAGGGTCATAGTGAATCGAATGTCATCCTATAGTGTTCATGAGATGTTTCTATTGTATATATTTAAAGTCGTGTCTCTTTTGTTCTTATATCACGGGAATGAAACTATCACAACTCCTAATCGAGATGAAACTGACTAATGTTGTACGTTAACAGAATGTTTTTGGGAAGTGTAAGCACCTATTGCGCCAACCATGCACAATGTGCTGTTATGATTGTAAAGAACAAGGAAGCTTCCTCCAAATCTTAAGAGGTATGCTCTGAACCACGGTATATGCTAAGTGCCCTTTTGCAGAACTTTTTTACCTGTTGTGCTAATGCACTGCAAAATAATGTTCTTCTAACTGAATTTGCGATATGACCAGTATTGCTGTTTTCTTTTCTCTATGAGGTTTGTTTCAGACTTGTCACCAAGACAACTTTGTTAGGAGCTATGTTACGCTGCGCTGTCAATAAATCTATCCCCTGCAGTGGGGCTTTCGCCAGAAAGTTTCACTATACCATTCATGTATGTGCCATTACTTATTTCATTGGTTTGGGTGTGTTTGTATTATTGCTTGTGGTTTTTCTCAGTTGTTGCTAGTGGTTCTGGCTTAAGTTCCCCTTCCCTATTTGTTAATCTCCAAGATCATTTGTTTAATTTATATGTCTAGGAATGACCTTTAATATCCTTGGAAGTTTAATTTAAATTGTGCCTTTTTCCTTTCTTCTTTTTTTTTTTTTTTTTGGTTTTTGATGAAAATAAACTATGTTAAAATGTAGTGAGGAAAGTTAATGTTTCATTTAGGAAATGGATTTATCGGTTATATACGTGATAATGACGATGAAAAATTTGTATGTTAGAAAGTCCAATTCGCAAAAGCTTGTCAAAATTAATCTTCACGAATATGGTGAAGGGCTGGAAGGTGGGCATTCAAGAAGGAATGCATGTAATCTTTTACAAAGCTCTATGCTGTTAATTAAAAAAAAATTATCGCCGAGCTTCAAGCTATGATTTATGATGGATCAGTATTCAGCTATGAGTAGAACATACTTTAGATCTAAGTCTATTTGGTAATCAGTGTTTCAAATTGAAGAATAAATTGTTTGAATTTTTATTCGTAGATTCATGATATCCAAAATTGTTTTATGAAAAAAAATTAAATTATAGAAGAAAGAAAGAAAGAGAGCTTTCGATTGGTGCAGATTATTGATCAAAAAAAGTCATATAACATCCATTTTAACAGTCTAATGACTTAAAATGAAAATTTGTTTTAGTTAAGTGATCAAATCGAAAATTAAACCATGATTAATGGTGTAGTTTAACAGGTGCTGCAAACCCTGTTGCAGGCTTACAACACATCTACAATGCCCGAGAACGAAGATCCATCGAGGAGTTTTGTAGTTCTCGAAAACTAAAGAAAGAACTTGCTTTATCACATCTTTGTTCATAGTGTTGAACCTTCATTGCAGCTTCTGGGACAAAAGGTCATAAGCAATGGTTTCTACAACAAGACCGTACTAGAATTTGAAAATGGAATTCTTTTTGCTACAATGAAAAAAAAAATCAGAATTTTCTAATTAATTAAATTTTTTTTTTTTACTTTGTCAAGTCCTTGAGTGAACATGTTCTTTGTTGTGTCTCTTTTTAAGTCTTACTTAAAGCAAACATTGTGAAATTGTAGTGTAAGAGTAAAAAAATCAGTAAATAAATGAAAAAAGAATGAAAATTTATGACGAAAAACAACAATTTGCCAAGTGAAATAACAGTGACTTGCTGCTTAAGGAACTGTCTCCAGAGTTTCACAGCTTACAACAGAGCAAAGTATCAACTTGGAATTTAGTAATTGAATCTATTCATTCAAAAAGTTAACAGATTCGCTAAATTTAAATAGTAGCAATCCAACATTTCTTTTTTAATTTTACCCCTAAATTTCCCCATATTTCTCTTTTTCAAACTTGTTTTTTGAGGTTTATAACTACCCTCTTAATGATATAGTCCTTGAGATTTAAGTCCGCTATAGTTATTTGAATCAAATTGGATTAGTTGGTAAGGCTGGGAATTGGCTGAGTACAATTTCAAAAAAAGGAAAAAACCTAGTGGACTTGCGAATTGGTACAGATCAATTAAACCGGACTAAAACACTCGTAATTGAATAGGATTTTTTAACTTCTATATTCTGAATCTTTTAATAATTTATTTTATTTGAACCACATAAACTGATTGAACCAATCAAATAAAAAATCAATAATTTGAGTTTGATTGATTTAACTATTGATATAGAATAAAAAAATATTAATTTTACCACAAGTAGAATTAAGAAACTACCGTTTGTCCTTAATTGCTATTTAAAATAATAAAAATTAAATAAACAAAACACACAACAGTTTCTTAATCCACATGTCGGAGTTAAAAAACCTTCACCACTAATGTATCAAATAACAATCCTTCTTATATTATATTATTAACTAAAGAAATGAAACTCATCCTTGTATTATTATTCACTAACAATACGAACTAATACACTAATAATACATAAATGCTTCATTTGGTTGGAGTGTTATTTTTTTCAGGTGTTTTAGTCATTGGTTAACTATGAACTAATCATAATTGATAATATTTAGTTTGTGGCAAAAAGGAAAACTTTTTGCTTATTTTAAAGAGCTCTTATTTTTTACAATAATTTTTACTCATCTTTTTAATTGTAGGTTTGAAATTGTACTAATTATTTTTTATTTTATATCTAATTATTTTAAAAAGTGTTAAATAAACTTTTTACTCATATTATTACACAATTAACCGAACGTAACAAAAATGTATTATTATTATTATTATTGTATAAGTTAATAAGGTTAGGTAGGTAGGTCTCAACTAGACTTGTCCATAGGTTGGGTCACCCAATTTGGCCTGAAGGCATGTTCGAAAACTGAAAAAGTTTGAATAAAAATATAGGTCCAAAAAATAAAGTTGAACAAAAAATAAGGCCTACTTTCTAAATGGCCAAGCTGCAAATAAGTTTTTTTGCTCAAGTCCGGTTTGAATTTGAAAAAAAAACTGCTGCTTTTTTTTTATTACTATTTTTTCATTGTTTTGCTATCATTTCACTATTATATTACTTCTATTTTGTTATTATTGTTGGGATATTGTATAACTTTTGTTTTATTATTAATTTTGTTATTAGTTTAAAAATATTTACTTGCTAAATTACACTTATCTTAATATTATTTAACTGTATATATATTTTTAAATATAAAAAAATTTAATATGGACAAGTCGGGTCAAACTCAAATTTAATATTTTTAACCTAGCCGGGCTTAAGCGAAATTTTAAGCTCATTTTTCAAGCTAAGGCTAAAAAATGAGCCTAAGTTTTTTATTTAACTTGACCCGGTCCATGGACAACTCTAGTCACGATATATCAGGACATGAAGACTCTTGTGTAATAAAAATCCTGGAAATTTTGCTCTTTTCTCTTTCAAATGACAAACAAGGAAACTGTTAGGAAATGTTTATTTCTAACTCAAAAACATTGATACAATAGGTAACAACCTGGTTCCCAGAAAAAAACACTAGAAATCGTAAACTAATTTTATTGGACTTTTTTTTTTCCTTTTTCCTCTCTATGGAAAGTACAAGCTTAAAAGAGGACTTGAGTTTTCATTCCCTTAAGCATATAATTCATCCACGTTACATTCGCCGAGGAAAACTTTTAAGCTATATGGTGAACCACAGTCTCCTTCGGCGATTAGTGCTCGGTCATTGGCGGCCATGTGTTCAATGATTTTGTATATCATTTCAATCTGCAGTAGTAAAAAAATAAGCAAGGTTAGTATTACTGTTTATGTTATCACGTTAGAAGTGTTGGTCGAGGGTTATTTTGCACATACATCGTCCGGGGCATGGCAACGGTCAGCGATTTCTTGAAGCGTCAATGATTCGGCAGGGTCTTCACAGCTGAATGAAGCGAAACAGAAAAACACTAATCAGAAAAAACAAACAACGAAAATAAGGAAGGCATACAAATACCGCAAGCACATTGAAAGAACTGAGCATTGAAATGCGAGAATTGCATTTGAAGGTCATCGAGCCTTTGAATCAAAGAGGAAGAAGGGAGAGAAAAATGGCTACGAGGCAAGAAAGTGAGAATATCCGCAGCTGTAATCTATAAAGGTTTCTTAGTCGAAACTTTATTAAATTCAGTGATTTATAAAGACATTCTAATTCATCAAACATTTGACATCAGATACCTGGCCTCGTTGAGCACCGCTAAAACCCGCTTTTGTAGAGCTAATACTTCACCAGCAGCTTTTTTCCCAGCTTCCACACCTACGATGAAAATTAAATGCGAAATAGAAAAGAAAAGACCAATCAGATTAATTAACCCCATAAAAATATTAAGATTAAACAGCTAGGTTGCAGAACATGAAACCAACAACAAAATATCCTGCTTATTTCACTTCAAGAATTGAATTTTTTAAAATTGAAGACAAAACTTATACTTACCCGGTTGATGATAAGCATTGATGTTGACAAGCGAGGCGTAAATTCCAACTGCTCGCTCATAAAGTGCTATGAGTGCCCCAACAGATCTAGGTGTCACCTCTTGGACGGTGACAGTGATGGATTCTCGGTTATTTGCATACAGAGCTGATCTTGTGCCCTACATAATCAATGTTATAAAATGCAAATATTACCAGTCTGCATCATATGTACATTCCAAAATCCTTTTAGAAAACCAGCACTTATCAAACCTGTAGCATTCCAAACAGGTAGTCACCACATGTAACACCTGGTTCAAGCTCCCAATCATGACCAGGGGGTCTATCACGTAGAACTTCGATAAAGGTCACAAAGAAATTGTGCACACCCTCCCTCAGTTGTTGGATATAGCTAAATGTTGAAGATAAGTGAAAAAGGTTATTATTAGGTCTCCGCATTGCTTGCATCAATAGAGATCAAATCAATTTCAAAGGTCCGAGGGAATCTTACGCGTGCTGATCTGTGCTTCCTTTATTTCCATAAACAGAAATTCCTTGATTTACCTAATGAACTAAGTAAATGTGAGAAAGCAACTTGCACTTGTTTATCAATGAGTAAATATTCTACACAAAACCACAAATAAAGCAAATAAAATGTTTCCCCGGATAACTAGAGGTCCAATTGGCAATCACTTAGTTACTAATATTTAGCTTCAATTAGCATTTGTACAAAGTGGCCACCAGGGAACCAAAAGTAGTCTAAAAAATACATCCTAATTGAAGTGGTGCGACCATACCCGGTTACCATCCAGATCAAACTCCTTGCCAAGCGATTCCATAACCAACTGTTGTAAATATCTGCTAAATAGTAATAAGCTATCCTTGTAAGGAAGAACAACCATATCCTGAAGAATTCAACAAGAGAAGCCATTATTTTATTTTTAGAAACCAAAATTTGTACAACATAAGATCTGCAATATAGTTAAGAATTGAATACCTTAGATCCAATCCCATCAGTTGCCCAGTACCAACATAAAGCAAGCAATGCTGCAGGATTCTTCCTCAGCTGAAGGAAAGGAGGAAAAATATGTAAGTCAATCAGGAGATATTATCTGCAATAATAGGAGGAATACAAGCAAGATACAAATCAAAAGCATACTAAAACATGGTAGAAGAAGATGAGAAGCAAGTTTTTCCATGCTCAGAAACAGCCAACGGGCAAAACAAAGGGAATAAAGACAAGCAACCCAAAATCACCAAGTAAAAAACAACTACGATGATTCAGTTCTCCCGATTTCAGCATTCAAGGAAGTTTATAGGAACTAATAAGACACCAATGTGGAACTTACCACTGTGCTCCTAGTGGCCTCATCCATCATGGATGCACCAACAAGCATTTCTCTTATGTCAACTCCCTGCAGCAACATTCACTTAGAAAAAACTGGCAAAAGTGAACTTATAACCACATTAAATATTAAATCCATGGAGTACATGCCTGAAGTGCTGCAGGAAGCAAACCAACTGCAGACATTTCAGAGGTCCTGCCACCAACCCAATCAAACATAGGGAACCTGGCTACCCAACCCTCAATCCTTGCAGTGTTGTCCAACAAAGAATTTTCTTGTGTTATAGCAACACCCTGCATTAAAGCAAACGTAAGAAACACATATAAAGTTGAGAATCATATTATTGGGGGAACCATCTTACCGAGTACAAGAAAAACCTAGAACAATGCAAGAATCTCATCTGAATGAAATAGTAAAGTACCAAGTGAAGTTTCTATCCAAGGGATCATTAGAGTGAACTAAGCACAATTCAAGTAGGGAGTACGGTTTAAAATATCAATCTACCATCTAATAACTCAGAATATTAAACAAGCCCACTAAACTATATGTGTGGCAAATTGTACAAAGAAAGAAAAATAAAATCATAGGGGTAGTTGTACACAATCTCCATTATGGTGGCAACAAAGAACAGAAAAAGCTCAAAACTATATGTGGGGCTTTAAGCATTTTATGACAAAATTATTCCAATTGCAACCGAGCTAACTCTATTATGAAGCCTCTAAGATATCCGCCAATGATAACTTACCTTGAATTAAGTAACCAAGTAATATTTTGAAACGACACTCTGAAGTAGAGGAAAACAAATAAAAGCAGAAACAAGAACCTGAGATAAAAACCTGTTTTGCAAAATCCAGACCAGCTTCACGGAAGGCTTTCTGTACTTCCAGTAGGCCATTTCTTGTTTCAGGGGTACCTCCACTCTGAGTAGATATGTTTTTATCAGATAAATACACAAAATATTTCATATAACCTATAAAATCAAAGAATAATGAAACAAGAAAACCAACAGTATAGAGATTAAGGGGAATTGACGCAGACCTTTGAAATCACAATTACAAGAGTAGAAGCCAACTCAGGCCCAAGCTGTGCTATTTGATGATCGATTCCAGCAGGATCGGTATTATCAATGAATCTTATCTGCCAGCCAATAAAGAGAACAAGTTATTAATAGCCTATTCCAATCAATACATATAGTTAAAACCTAAAATCATTCAGTGGTAAAGCTAATAAAAAACTCGAAACTGAAGTTAGAACATTGCTGTAACAAACCTATCAGCAGACTAAACCCTCAAAGCTCATTGCCAATAAATAATGAAGTGTACTATTCAATTTAATAAGACTACTTTAAAGAACAACCTACTCACACAAAATTGGATCAAATTGTTCAAAAAAGAGAAACAAAATTGGCTTGTACTTCCGAGTGAAATCCAAAGAGCATACCTTAAGAGGAGGATTATCAGGAGCCAATGCTTCCGCCACGAACTGCGGGCCCAGAGCCGAACCTCCAATGCCAACTGAGAGTATTTGAGTAAAACGACCCTCTGGAGAAGAAGGTGGTTTAATCTGCAGTTTAAAAACGGATTAAACAATTTGATTACTTAAAACATCCACGATCGATTAGTTTGTAACTGCGAGTTAAAGCCGAATCGCCAAAACTAACCTTACCGCTGATGACGCTATCAGCGAAATCGCAAATGGCGGCGAGAGTTTTATCGATCTGAACTTGCAGAAACGGATTCGGCGCGAGTTTCGCGTTCCTCAACCAATAGTGGCCAACCATCCGTCCTTCATCAGGATTGGCGACGGCGCCTCTTTCCAGTTCCTGCATAGCCTTAAACGCGGCTTGAAACCGGGGCTCCATTTCGGAAACGAACTCATCCGAGAATCCGATCCTACTCACATCGAGGTACAACCCGAGCTCTTTATGCTGGTACAACCAATCAACGTATCTCCTCCAAAGCGCTTTAGGATCTTTCTCGAGTCCACCTTGCTTAGCCTTCTTCAAACCCGCGACGTCATTCGTTTTCGACAAATCAGCCGACACTTCACGAGCAACAAAGTGTTTAAAGCTCGAGTTAGAACGACTCGACACTGCGAGTGAGTCCTTGCGAAACGAACTGAGTTCAGCGCCGATTTTGTTATTAGGCTTCAACGAAGGAAAAGAAGAACATAAGCCCGAGAGAGAAGCCATTGAAGGAATTATGAACTGAAATGATTTTGTTGTGAGTGGACTCGTTTTATTTAGAGTGCTGTGCTTAGGAGTTGAGTTGCGGAAGGTTATTTATGTCTTTTTATTCATATACGGCTCGTTCGGAAGCGAAAGGTTGTACCTGGTTCACTCGTTGTGTGGTTGGTTGGTGGAGATGCTGGAAGGGACGTAATTACAGTGATGCCCTTGGAATATTCCTTTCACCGGTTTTGACCTTTGGAGACCGTTGAAAGTGGCAGCTTGTTTTTGTACATCGGAGAATCCGTCGCATTTTTTGGATTTAGGACAGTTTTTTATTTACAAACAAATTTCTACTAATTATTAATTAACTAACAAAAATCCAATTGGATTACAACCCACGCAATAAACTTAATTCTTTTCAAATCTTTGTTTTTTACTACAATTTTCGATTAAGTATCATGAAGCTTCCGTAATAGAAGTCGAGTTATATTTATATCCTCCACTTAAAAAAAGATAAATTAATTATTATACATTAAATCAAAGAACAATTTGATCATTTATGTTATAATTTTCATCAATTTGTACTATTAAAAACTGTCGTGGTTGATGTAATAATTAATCAGACAGCAACATGGGCGAAGCCAAGAATTCTTTTAAGGGAGGCCGAAACTAAATTATAAAATTTTTAATAGATCCAAATTTAATTTTACCATGTATTAATTTATAATTGCATTAATTTTTAAATGATTAAATAGAAGTTGCTTCATATTTAGTGGCGGCAATTTGAAATTTTACCATAGATCAATTTGCATTTTTTTTAATAGAGAGATTGGACAAAAATTTTCTATTTTTACGGAGGGACAAAGCCCTAGCTTTGTCTCTGGACAGTAACACATAATGTGTCACATGCACATCAGGCTGATGTATAGTGACCAATTTTTAACAATAAAAATAGATGAAACTTTTAACAAAACTAATTTACTTTAATGTATAATAATTAATTTACCTATTTTTGAATAAAAAATAAAATATAATATGATTTTTAATATAAATGTCACTGTGATACTTTTACTCACTTTTGAAGAAGTATGCACTTTTTAAAACCCAAATTATATATTTGGCAACAGGTTAAATCTAAAATCAAATGATGACCATCGTTTATAACGTAAGATATATTTTTTTTCTAATTTTTATATACAAGGTATATAAACATTTTTTTATTAAAATATGTTTTAAATATATAATAATCTATATTTAAATTTGTAATTATTGTCGATTGAATCTTAGCTCAATTGACATGAGCATTGTTGCCAATATAAGAGAACGAGGGTTCAAGTGTGATGAAAAGTATTATCCTTGTAACGCCCTTTACCCGAGACCGTTGCCGGAGTCGAGCACAAGGCACTACTAAACTTATTTGAGCACTTAACCAAATTTAGATAATTTATATCATACTTTTCAGACAAGCTGTCCAACTGCGTCATAGTTGCTAAATAATTCATATCTCGAGTTATAAAACTCGAAACCCAAATCCGTAAATTTTCCCCGAATTTATACTCATATATCTACTTACCAATTTTTTTATATAATTTTTGGTTGGTCCAATTAGTACACTTTATTAGTTAAATCCTCCCTTGTTTTAGGGTTTCGCTACTTTGACCCCTGTGCACTACGAACCAAATTTCTCTCTGTACAAAATTCAAATAACCATACCGTTTGTTTCTCTTAAAAATAGACCCAATGAGGAATCCATACATATATAGTATGACTCATAATTATTTTTGTGAAATTTTTAATGATTTTCTAAAATCAGAACAGGGGAACTCGAAGTCATTCAGACTCTGTCTCACCACAATTTAAATATCTCATAACATAAAATCCAATTGCATGCACCGTTTCCTCTATATGAAACTAGACTCATTAGGCTTTAATCTCATTTTTTTTCCAGCACTTAACTCAATTTCCACAATTTATGGTGAATTTTCAAAGTCAAACTACTGCTACTTACCAAAAACTGTTTTAGTACAAATATTGTTAACTAGTTCATAACATCTTTACTTCAATTCATTCAAACTCTATACATGCCATATAAATCTTTAAACATAAAAAAAAAACTACCAGAATTGATCTGAATAGTGTGCCCTGTTGTGTTGATCCGATCTACCCACTTCACTTCAAGTCAATCTACATAAAAATATTAAACACACACAAGTAAGCTTATTGAAGCTTAGTAAGCTCATAGGCATATAAACACAAATCATATCAAATATCGTACACAATCATATATCTATTAGTTTAACTATTTCATCCTCCAAATCACAATTTCATTAATAACTCATTGGAATAATTTTCATATGGCTACTCACAATTTAACTCCCTTAGGCCCATTTCTCATTTACTTC
Organism: Gossypium hirsutum; assembly: GCF_007990345.1. NCBI lineage: Eukaryota > Viridiplantae > Streptophyta > Magnoliopsida > Malvales > Malvaceae > Gossypium > Gossypium hirsutum. Next base: position 4,082,785 of record NC_053429.1, read on the forward strand.
ATTGTCAAATTAAGGAACAATAAGGGAATTGAGTGCTTCATTATCACATTGCCATAGTAAACTATGGACATTCACATTGTAACGCATCACACACCGAAGCCATAGCCTTGCCATGGTCTTACACGGTTCACATATCATACCGAAGCCATATCCCAGACATGGTCTTATACGGAATCACATTATCACATTATACCGATGCCATAGCCCAGCTATGGTCTTATACGGAGTCACATTATCATATTGCACCGATGCCATAGCCCAGCTATGGTCTTAAACGGGCGCACTTATCACATATTTTTCGTCAATTCATCAGGGTCACAGAATAGAAGCACTCAAATCAATTGTTCCTACTAATTTGTACTTTTAGTTACACATTATTCATTAGTTAATGCAAATTGATAGTATTCATCAACAATAAAATACTTTAACAATCATAAGATTTTCATATCAAAACATTGAACTTTGCCATATGAACTTACCTGGACTAATTTGCAAAAGTCGTAGAAATTCAGGGACTATTCTTGAATTTTCTCCTTTCCACGATTCAGTTCGTTTTCTTGATCTATAATTATAAAATCATTCCTTCATTAGCATCCATTTCAATTCTATTTCACTTCACAATTTATGCTGTTCAAATTTCGAAATTGCACTTTTACCCCAAAATTTACAGTTTTCACAATTTAGTCCCTGCTCAATTCACCCATCAATTGAACTAATTTTTCTCAATTAACACTTTATTTTATCATTATAAACTATTTCAAAACCTTTTATATTCTTAATTTCAACAGAAACCTTCAATTCACAACTTTTTCACAATTAGGTCCTAAATATCATTTCCTATCAAAATCACTTAATAAAACCACCTTAATATGAAATTAGAACTTAAATTTCATAATAATTCATCATAAAATTCCCTTATCCATCCAGGGTAACTTCCAATTTCACCCATAAAATCAAAAACTAATGAATTCTACAAGTGGACCTAATTGTAAAAGTCATAAAAACATAAAAATTATCAAGAAAAGTAAGAATTAAACTTACATGATGTAAAAATATGAAAAACCAGCTTTCTCCAGACCTTCTATGGCGTTTTGGCTGAGAAAATATGAAGAAATGTCTAGATTTTTCAATTACATCATTATTTAACTATTAACTTTTATGCTATTTCCAATTTTGCCCCTTGTTCACATTGTTTTCTTGCTTATTTCATACCCAAACTGTCCAGCCATTAACCTTTGGGTCTAATTGCTCTTTAAATCCATCTTTTTAAATACTTAAGCTATTTACTCACAATTTAACAAATTTTGCGCTATTTTCAATTTAGTCCTTTTTAATTAATTAGCCATCCAAACGTTAAAATTTTCTAACGAAACTTTAATACTAACTCAATGACACTCCATAAATATTTATAAAAATATTTATAGCTCAATTTTCAACTTTGAGGTCTCGATACCTCATTTTTGACCCGTTTGACCTAATAAATTCTTTTAATTCACTAATTTCACCATTTCACAAATTCTTCTAAATTCTTACTTGACTCATAAATATTAAATTACTATCTTGTTCAATCTTATTTGTCGAATTTAGTGATCTCAAATCACCATTTCCGACACCACTGAAAATTAGGCCGTTACAACTCTCCCCCCTTTAAAAATTTCGTCATCGAAATTTGTTACCTGAAAACAGATTTGGATACTGTGATCTCATTGACTCCTCTGTTTCCCAGGTTGCCTCCTCCAATCCATGTCGATGCCATAACACTTTTACTAACGGTACTCGTTTATTCCGTAGTTCTTTAACTTCTCGAGCTAATATTTTCACTGGTTCCTCCGAATAAGTCATATCTGATTGTAGCTCTATCTCAGTATGAGGAATCACATGTGAAGGGTCTGATCTATATCGTCTCAACATAGATACATGAAATACATTATGGATCTTCTCAAGTTCTGGAGGCAAGGCCAATCTATAAGCTACTGGACCGATCCTCTCAATGATTTCGTATGGTCCGATAAATCGTGGACTAAGCTTTCCTTTTCTACCAAACCGTAAAACTTTCTTCCACGGAGAAACTTTCAAGAACACACGATCACCCACATTGAACTCTATATCTCTTCTTTTCAAATCTGCATACGACTTTTGACGATCGGAAGCAGCTTTCAAACTTTCCCGAATAATCTGAACTTTCTCTTCAGTTTCCCGAATTAAATCCACTCCGACTAATTTCGATTCACTTAATTCTGACCAATACAACGGGGTTCTGCACTTCCTTCCATACAGAGCTTCAAACGGTGCCATTTTGATACTAGCTTGATAACTGTTATTATAAGCAAATTCAGCTAAAGGTAAGTACCTTTCCCAGCTGCCACTGAACTCGAGTATACAACACCTTAACATATCTTCCAAAATCTGAATCACTCGCTCTGATTGTCCATCTGTCTGAGGGTGAAAAGCTGTACTAAATTTTAACTTAGGACCTAAAGCTTCCTGTAGTTTATTCCAAAATCTCGAAGTAAACCTCGGATCTCGATCAGAAATAATTGATGTCGGCACCCCATGTAATCTCACAATTTCTGACACATATAATTCCGCTAACTTATCAAGTGAAAAATCTGTTCTGACTGGAATAAAATGCGTTGATTTAGTGAATCTGTCTACTATCACCCAAATCGAATCTTTTTTCTTCGGAGTCACTGGCAATCTAGATACAAAATCCATCGTCACATGTTCCCACTTCCATTCTGGAATCATTACGGGTTGTAACAAACCTGTAGGCACTTGATGTTCAGCTTTTACCTGTTGACAGATTAAACATTTTGCCACAAATTCACAAATTTCCCGTTTCATACCAGGCCACCAATACATTTTTTTTCAAATCACAATACATCTTCGTACTACCCGGATGAATCGAGTACATACTACTATGAGCCTCTGATAAGATATCCTTCTTCAATTCTAGATTATTCGGGACACAAATTCTATTACGATGGTATAACATACCACTATTATCAATAGAGTAATCTAAGTTCAAATTATCCCGAACCATTTGTCGTTTCAACACCAACTTTGGATCTTCATCTTGCAATTCCCGAATTCGTTGAAAGAATACTGGTTTTGTCTTTAATTCAGCTAATATAGAACCATTTTCATTAACAGACAAATAAGCATTTAACGCTCGAAGAGCAAATAATGATGATTTCCGACTAAGTGCATCTGCCACTACATTTGCCTTACCCGGATGATAATCAATGATAAGATCGTAATATTTCAACAGCTCTAACCATCGCCTCTGTCTCAAATTCAGCTCTTTCTGCGACATTAAATATTTCAAACTTTTATGGTCTGTATACACATAACATTTCTCTCCATATAGGTAGTGTCTCCAAATTTTTAAAGCAAATACTATGGCAGCTAATTCAAGATCATGTGTAGGGTAGTTCCTCTCATGTGGTTTCAACTGTCGAGAAGCATATGCTACAATTTTTCCTGACTGCATCAATACACAACCTAAACCATTCAGAGACGCATCACTATATACTACATATGGCACACCTGATTCAGGCTGAGTTAACACCGGAACCTCTGTCAACATTTTCTTTAATTGATCAAAACTTTGTTGGCACTCATCAGACCATACAAACTCAACATTCTTCTGTAATAATTTAGTTATCGGTGAAGCAATCAGTGAAAAATCTTTCACAAATCGACGATAGTAACCAGCTAATCCAAGGAAACTTCGCACTTCCGTAACATTCTTTGGAGTTTTCCAATTAATCACCGCTGACACCTTACTCGGATCTACCCGTATACCATCAACTGACACAATGTGACCCAAGAATCCCACTTCATGAAGCCAAAATTCACATTTACTAAATTTTGCATATAACTGCTTTTCCCTTAATATCTGTAGTACAATTCTCAAGTGCTGAGCATGCTCGGATTCTGTCTTTGAATAGATCAGTATATCGTCAATAAATACAACCACAAATCTATCCAGGTAAGACTGGAAAATTCGATTCATTAAATCCATAAAAGCAGCAGGAGCATTTGTCAAACCGGATGGCATAACTAATAACTCATAATGACCATACCGAGTTCTAAAAGTTGTTTTCGGTACATCACATTCCTTTACCTTTAACTGATAATACCCAGATCTGAGATCTATTTTTGAAAACACTGTAGCATCCTTAAGCTGATCGAATAAATCATCAATACGAGGCAAAGGATATTTATTTTTAATTGTTACCTTATTCAGTTGCCTGTAATCTATGCACAGCCTCAATGAACCATCCTTCTTTTCATAAATAAGACAGGTGCACCCCATGGTGACATACTCGGTCTGATAAACCCTTTGTCTAACAGTTCTTGCAACTGCGCTTTTAACTCTCTTAATTCTGCTGGAGCCATTCTATACGGTGTCACTGATATGGGAGCTGTTCCTGGAAGCACATCTATCACGAACTCAACTTCTCTATCGGGTGGTAAACCTGGTAATTCTTCAGGAAATACATCCATGAATTCATTTACAACAGATAGTTGCTCTAACTTTGATTTAGAACTTCGAGTATCAAGAATATAGGCTAAATAAGCCTCATTTCCTTTACGCAACAATTTCTGAGCAGACATAAAGGAAATCATTCTAACCATGTCATCCAAATTCCCAGACTCAACCAAAACAATATCTCCTGTTTAACATTTCAAGCTAATTCGTTTTTCTCGACAATTCACTACCACGTCATGTTTCATTAACCAGTCCATGCCCAAGATAATATCAAATTCACGAAAGGGTAGCAGCATCAAATCAGCGGGGAAATCACAGCCCTTAACTTTCAGTGGACAGTTATGACATATTAAATTAACTACCACACTTTGACCTAACGGATTTGTAACTTGTACATCATAATCAGTAGGCTCAACAAATAAGTTCTTTTCAGATGCTAACATAGTGCAAATATATGAATGAGTAGACCCAGGGTCTATTAAAGCATACACAGGAACATCATAAAGATAGAAAGTACCAGCAATTACATCTGGAGCTGTTGCTTCTTCTCTCGCTCGAATGGCATAAGTACGAGCAGGAGCCCTAACTTCTGATCGGCTAGCAGTATCTTTCATACCCGAACAAGTAGCCCCTGTAGCACTGCTCTGACCAGAGCGTATTCCTTTTTGAGGAAGAATTTTCTGTTTCTCCCTCTGTTCCACTTCTTCTACTTGTAATTGGGGACAATCACGAATAAAGTGATCCGTGGCCCCACATTTATAACAAGCCCCTAACTTACTTCTACATTCACCGGGGTGACTTCTTCCACAATGTTGACACTTAGGCCTTTGGGTATTTTGTACACTACCCACACTAACAGCAGGTCTGTCAGATGCTTTGTAATCAGATTGTCTTGGCCTACTTTTTCCTGATCTTTCCGGCACTGAAGTGGCTCGACTGAATTCCTCTTTAGATTTCTTCACTGGTAAAGCCGAAAATGACTTAGATGCACTTCTTTTGAAAGATTCTTTACTTCTTCTATCTCGTTGCATCTTTTTATTATATACTTCTTCAAGCTTCTGAGCACGATCTGATAGAACAACAAATTCTCGTATCTCAATGCCCCCTATCATCATTTTAATCTCATCATTAAGCCCTTCTTCAAATCTGATACACATTTCTTCTTCTGTGGGTATTATATTTCGAGCATATTTGCTCAGATAAACAAATTCTCTTTCATATTCAGCCACTGACTTGTTTCCTTGTCGCAAGTCGAGAAATTCTCTTTTCTTCTTATCCAGATATCTTCTACCGACATATTTCTTCTTAAATTCATTTTGAAAAAATTCCCAAGTGATCTTCTCAGCCGGTACAACAGCTTCTATTGTTTCCCACCAGTTATAAGCTTTTTCTTTCAATAATGACACGGCACATATTAAGTAATCATCTGGTGAGCACGCCATTTGCTTAAAAACCCTCATTATACTTTGTAACCAATATTCAGCTTTAACGGGGTCATCATCTGTTCTTCCCCGAAATTCTTCAGCCCCATGTTTTCTGAGCTTTTCAAATGGAGAACGTTTGCCAGATTCAGTTGTCGGAGGAGGTGGAGGAGCAACCAGGGGTACTAAAGATGTTGAGATAGGGGGAGGAGGTTGTGTAGTCTGATTTCTTTCTCGCACATTCTCATTATACCACTGATTCATGAATCCATAAATCATATTTTTGAGTTCTTGTTCTCACATCAATGAAATCAGAGCTTTACTACTTGTTCCTTGTTCAGAGGTTTGTACTCTGCTATTAACTTCTTCTTGCTCAGTTTGTTCTGGTCTATCTGACATCTTTTCAAATCGAAGATAATCTATAATAAAAAACAAGGATTAGATCGGATCATACACAGCACACTATCACAGATTTATATGGCATGTAATTCTAGACACTTTTCACATCATACATATTTCGAGAATCGGCTAAACTGAAGCTCTGATACCAATAAATGTAACGCCCTTTACCCGAGACCGTTGCCGGAGTCGAGCACAAGGCACTACTAAACTTATTTGAGCATTTAACCAAATTTAGATAATTTATATCATACTTTTCAGACAAGCTGTCCAACTGCGTCATAGTTGCTAAATAATTCATATCTCGAGTTATAAAACTCGAAACCCAAATCCGTAAATTTTCCCCGAATTTATACTCATATATCTACTTACCAATTTTTTTATATAATTTTTGGTTGGTCCAATTAGTACACTTTATTAGTTAAATCCTCCCCTGTTTCAGGGTTTCTCTACTTTGACCCCTGTGCACTACGAACCAAATTTCTCTCTGTACAAAATTCAAATAACCATGCCGTTTGTTTCTCTTAAAAATAGACCCAATGAGGAATCCATACATATATAGTATGACTCATAATTATTTTTTGAAATTTTTAATGATTTTCTAAAATCAGAACAGGGGAACTCGAAGTCATTCAGACTCTGTCTCACCACAATTTAAATATCTCATAACATAAAATCCAATTGCATGCACCGTTTCCTCTATATGAAACTAGACTCATTAGGCTTTAATCTCATTTTTTTCCAGCACTTAACTCAATTTCCACAATTTATGGTGAATTTTCAAAGTCAAACTACTGCTACTTACCAAAAACTGTTTTAGTACAAATATTGTTAACTAGTTCATAACATCTTTACTTCAATTCATTCAAACTCTATACATGCCATATAAATCTTTAAACATAAAAAAAAACTACCAGAATTGATCTGAATAGTGTGCCCTGTTGTGTTGATCCGATCTACCCACTTCACTTCAAGTCAATCTACATAAAAATATTAAACACACACAAGTAAGCTTATTGAAGCTTAGTAAGCTCATAGGCATATAAACACAAATCATATCAAATATCGTACACAATCATATATCTATTAGTTTAACTATTTCATCCTCCAAATCACAATTTCATTAATAACTCATTGGAATAATTTTCATATGGCTACTCACAATTTAACTCCCTTAGGCCCATTTCTCATTTACTTCATTGTCAAATTAAGGAACAATAAGGGAATTGAGTGCTTCATTATCACATTGCCATAGTAAACTATGGACATTCATATTGTAACGCATCACACACCGAAGCCATAGCCTTGCCATGGTCTTACACGGTTCACATATCATACCGAAGCCATATCCCAGACATGGTCTTATACGGAATCACATTATCACATTATACCGATGCCATAGCCCAGCTATGGTCTTATACGGAGTCACATTATCACATTGCACCGATGCCATAGCCCAGCTATGGTCTTAAACGGGCGCACTTATCACATATTTTTCGTCAATTCATCAGGGTCACAGAATAGAAGCACTCAAATCCATTGTTCCTACTAATTTGTACTTTTAGTTACACATTATTCATTAGTTAATGCAAATTGATAGTATTCATCAACAATAAAATACTTTAACAATCATAAGATTTTCATATCAAAACATTGAACTTTGCCATATGAACTTACTTGGACTAATTTGCAAAAGTCGTAGAAATTCAGGGACTATTCTTGAATTTTCTCCTTTCCACGATTCAGTTCGTTTTCTTGATCTATAATTATAAAATCATTCCTTCATTAGCATCCATTTCAATTCTATTTCACTTCACAATTTATGCTGTTCAAATTTCGAAATTGCACTTTTACCCCAAAATTTACAGTTTTCACAATTTAGTCCCTGCTCAATTCACCCATCAATTGAACTAATTTTTCTCAATTAACACTTTATTTTATCATTATAAACTATTTTAAAACCTTTTATATTCTTAATTTCAACAGAAACCTTCAATTCACAACTTTTTCACAATTAGGTCCTAAATATCATTTCCTATCAAAATCACTTAATAAAACCACCTTAATATGAAATTAGAACTTAAATTTCATAATAATTCATCATAAAATTCCCTTATCCATCCAGGGTAACTTCCAATTTCACCCATAAAATCAAAAACTAATGAATTCTACAAGTGGACCTAATTGTAAAAGTCATAAAAACATAAAAATTATCAAGAAAAGTAAGAATTAAACTCAAATGATGTAAAAATATGAAAAACCAGCTTTCTCCAGACCTTCTATGGCGTTTTGGCTGAGAAAATATGAAGAAATGTCTAGATTTTTCAATTACATCATTATTTAACTATTAACTTTTATGCTATTTCCAATTTTGCCCCTTGTTCACATTGTTTTCTTGCTTATTTCATACCCAAACTGTCCAGCCATTAACCTTTGGGTCTAATTGCTCTTTAAATCCATCTTTTTAAATACTTAAGCTATTTACTCACAATTTAACAAATTTTGCGCTATTTTCAATTTAGTCCTTTTTAATTAATTAGCCATCCAAACGTTAAAATTTTCTAACGAAACTTTAATACTAACTCAATGACACTCCATAAATATTTATAAAATATTTATAGCTCAATTTTCAACTTTGAGGTCTCGATACCTCATTTTTGACCCGTTTGACCTAATAAATTCTTTTAATTCACTAATTTCACCATTTCACAAATTCTTCTAAATTCTTACTTGACTCATAAATATTAAATTACTATCTTGTTCAATCTTATTTGTCGAATTTAGTGATCTCAAATCACCATTTCCGACACCACTGAAAATTAGGCCGTTACAATCCTCTTATTTATGGGTTGGGAAGAGACTATGAATAGTTTTAAACATTGTGTCAAAAAAAATTATCAGAACTTATATTTTAATATTTAAATTTTATATTTTAAGCTATATTTTAAATATTAAAATATTAATAATGAGTTATAATAAAAAAATATTTTTATTGAAATATTATAATGTTAACAAATTTAAACATCATTTAAGTCATTTTTTTTACTTTATAATATGAGGTCTAAAATAAACATTTTATTTTTCCAAAAACGTTTTTTAATAACAATAGTAAATACTTAAATATTAAACAAAATATTTCAAAATTACTTTTTTTCACAATATTTTTCTAAATTAACCCTAAGTTACTTATTCAAAATTGAGAGTTGGATTGAGTGGGTCGCCCGTTCGAGCAATAGATTGGTTGATAGCCTTTGTAAACTTACTGTTAATAAACGTTGTACTTTTTCCTTTTAACATAGAGTATCGTAACGATATCTATGGGCTTGTACTTACTTATACTTGTTAATTCGAGGTAATGCCTTTGGGCACATTTTTTATCAAAAAAAATTGAGGGATGAAAAATGGGATAATCCAATTAATTAGATAGGATCTTTTATGTAAATAAGTTAACATATCTGTCTCTGATTTGAATGTGGTAAGAAAATATAAAATTAAAAAAAATTACATTAGAGCATCATTATAAAGTAATTTTTTTTAATAATTTGAATAATGATTTTTTATTAAAACAATTTGAAAATGAAATTAATTTTCAAAATGATATAAATTATTTATAAAAATAATAGGTTATCGGATGTCACGTATACCATGGGCGACACAACCTAAAATACGGATTAATTATTACTACACAATTATTGAAATAATAGAAAAAAAGAAAAAAAGGTAAACTTTAATTTAGGTCCCTCAATTTTAAACTTTAATTTGCAGTTTCAATTATTTTATTTAGTCCTTGCTTTTAATATTTTTTTTAATTTAATTTACATCTTGTATGGCTTTTAAAAGGTGAACTACTCGGTTGTTCACCCAACCTTTGGAATGCTTTTATTTGAGTCACTCAAAAAGAAATAAGATGATCGTTAAATTTTAATTCAGGGTATTCATGACACTTGATTAGAGGTGTTTATGGATCAAATTCAGATTGGACTTAAGTATGATATTGATACACGTTATGTTTTACCAAGCCGGCTCAGCTCAAAATATGGATCTAAAATTTTGATCAAATTCATTCATATTTTAAATGGCTAATTCAAGCACATTTTACGTTTGCCTATATTATATTTTTTAATTTAAAAATACATATTTACATTATATTATTTTAATATTTAATAACTGTATATATTATTTATTAAAATTTTATATATAGTCATCTTAACAAATTTTTAATGTTTACCTTGTAATAGTATTATATATTACTATAAAAATTATCAACTTAAAAAAAAAAGTCAGGCTCGGGTTTTGAATGTTTAACTTAAGCCTGACCCATATTTTAAACGAACCTAATTTTTTTGTTCAAACCCATTTTTTAAATCTAACATTTTTGCTCAAACTCTTCTGAATTTCAAACAGACCTTCAAGCTTGAACAAATAATCCGGCTCATGAACAAACCTACACCGGACCACTATATTTTGCTTCTTTTCTTTTGTTTGAAATTATATGATTATGATTAATTTTCAATTCTAATATTTTTGTTAATATTATCCAATAATGATCAAATTTCAATTTTAGTTCATGTACTATATTTTAACTTGAGATTTAATCTTTATATTTTATTGTTTGACATAATTTAATACCTCAACTTTATAATATCATTATTTATTTTAAATACTTTATTATAATTAAAATATTTATATGGAATTTAAGAATTCCTAACGCTATTAAATTCAAATTTTTGAATATCAAGTGAGGTTTTTTTTTCCTCGAAATGTCATACCAATGAATTTAATAAAAGAGCTTCAAACGACGATTCGGCAACTAATATGATGAATTAATACCCATTGATAAGTAGAAAAACATACATTAAATCCAAGTTGATTTGATGGCCAATGTCGAAAATCGAAGAAGGAAAATGTTTGAATTTTTGTTTGAAGATTCGTAACGTCTAAAGTTATTTATGAAATAAATTGAACTTTAAAAGAAAAAGGAAAATAAAACATTCAATTGATGTAGACAATGCGAACAGAGAAAGCCATATAGTATTAAGTTTAACAGTCTAGTGACTTAAATGAAAACTTTTAATAGTTCAATGATCAAATAGTAACTTTTTTTAGTTAAGTGACCAAAATGAAAACTTATCCATAATTTAGTCATTAATGGTGTAGTTTACCCTTATTTTTTGGGTGGATTGTAGAGGTATTTATAGGCCAAATTGGGTTGAGATCAAGCTAGGCTCATACATCAATAAAAGTAAAATGAGTAAATTAGTCTTGGTATATTAGATTAAAGAGCAAACTATCGCTAAAAGAACAAGTTTTTAACAATAGAAATTAATGAAATTTTTAATAAAAGACCAATTTACTCTTTGATCTACTATAGTAATGCCAGGGATTTAAATAGCGATCCAATACCGCTATAGCGGCCGCTATATAGTGGTAGCGGCACCGTCCGAAACCGCTATTGCTGAAAATAGCGGCAGCGAAGTTGCACCGATAGCGGTGGGTTGCGGCCTTCTCGTTATATTTTGTTACAGCAAATTAAAAAAAATGTATCTCCTCTGAACAAAAATCAATAGAAACGGTGAAACACAATCAAACAAAAAGGAATATATTCCCCTACCTGCAAAATCAGAAAAATCAGAGTGTTTTCAATCAAAAAAAAAAAAAAGAAGACCAAATAAACAGAAGAAGAGGGCCTCACTATTGTTTATTCATCTTCTTCCCCTTCATGCCTCCCCTTTTGGTTCCACTCCCTTCTTCTTTTGCTCCCTGCTTCTAGCCATTCCACTTTCCACCATCTCTTCCTTTACCCTCTGCCATCGTCATCATCATGTTGAAAGAGAGAGGAGAGTTGAAAACTAGAAAACCTTGAAAAAATGAAAAATATAAACCACCATTGAAAAAAAGTGGTACACTTTTCCCGCAAAAGATATCCATCAATATTTGGTTGTATGGTATCGTATTCCATGATCCAGCTTCTCCTCCTAATCCAACAAGTATATCATCACGGTCCATCATATAAAGCATGTCATAAATTTGGTTCACTGCATGACCAGCATCAGTCCATCAAGAGACCAAATGTTTTAGTGTTGTGTTTCCAAACCAAACGGCAAACAAAGCAAACCCTAAACCCCTAATCACTTGCACATTCAGAGATTGATAATTTTCAAGTAAGTACGGAAGTACCTGAAATTTTGTCTTGATTCTTGTTTGTTTTTGCAATGCAAATAGACTTTAGGTTAGGGATGAAGATGAAGGGAGAAGGCACAACCAGCATATTCCAAGAATTTGATAGGGTTTTGAGAGGATGATAGAGTTTAGGACTTTAGGCCTCTTCAGTTTTTTTTTCTAAGTTTTCTGCCGTTTGATTTCCTTTTTTCTTTATTTTTTCATTTTTATTTTCCTTTACCCCTAGCCAAAACCAATGCACCGTTTCTAGCTACCAGTGTTCTCTTGAGTCTTGACAGGTAGTAGGAGTATAGGACAGCTGTTAGCCTGTTAGGATTAATTTATTCCTAATTAAAGAAGTAATGTTTGACTTAATATGCTATAGCCTATAGAGACTTGAAATTAAAGCTCATAAATGAAATTTATTATACCGATTAAACATATATATAATTATTTTTAAAATAAAACCACTATATATTATTTAATGAGAATGATATCCTCACTATGTTATTAAAATTAATATAAAAAATAGGATTTAATTTGAATAATAAATTTGAGGATTTGAAAGTTTTTAAATTTGATTATTGTTTGTATTTTTCTATATGTATCGTGGATTTAAATTGATTTTTTTATATTTTGTATAAAATGTAAAAACACTTTTATATTGTAATATTTGCTACTTTGTAAAAAAGTTATGTTTTTTTTATTAATTTCTAATCAAGTTATTGTTTAGTTGACTCTTGACATTAACTTATCGACAATTAAGTATAATATAAATATTTATATTCTATTTGTTTAATTTTTATTGATATAAATTTTAACATATTAATAATTTATGAAATTAAATTTTACATACACATATGGAGTTTTAATAATTTTCTTATGTAATTATATACTATGCTAATGCAACGATAAAAAATCATCTATACTATAAATTAAGGAGTTGATTGAGTTGATGTAACCTAATAACCGAGACCAAACTCAATTAGAAAATTATCAAATATCCATTCATTTTATAAAACAATAAATATTATTTCGAGGTATTTATATATTTTTATATTTGATAAATTTAGAAAAAAATACATGCATATAAATGTAAATAATGACATTTGAAACCCAACATTATCATCTTAACTTCATCATTTCATGCCTTTAATTTTCATAACAATTTTTTTATAAATATATTATGTAAATGTTTTCACCTGCTGCTTCTATAAACTAGTAAGTATTTAAAGTGGAAAAGAGTGAATCCCACCTCTCACTCCCATCCTCTTCATCTTTTAAATTGTTGAAGCAAAGTATATTTTGGTTGATTTATTAGAGTTTGAAGAGATTTTACAGAAAATGAAAATTACTTTGACAACAATCATATTATTATATTTTTTAATATGAAAGCTTCAATCTTATCAGGTTTATAATTTTACTTTATATGTTATTTTTTAATTAATATTATAATTATAATTATAATTTAAATGATAATTATTTATTATTATTTTAAAATTTTATAATTTATTATTTATTATTATGTATGGATTATGCAATAAATTTAAAATTTCCATGTTAATGATGTTTACTTTTTTTTTGTATTATATTTGATAATATAAGTAATAAGTTGCTTATATTTCGAAATATAATTTTATGTTTCTTATATATAAATAAAAATAAAGCATACCTCCACGTGAAGAGGAGTTCCGGACTAAAGGATTGGAGGGTGCACCAAGAAATGATATAGGTTGGCACTTTGGAACTCCATTGCCAAATACAAAAGGAAATATCGTATGTAAACTTTATAGTAAAGTTGTGAAAGGAGGAATAACGCGATTTAAAGAGCACATTGCTCATAAAACTAACAATGTTGCACCATGCCCTAATGTTACTGGTATGTGATACTTTATTATTATTTTTAAATGTTATTGTAAATTTTCTATAAATATTATATATAATTGATAATAATATAAAGTGTGAATTATTTTTATTTTATTAACAGGTGTCATTAGAGAAAGTATGATGAATATACTGAAAGAAAGTAAGACAAAGAAAATAGACAAAAAGAGGAGAAAAGATGAATTTTTATATCAATTAAGAGAAGATAATGATGAACACGAGGAATTCATTGATGAGGTTTCTGCTATATGGCAAGCAACTCGAGAAGTATCCAATCACAACACGAGTGGCATAGAAGGGAAGAATTCAGACGAAGTACTGGTGGTTGGAATAACATTTATGAAGAATGGCGATCTTCTCATGGATCAGCTAGAGAATATCATAGAGAAAGAACAAGTAAATCCATCCCAAGTGAGTCTGAGTCTACCTTAAGGGGAGCTATACCTAAATTGGTTAGAAGCAAAAGTTCAAAGCAAGCAAAGGTCAATGACTCTTTTTTAAAGAGTTTTCGAAGGAAGATAGGTGAAGCGGTATCTAAATTTTTAATATATGAAAGACTTCCTTTCAATTAGCAAGCTCTCCATGGTTGTATAACTTAATTCAAGTGTCAATAGAAGTTGGACAATGTGTAAAGCTCCCAACACCTTATGAGGTTTCAGATGTGTATTTAGAGTCAGAGTATCAACGAGTTCGTGATTAGGTAAATAGGCTAAAGACTCATTGGAAAGAATTGGGTGCAACTCTAATGTGTGATGGTTGGACTAATAATGTGAATCAAATGCACATCATTAATTTCCTTGTTTATTGTAGTAAATGAACCATTTTTTAGAAATCGATAGATGTCTCAAGTGTTCATAGTAGAGATGTTGAATTCTACTACAGTTTGCTAGATTCAGTTGTAGAAGAAATTGGAGAAAATTGCATTGTCCAAATAGTGACTGATAATGAGGCAGCAATGAAAGCTGCTGGAAAAAATTAATGTTGAAAAGAAAACATCTATATTGGACCTCATGTGCAGCTCACTGTTTAGATTTATGCCTTGAAGATATTGAGAAAAAGTCCAGTGTAGTAAAAGTGTTAGATGAGACAAAAAAAAGTGACTTGCTTTATATACAATCACATTTGAACTGTTGATTTGATGAAGAAGTATACACAAGGGAAACAAAGACTTCGAACCCCTCTTACTCGATTTGCAACTCATTTCATTCAACTTGAAGAGATAACAAGACAAAAGCAAGGTTTGAGAGAAATGTTTAATTCAAAGGTTAGTATTTTATAATTAGTTAATATAATTACTTAAATATAGCAACGTTTAATAATTTTATTAGTTCCAAATAATTTAAATTATATTATTTTAAAATTTTTCTTATGAATATATAAGAATTTAAAGAATCAAAATGGAGACAACAAAAGTCAGAGCCTGCTTACAAAGCCAAAAAAAATATTTTGGGAAAAGATTTATGGAAAAAAGCCAACGACCTCATAAAAGTTTACGAGCCCCTAGGAAAAGTATTGAGACTTGTGGATAGCGATGAAAAACCAACAATGGGCTTTATTTATGAGGCTGTTGATAGAGCTAAACGAGCAATTCAATAAGATTGTCGATATTTCACCGAGTATGAAAAGATTATTGACAATAGATGGAATTTTATGCATTCCGACTTACATTCAGCTAGTAAGATAAAATGTTTCATATAATTAAGAACTATTTTTATATTTTATTATTTTAAGATTTAGATTATTAATTGACATTAGAAGGTACACGATCAGTAATTGAAAGATTAGAACCTTCTTTTGATACTCAAGTCAAAATAGTTAATCATGTTAGATTCAAGTACTATTATTTGTAACTTAGTTACATAATTTGAAATAGAACTTTTTTTTTACTCTATCTTTTATTTATGCAGTTGTTACTATTTAGAGATAAACATGAGACATTCGGTACTCCACAAGCACAAAGAACTTAGAAGCAAATGAATCCGAGTAAACAGTTAATTAAATTATTTAATTTAATTTACATTATTTAATTATATTGTACATTTTGAAGTTATTTTGAAATTTAAATAATATTATGCAACTGAGTGGTGGATAATATACGACACATGTGTTCCCGAATTACAAAAATTAACAATTAAAGTATAAAAAACTTCAGCATCAAATTGCAAACGAAATTAGAGCACATTTAGTTATATTCACACCAAGGCAAAAATAGGTTAAAGTATAAAAAACTTGAGAAACTAGTGTTTACCTATTATAATATGAGGCTTCAGATAAGGCATTAAAAAGAATGAGCACTGATGATATAAACGCTAGTTTTAATCCTATCAACCTTGATCATATCTTTAAAGATGTTGATCCACTGTCAGAATGACTTCATGAGAAAGAGAATCCATTATTATATGGTGAAAATGCCAGTGTGTTGCCTGTGGATACCTCTGATAATGAAATGGATGTTGATCAATCTCAACAACAAAATTTGTCTCATTCAAGTTCTAGTTCAACGCCAAGTCAGAGTGGCGATGGAACCGATGGTGGTGGTTTAAGTCTAATTGATGAGGATGATGGATATAGTGGTGATAGAGGTGAAATTAGGTCTTCTAGTCAGTATGAAGAAGAATATGAGGTTGGTACCACTAGTGGACATTTCCGTGATAGATCAGAGTTTGATGGAAATATGTTTCCTGAACCTATGAGAGATAGAAGTGAACCTAGAGCTCCATCAAAAGGAAAAGACAAGAATCATACTTCTATAGGCTCTTCATCTTATAGGGGATCGAGTTCTAGTAACCTTGGGTACAGTAATTCATCTACTAGCACTCAAGGTTTTTATCCACCAGAACAACCTTCATATTTTCAACCTTCACATGGTTATCCCACAACCATATGGTTATTATCCATCATTTCCTAATTATGGTGTGCCATACCAACCTTAAAAACATCCTCCACCACCAATGTATCACACACTTCCACCTCTTATGTATCCTCCTCCTCAAATATATCCTCCATATCAATTATATGAAAACCAATGTAAAAATGTTACTTTTTTTTTATATATTTTTGGACAAAGGCCAAGAGAATCAAGTCAAGAACGCTCTTAAAGTGAAGGTGAATGATCTGATCTTTCTCGTCATTCCACTAATTAGTGAAAACTAAATCATACCACTACCATTATTTGTAAGGTATGTTTTTTTTAAAAACTTTTGTTAATGCTCTTAATTTTGATGATATTAAAACATTTAAAATATATCTTTAGATAAATAAATAGAGTATATTTTATCAAAAGATAATTAAGAATCGAAGCATGTTAAACTATATATGAAAATAGAATGAGAGAGAGAATAAGTGGTAGGAAATAAGAATAATTAATGAAAATCTATACATTTATCTATTCATTTTTTTTCCTTTTGCAGCATAAAATGTTTATATCTTCACCATCTTCAAAGCTATCAAGAAATATTAAAGACATCTCTCAGTTATGAATTTTCAATTATTTTATCTATAAAAACTTTCAAACTTATTAAATATGATAAATGTTTAATATTTCCTCTCTTTTTTTACTTTGTTATTAGTTAATATAATATTCTTAGAAAATTCGTAAATAAATATAAAAATAATTAATGATTATAAAAGTTGTGTTCTCATATCATATTAATAAAAATTCATAAATGTTAAAAAACACTCTAAAAATCATTAAAAGTAACTTTTTATAATTATAATTATAATTATTATGATTTGCAATAAGTTGTGCAAAATTTTAAAAAGTTCACGACCGCGATACTCGCAATGACCGCAATAGCATCCGTTATGTCTGCAACCACAATAAACGCAACGCGACCGCGACCGCAATTTAAATCCTTGAGTAACGCTAATTTGCTCATTTTCAAGAAAAGGGAGGCAAAATGCAATCCAACTCGTAGTACAAAAGCCTCCATGGTATTTTTATCTATGGACATCATGCATATATGTATTATATGTTGTTACTCAACACGAGCTAGGTAACGTATTTCTAGTTGTAAATTGGAGAACAAATAATAGGCTGCATTTATCAGAGCAAATTCCTTGTCTTAAAAACACACCAACTCCAACACATCTTTTTTCCTACCAAAAATAGATTTTAATCTTTCCGATTACGAACATGACATGCTTCCTTTATTCAAGTCAGATGAAGCCATTCATAACACAACCATAACTGGGCACTTACATGTTTTCAGACATTCATGGCAGGTCATATACTACATCCGAGAAGTTCAGTCCCTTGTACTGTTTTTAAGCCATTCTAGATACTGGGGGCTGCCCCCAGTGATCGGCAAGGCAATAACTTCGGGCACACTGAGAAAAACAAAAACAGAAAAGGTAAAGAGGGAGTTCAAAGGAATTCAGGTCTTTTAACATTTTTGTTGAAAAATATACAAGAGAGAGGTTTTGTGCTTACTCGTATTCGTGATTTGCCTTCACATGCTCTGTTAGAGCTTCCAAGAGGGACTGCCTTGTCTTGATTATGAGCATCTCCTCAGGATCTGAGTTTATCTGCAGAACCAATAGAAATGGTATTCGGTTAAACAAGCTAACTTACCTGAGTCCTCAGTTGTATAAAATGCACATAAACTTAGCCACGCAAGTCCATCAGAAACGTTTACTTTCATTAGTCCAACAAAAGCAAGTATCTTAGAGAATATCTCGTACCTTTCCCTCCCATAGATACACCGACTCCAGACCTGCAATCACGATATAACAAATCTATATCAGAAACTATTGTTCAAGTGAATATAAATAAAAATATAAAGAGTCTCTCCCTCATGAAATTACGAAAGAAAAACAAGAGCATGTGTCATAGGAGAGGGAGGGAAAGACCAACTGGTTTCGATCAGAGGGGTTCTGTACAAAATCACAAAAATCTGGAAAACATCTACACATGCTTAGAACCTACTGTCATTGTTTCAAAGCAAGGGATTCACGCTGCAAGGTGGCTTGAGAAACATTGACCGTATAAAAGAATAATAACCAGCTCGATCATTTCAACATTTACTTTTTCTTAAACAATCAAGATCAAATCGGTAAGCTAAACCCGAAAACAGATCATGAACAATGATGACACATAAAACACTAAATTCCATAACTCACATGGTTGAACATATAACCATATGATGACCCAAATTAAAAGAGCTATATGCATAACCTGGTACTATATTTACACAAGCTGCAAGTTTCTCTTTCACGATGCTTCCAGCCAACTTCCTACCTGCATGTAAATGGTAGTTTAAAATAAGGAAGCCATAACAAAAAAACCTATATAAAACCCCAGAAATTTCTACATGACATGGTGCCAATTAATAGCGAATCCACAAGATTATAGCAGAAGAGAAAGCTTGAAAAAAAATGAAATATGATCGTTTATCAATTAGCTATTTTCCCAACGTAATTGCTAAACACGATTTCTTTCCACAAACCCAGATTCCATTTAATTACAGTAATCACAGTTACCCTTTTCAGCACACACAAAAAAAAAAAGAGTTCAGAAAAAAGGACCTGCTTCTCTGTTAGGAACAGTAACATAGACGACGATGCTTGGAACAATGTTGCTATTCCCCTCCATTTTCACAGCCTGAACGGTCTTATCTGCTGATTGGGTACTAAATTTCGACCTAAGAGAAGAATCCCAACGAATATTAGAGCTTAAATTAAACAGAAAATCAGAATTAAATCTTTTAAAAAAAATCAAATGGGGGTTGCTAAAATTAATTAATTTACCTTTCTATATGAACAAAATGGGAAGACTGAGGACAACTCGTTTTGAGGTAAGAGGAAGAAGGGAGAATTGAAACCCCAAACCCAGCACGCAAAACGCACCAAGTAGTGGGATACGGCGTCGTATTGTTGCCGATGAAACAAGGTTCGACGCTCTAAAGAAGAGACTGGAAGCCATTATGAACAGAGTCTGGCATTATATTGCCTTTATTCAAGATTTGACCCCTAAATTATATCAGTTTTTTCATAGGGGTGTCAATTATTTTGGAATAAACCTCAAAATTAGATATAAACTTTGATTTACTATGCAATTTGATACATAAAGTTTGATTTGGTGCAATTATACCGATAAAACTTTGATTGCGGTTCAGCTGTATACATAAAACTTTGATTTCAATTTAACTGTACATATTCAAATTAATACATCATTTATTTATATATTAGATGAATATAATAATTTATATATGAAATATGTAAATGTAAAATTATTCTATGTTAATACTTGTATTAATAATTTCTGAAAATTGAATTAAATAAATAATTTAGGTATAAAATTACACAAAATCAAAATTTATGTAAAATTATTGATTGGAAGTTGGATTTCGGACCCTTGATGAAAAGTATTGTCCCACTCAAAGATTTTGTCTCTCACACTCCAAAGAAAGCATTGGTTTATGTAAATATGACCTGCAAGCTCGCGAAAGAGGTTTTGTATTATTAAAATCGACCAAGGCTTAAATGTCTTACCTTAGCAATACTAACACCCCTTCCGTGAGCTTGCAAGTCATACCTAGCCAAGTGGTACCATATATGTTAAGGTAAGGCATTTAAACATTGGTCTATGGTTAGATCCCCTGCAAACGCAACTTGCATACTTAATATTTCTAATAATATCAACACCTATCTCATGAGCTTATAAGTTGTATCTACATCGACCAAGACTCTCCTTGACTCCAATTAAGTTCTCCTCAGAATAAGAAGACAAAACTCCTGAATGGAACAATACTTTCCTATAAGGTTCGAAACTAAACTCCTCTCAGCAATAACATTATACATTTGATTAAAATTTATACATAATTTTGAGTGCGATAGGCATACTAATATCATATGAATAGTGAATATGATCCACCAAACTATTTCATATTGGGCCATATATGAATTTGGAAAAATAAATAAAAATTAAAAATTAAGGCCCAATCTGACCCAACTCATATAGTAGTTTTCCTTCCATGGCCCATTTAATATATAAAAAGATTGGATTTTATTTGATACAACGATGAGTCGAACGTTTAACCAATAAATCATAATTTATTTATGTATTTTTAATCTCTTTCTTCACATTAATATGTTGATCAGTTTTCAATGTGACTAATTGATTTAAACAACCACATATTTAACCAGCATTAAGTGGTCTTTTTAATAAAATAACAAAAAAAATGATATTTTTATTTAAGTTTGATTATGTTTTGATTATTAATTTGATAAAACATTATAATAAACAATTCCGATAATTATTTGAATGTATTAATATTAATTTATTTTTTAGATTAATTAAAAAAATGATTTGAGTGATAAAATATTAATAACCTTGTGTTTTCTGGTAAAGCTGAAAGCATATTAATTGGACTAACCTCTCCTAGTGGAAGCTAATGTAAGATTATAATTTTGGAAAGCAAGAGCTACTC
This sequence comes from Gossypium hirsutum, assembly GCF_007990345.1. NCBI lineage: Eukaryota > Viridiplantae > Streptophyta > Magnoliopsida > Malvales > Malvaceae > Gossypium > Gossypium hirsutum. The sequence continues at coordinate 4,104,576 of NC_053429.1, forward strand.
TTTACCTAACATGTTACAGAAACAGACAATATATATGTACTTTATTATATACTTATATAGTACTTAATAAGACCCAAAGAGGCAATGTTTAGACAAACATATAAGAATAAAATGGAATAAAAAATAAAGAGGAAAGTAATAAGAAGACAAATGAAACCAAGACATGGATGGGCTCTATGAACTAAGAGGGACTTTGATTTCACATCCAACATCCCACCAATAACCTTTGCCTGCCAGCCAGGTTGGTTTGGCAGCTGCACCATTTTCTTTTTTTATCAATTCACAATATTTGTGTTATATATATATATTTTTTTATTTTGGGTTAAACATAATTACAAATTATACAAATAATGATGGAAGTTACAAATTATACAAATAATGATGGATCATTGTTTGATACGGGTCACTAACAAAGAAGTTGTGATGGAGGAGGGGAGTGCCGGTTCACATTAGAGAAGGAGATGTTGTCTTGAAGAGATGGAAAGAGGAGGAAGGAGAAGGTAGTAATGATGATGGGAGGAAGAAAGATCCCTTACTTTTTTGTGTGACCAGATTAATATAGTGAGTCATTTCTTATTAGTAGTGTTGTATGGCAGTATCCTGCACGATTGTATGGCCTGGTCAGGTGTTAATGTTGTTATAGGTCAGTTATCATCATGGTATATGTTGCATGATCTCGCTTGTGTCATAGGTTGCCCTGCTCTAGCACTTTTGTCCTTGAGATTGTACTAGACGGTTAAGCCCATATAATCTTGCAAGGAGTGTATCATGAGGGGTGAATTGTGGACCATCCGCATGTTAGTTTACTAAGGCACCCATGAGGGGTCACTTGCGGATCATGCGATAGCCTACCACGTGCCCTTCTCTTCTAGGGGTATAAGAATTGGACTTTGTACGTGAACATGAGGTACACGTGATATGTCATATGTCACTATTTGGTTATTCCGTCAGTTTTTAACAATACAAATGAATAAAATTTTTAATAGAAAAAAATTAACTTACTCTTTTGATCTGGCGTACAAAGATCAATTTGTTCATTGTATGAGTTGAGAGAACAATATGCAATTCGACTTCTAGTACAAAAAACTCTATGATACTTTTACCAATTTTTTTTTTATAACTTCACCCATGTATTTATATAATTACGAAATGCAAACAAAACAAAAGTGAACAAACAAAAAAGTAAATTGGAACAGCCTCCTCCATTCTTGTACAGGCAAATGGTCCCCATATTCTACTGTATAGACTCCCAAAAGCTAAACCGGTATGCCCCTTTTATACTATATTATATACACACATGCATATGTATATGTATATTACTTTGATAAAGAGACATAGATTAAGCCAAGACATGTAGACTTTGCCAGCTCAAATCTGGACTAACACCATTTAACTAATGTTAATGACTCGTTAAGTTGGTCAAATTAGAGAACAAAAAGGATTATTAAAAAAAAAAGTATATATATTACACGAGAGGCACAAGGGCCATGATCATAGATCCACGTGGGAAATAATATTTTAAATGGACGGTGGTGGTAAGTATGAATAGTGGAGACACCGGAGATACGGCGGATGTTGTGGATGCTTTGATGGCGGACCACGGCGTCGTTTGCAGGTATTGCACATGCCTATGATGACCAAAATAATTCAATAAACCCAATGTGATCACACTACGAAACCTTTTCTCTCTTTTTTTTTTGGTCAAATTCTAATTTTGGTCCCTTTGGGATTTAGTGCTTGTATTTTAATTTGGTGGGTTATTATGATTTGGTACTTGAATTTGGTTTTGATGTTCAGTTTAGTACCTAAGCTTTTTTCAATTAATACTTGAGTTTTTCTTTGTCTCATTTAAGTACCTAAGATTGATTTTGATGTTCAATTTAATATTTGAGTTTTATTTGTCCGAATTTGGCACTTAAATTTGGTTTCAATGTTCAGTTCAATACCTAAGGTTTTTTTTTCCAATTTGATATTTGGGTCTTTCTTTATCCCATTTGAGTACCCAAATTTGGTTTCAATGTAGTGTCTATGTTTTTTTTTGTCCCAACGCATGCTAAAATTCATTAGACTAGATGATGTTTGATCTGTGTACCAAATTAAAAATTTGAAATTAAACTCATGTACTAAATGACATTATTAAGCCTAATTTGACATAATTCAGTCCCTTTATTTTTAAAATTTCTTAGTTAATCCAAATACTTAATGGCATTAACTATTCCAGGTAATACGTTAATGTAATTTTTTATCTTAAAAATTTCCCTTCCAACAATAAAAAAAAAATTGTCAATATCAACATTGTGTTAACTAAATTATATGTAATCTAAATGTAGATATTAAATACCAAATTTGAGTATAATAGAGGGACTAAAACCACAATTTAACCTTTTATTTTAAAACTTAGTATTGATTTAAAATGACTATATATGGTCTTATTTTTCTTTTTAAAACATATGGTCTTCTTTATTTTATTTAAAATCACTAGATATGTTTTTTTTAATGGGGTGAATCTCAAGAACTTGGATTTGAGTTTATTAGGAAAATGGATTTTTTTAAAAAATATTGATTAATTAGTTAAAACCCCAAATGGCCAAAGCACTAGTAAAACAAATATTATTACTAATTTAATCAAAGATTAATTTGTTAATAGAGTAAAGCTACAATATTGATCTTGAATCTTGATCACTGTTGATTCCTTCATTTTTAGTTAATATTTATCATGTATAATCCGTGGATTTAGCTCTTGTACTTTAAGTTAATCATTTCTAGTTGTTGTATTTTTAGAATTTTAAAACTTTAGTCTTGACCAAACGATATTTATTAAATTCTTTAAGTTAAGTTCTTCTATTTTTAAAATTTGATGCAACAAGCATACAATCGCATGTGTAATATCATGTCACTTTGTTATTTCCAAACATTACTAATAAAAAATCACTTAATGGATTTTAACTTATGCAAAGTACAAAGTGTTATAGGTTTCGATCATATCTTCTTTTTTTGACACAATGGCTAGAACTACCCATAGTCCCTTCTCAACCCAAAAATAAAAAGATAACGTGTTTTAGTGCACTTGAACCCACCTCCTCCTACATTAACAACAATCGCTATACCAATCGAATTAAAACTCAATTTAAAAATTAATTTATCTCTAAGCAATTACACGACCGACCAAACATGCATGGAATTGGGAAAAATTAAATATTATTAGTAGCTGTGACAATGAAAAAGGAGATTCAGTCAAATATGTAAAAATATTGGAGTAATAAATCTAATCATCTGCCCAACATTGGGCATAGTAGCATCAACAAATCAATAAATAATATATGTATTTAAAAAAAAGATAGATTTTTATATTATATAAAAAATGTAAAAATGAGTAAATTGATAGGTTAAATAAAGAAAATGTGTAGTGGGAATGGCATGACACTCTGTTAAGCTCGGATCTCAAACAGCAACCCCCCAAAGACTTGCTTTTAGACCAAACAATGTGAATTTTATCTTATGAGATGCTCTCCCCTCACGTACTCCTTTTTAACTTTGAATAATTATTTATATATAATAAGAAAATAATTAAAAATTAGGTCCTCTTTTCATGTCACATTGATGGTATGAAAAAGTAACACGTATCAAAATTTATTATTATAACTAATATTTTTATATTTCTTTTCGAAATCAATGTATTCTCGTCGTGAGTGCTCTTCGAAGAGGTAAACAACTGACTAAGAAATATGTTCCATTTTTTATGAGCGGAGATCGAACTCTCGACCACATGATTAAAGGAGTAGGTGACCAACTATCACACAACAAATCATATGATTACCAACAAATATGATATTAATATAAATTTATATGAAAAATTAGTTGGCATATTGACAAATAGAGTTTTTAGACTTTACAAGTAACGTTTAAAGAGTTATACCGCAAAAATAATCGATTATTATTTTATCCATTGATGGTAAGGTTTTTTTTATTAGTATCAATCAAAGACATGTGCTGATTTTTAATCTTGTTTGTGTACCAAACAATTATATATACATGTTGAGGGAAGGGAGAGGCCGGACTCAAACTCTTAAATAGTGGATGTATTGTGCTTGAGGTGTCTATGTTTAGTTTTATTTTTAGATTTTGTCTCTTAACTATGAGAAGAGTCAAATCAAATTCACAGAGTTCTGGAAACATCTCGTGACCAACGAAATGTGAGCATTTGGTCTTAATGGGATTCAAACACATGCTCATATATCACATTAGTGATGAAAACACTTTCACTTAGCTAATTAGACAAAACACCACAACAATAACATCAAGCATAAATATCTCGAATACAATATATACACGTAAATGTTTGAGTGTTTATTGGAAAAACAAGGAAAAGAAAGAGGGAAGTGGACATATGGTGTTTCGAGACTAGCAAAAAAAAAAACTGACATAACCCATATGGGTGAAGTTTATATTTTCATTATTTTTGAACCCAGTAGGAAGGAATTTTCACTGCAAAAGGTGGAAAAAGGTAAATTTAAAGAATATTGGGGAAGAGGGAAAAAGGGTTAGAAATTTGTGTCGTTAAAGTCTCTTTAACAACTCATATGGTATGTTTTTTTTTTCTAAGCACGTCTAGCATCCTAGGTTAAAAATCAAAACTCATAGTCTTAATTAAGGGTTTTTCTTTTTACCGTTTGAACTGGTCTTGTATTTTCTGATGATCATCATTAGGTTTTCCTGAATTGAAAATTCAAAGAATTTTGTCGTCAAATGTATGACTATGACCATATGATATGGATTCGTTTTTGCATTTTTTTCAACTACGTACTTTCTCACCATTCTTTTTTTTTTTTTTGCTTTGAATGGCATTCGCATGTTGTCTCCGATGCTACTCCACAATCCATGCATTGAGTTCTTTTTGAAAAGAAAATTCAAGAATATTATTATTATTAGATTATCATATGTGTCTTTATTAATTTAATTCTATTAATTTAATTCTATTGCGGAGTTGTTTTTAGTATTTTTTATATTTGTTTTATAATTCATGTTGGGGGTTTACAACTGTCTCTCTCAATAATATCATCTCCGATGTCTAAATTTGTACTTAAAAGTGTAATGTAATTTTGCACAATTTATTTTATCTACACTAATATCAAACTTATTCTTTGATTATATATATTTACATGTGTGAGGATCAATCTACAAATGGAATAGAATAAATTAATTTTACCAATAATTACATTAATATATAATCTTCATTTATAAGGTACATATTATTTTAAATTAATTTGTTGCATTCAACACGTGTTAATCGTGCAGAAATAAGTTAATTTGAATTGAGATCAATTCCGATAATAGTCATTGATATAAATATAATTATAACTTCAAAAATAATATTTTATATCATATATCATATAAGAATACTATATAGTTTTTATTTTACATATATGATCTAAATTTAAGCACAATAATTTCTAACAACCACTTTTTAATAAAACCCTAGTTTGTCGTTCAAACATTAAATTAACAATTTTTTTTATTCATTATTCATTACCCATTTCTTTTTTACCAAACAAAACTTAAAAAACTTCATAGATGGAGTTTTAAAACGTCTTTGCATAACTTGAAATATGAGTTTTAGACAAATGGAGCTGTAATATGATAATGCGTTATTGGTTGCTGTCAGTAATAAAATGATGGAATTATAGTTGATTCATGGAATGCTACACCAAGAGTGAGAAGTCTGAGTACGTCATGTGCCGAGATCTTAAAATGAAGTTGCGGATTGCATGGCTAAAATTGTCACCCGACTTGCTAGTTTACAATTGTTTGTTGCTCCTCTAGAGACAGTGAAAAACATTTTACTAGAGGATTGTAATAAATCCTTGATACGATAAAGATGATAAATGAATATATTCGCATAGTTGTTATTTTTTTTCTATGAAAACTTATAGAAAATTCAAAAAACTTTAAAGCAAATAGATATATATATATATATAACGTGTTGAAAGTTTTGAGACCTGAAAATTTGTAAAAACATGCAAGCAAAGAAAGGAACATTATTAATTATAAGAGTACAATAACGTAAAAAACATAGTCGAGGGGCATCTCGTTAATATGGGATATTAGAACATCTAAGAAACGAAAATATCAAGATTTGGACCAACTTTTATAATGTTTTTTTTTCCTCCTTGATCTCTACAGTTTTTGTAAGACTTTGAAAAGAAAATATATTATTAGTCTTTGAGACATATTTATGTTTGCTGTTTTTTAACACCATTACCTAGGAAGTAAAATTATGACATTTAACCCCCAAAGGACCAAACACAGTCTTATTTGACAATGTCTGAAAGTGCTTATTAATCACAAAGTCCACTAAACCCTACAACTAAATGCACCTATTTGAATTAAAGAGTAACTAATTATCCAAAATCTAAACAGTCCTTTGCTGAAAGCGATAGAAAGAAGAATATATATATATATATATTTAATGTTGTTTTGGCAGAATCCAAAAGAAGAAGACGCTCCTAAAATTTGAAAGAAAAGCTAAAGTTCATGTCTTTTGTTGATTCTTTGGCCAATAAAAAGACAACCCTTTAAAATTTTTATTTGCCCCCTACAAACAAAGATGGAATTGTTGGTTGATTTTTAGATGATTTCTGTATGAATTCATCATTGTGATTCTACCTTTTCTGGTCATCACATCGTTTACCTCTTCCATGTGTGACATGTTTTTTTTCTTTTTTGTTCTATATTCGGTCTGAGACCCGATCAAACAGGGCTGAAGCCAGAAGTTCATCTTTTGGGAGAGGGCAAAATTGAAGTATAAAATTTTAATGGGGTCAAAATATAATTTTATCTTTTTATATGCTTGTCATTTTAAAATTTTAAAGGGATTAAACTGAAATTTTTCGTCTTTAAGGGGGGCAAAATGTATTTTTACTATTAAGATAACTTGTAATTTGCCATTTTAGGAGTCGTCTATTATTAAAAAAATCAAATAAATTCAAATTGTAATAAAGTTAACAATTACAATATAAAAATATCCATTTACTGGACAAAAGATTTCGTTTACAGAACTATAAAAACTTTTAAAATATTAATTTTGTTAAATAATAAATGTTAATTCTATTCTAATTTAACTTTATTTAATTTATTTTAATAATATAAGGACTAAATTGATCAATTTACTAATAAAGGGACTAATACAAAATTAACTATATTATAATTTAATTTTAAATAATATTAATTTTCAAAATAGTACTTTGATAAGATTCATCGACAAATTTATAAGCTGTTTCTGACATTGTTTCATTAAATGCTACTTGTACACCTTTTTAATCACCATAGAACTTAAAGATTCTTTTCTATATAAAAATGAACGTTTAAGTCAGAAATATAAAGGTTTCCACAAGTCCCCTTACCATATCATAAAGTTCATTTTAGTCCTTCTACTGTGAAAAAGAACGTTGTAGTCCCTATACATTTGAAAAGCTGATATTTTAGTCCCTTCATGTCAAGTTTGCTGTTAATGGAATGACATGACTTAATTGTAACTGACGAGATTCTAAATTAAATATTAAATTAAATTTAAAAATTAAAGAATAGCTTCGAAGAATGAGTAGAGGTAATAAATTAATTTTGCATTTACTTCAAATTGTTTTCAATTTTGATCCTTTTTTTATTTTTACATAATTGTTGGGTTTAAACCATTTGTAGTTTGGTCCACATCAGTCATCATTAAGTCACTTTATTCCATTTGTTTTCAAGATTGGTAAGCTTTTTTAAAAATTTTATTTAATGTTACGTCAATAACCATTAAACTACGTCATTCCATTAACAACATAGTTAACGTGTGGGTATTCATCTTTTCAAACATACAAGGACTAAAATTTTTGTAGAGGGACTAAAATAAACTTTTTGATATGATACAAGGACTTAACATAAGGTTTTGTACTTATATAGTAGATCCATCACATGATTATGATAATACTTATTAAACAAATTACCATAAATTTAGTCATATATATAACCACAATTTTAGGAAATTAACAAACTTCCTTTTAGAAAATTAAGCCAAATAATAAGCATACCAATTGTTGTATTAATTCTAATTATTCAGTCAACGCCTTGACCAAATACCAAAAATATTTCCTTTTTAATTTTCCGTACAAATTACATGCACTAAATAGTAGGAAATTTGTGGATAAATTGAAAAATTAGAATCCAAGCATTTCAAAGTTATTTTATATTTTAAAAAAAAATTACTGATTAAGTCTTAGTTTGTTGTTAATGCAGAAGGACGTAAATTTGAGTGTACTAAAGCGTATTATTCTCCTATTTTTGGGCATGCCATGTATATTTTATGGTGACGTAAATGGAATAATTTTTAATAATAGAAATGAATGAATTTTTATCAAAAAGATTAATTTATTTGTTAATCCAATTAAATGAAAGGAATAAAATACAACTCTACTCTTTAACACGTGTATATTACTTTTGCCATGAATTGAGCTATCTAATTATGCCATAAAAGTTTTAAAATAAAATAAAAGATCATAACTGAAAGCGTACAAAAGGGGAAAATATTTTATACTTTTTGTACCGTAGAAAGTACGTATAAAAGAAAGTCCAAAAGTACAGTCATAATTTTACAAAGGAAACCGATGCTTTGAATCGTAGACCGGAAATTGAATCGACACGTTTCAGCATGGGAAGAAAAAGACAGGGTCAGGTTCAGTCCTCGATTGGTTACTTTTTTTCACAGTAGAATTATGGTCTTGTCCTTTCACAGTGGTTCAATTTACAAAACTAGACCCGTCGTTTTCTCCCCATCCTAGTCTCGGGGTAAAATGGTAAATCTACAATTGTCTGAGCTGCATCTATCTTATGGAAATCAGGGCCCCAATTGTTCGATGGAAAAAATTGTAAAAATATAATTTAAAATAAAAGTAAAAATAACAAAATGAGTAAAAGTTAGGGACTAAATATATCATTATATCTTTTTTAAAATATAGGTAAAAAATAAAATATTTTTTACAGGAATATTTTTATATAATACTTAAAATTACGTATAATTATTTCTCACTTTTATATAAGAGAATAAATATGTACTCGAGTATAAATCTTTTTACTCTAACAATAATATTAATGCCAGTCATACTCGGATTTAATTAGCATTTTCATAAGAATCTTCAGTGGTATTAAATACTACTATTTTTTTCACAAAATAAGTTGATTTTTCTAAATTAAGAAACTTAATGAAATAAAATTGTAAAGGAAATTAATAAACTTTGTAACACATTATTTACTAAAATAAAAAATCAATGTAAGGAATTCAAATTAAATTTTAAAATTTTATTATTGTTTTAAAATAATAAATGTAAGTAGAAAATAAGTATATAAGAAAACTAAAAAAAAAATCTATAATCGCATTAAATCTAAATTAAATGAATTTTCAAGATTCATGACTGTTTCTTTCAACAATGTTGTTTTTAAAGTACGAACATATATTCTCTTATTTGAAATGTAATTTACGTTACCATTACATCTAACAGTTTTTTTTAAATAATCTCATTTAGATTTTGATTATATTTGTTCTTTTTTACACAATGCTTAAAACTACTACTCATAATCCTTCCTACAGTCAGGAAAATAATGCGCTTCAACACACTCTCAAACTCATATCTTCATCAATTAGCACATCCATTATTATTTTAATTTCAAAGAATTTTGATATAAGAAAATGGATTTTCATCATTTATTAATAAACTCTAATGATTATGAAAGGAGAAAAAATAATATAATGAGAGCTAATTATTATATAATGAGAATCAAAAACAGACAAAAAAAAAAGGAAAAAAAACCATATTTCTTCAGTTTGCTGTAAACAAGTAAAGCAAAGGAGGCTCAGAAAAGCACTAATGGGTGACATCTTAATGTACAGTCACAGACAATAACCCTTCTTTCTCTCTTCTTCTTCTCTTTCCTATGAGCAAAAAAATAAAAATAAAATAAAAATCTTGCCCTTGATGTCCATATTTTGCGCTTATAATTCTCTCTCTTGCTTTTTACCCTAAAAAAGGCATTGATTTTGCTTCTTAAGAGACCACCCCTCTTCTTCCCCAAGTGTTTTTCAAGCCTCGGAGAGTGAAAGGAGATTGCTTCAGCTTCACTCTTGAGAATATCATATTTGTTTTTACTTACCCTTCTTCAATTCTTTTCACTACAGCCCCACGTTCTTGTTTGAGATTTTGGTTGTGTGTTTTTGTTAGCAATGGCACCAAGTTTTGATTGTGCGGTTTCTAGTCTTCTATGTGCAGAAGAAAACGGCAGCGTTTTTTATGATAACGAGTACTCTGGTTGGGTTGGTGGTGGTGAAGTTGAAGGGTTTGAGGGAGCAACATGGGATCATCATAGATATTATCGAAACTTGAATCAAAACCGAGTCTTTAATGGCCTTGATGAACATGGTTTGCCATTGCAGAGTGATGAATGTATAGCTTTAATGGTTGAAAAAGAACATCACCATTTGCCTAATGTTGATTACTTGAAGAGGCTACAAAATGGAGATTTGGATTTAGAAGCTAGAAAACAAGCTATGGATTGGATTGGAATGGTGGGTTTAAGTTTTAACTCATAAATCAATCTTCTTTTTCACTTTTTACAAAAATGGGTGCTTTTATTTCACTTGTTTTGATTGATTTGGTGGGTTCTTTGTTTGACCCTTCTTTCATAGGGTTGATTTGTATTTAAATTTGCCTTGTTTATTTCAACAGGTTCATGCTCATTTTGGTTTTGGACCTCTTTGTGAGTATTTGTCAATAAACTACTTGGACAGGTTTCTCTCTGCATATGAATTACCTGTAAGTTCAAAAAACCAATCAAAAACATGAGAATCTTTCGGCTTTTTGGACCATTCATTCACTTAATTGTGTATATAACATCTGATAATGCAGAAGGGTAAAGCTTGGATGATGCAATTACTCACTGTGGCATGTTTATCACTTGCTGCCAAAATGGAAGAGACTGAAGTTCCATTGATTCTAGATTTGCAGGTTAAAAAAAAAAAAAGAATTAATCAAATAATTTGTTTTGTGGGGTATAAATATAATCATCTGTTTGATCTGATATAGTTTTTTTGATCTATTAAAACAGGTGGGAGAATCTAAATTTGTGTTTGAGGCTAAAACTATACAAAGAATGGAACTTCTAGTTTTGAGTACTTTGAATTGGAGAATGCAAGCTATCACTCCATTTTCATTCATTGATTATTTCCTTTACAAGCTCAATGATGATGATAAAAGAATCCCACTTAGAAGCTTAATCTTGAGATCAATCCAACTCATTTCAAGCACAATAAAAGGTCCCTTTTCTCAATTCCTTACACTTTTATCTTTTTGGTTGTTCAAAGATCGAACCTGAGATTGGTTTCAACTTAAGATTTGATATAAATCTTTTGTGGTTCAGTTGATTGACTTCTTGGAATTGAATGTAGGGATTGACTTCTTAGAATTCAAGCCATCTGAGATTGCAGCAGCAGTGGCATTATTTGTTGTTGTTGAAGCCAATACAGTGGACACTGAGAAAGCCATCTCTATTCTTACTCACCATGTACTAAAGGTAAAACATTTTTGGTAATATTGCATTTTACCTCCATTACTCAAGAAAATGAGTAAATTAATACTTCTATGTTATATTAAAGAGTAAACATATCTTTTTGTTAAAAATTTTATTCATTTTTGTTGTTAAAAATTAGTCCGTACATATCTAGTTACTAGTTATTTTGTGTCGCGCAGATTTGGATGAAATTTTTATTAGAAAAAAGGATCAATTTACCTTTTGATTTAATATACATAGATTAATTTGTCCATTTTTTAGTAGAGAGGGCAAAATGCATCTACTCTTGGATTAGGAGTTAGATTGCATTTTACACCCTCCACTCAAATAATGGGCAAATTAGTCTCTGTATCTTAAATCAAAGAATAAACTGAACCTTTCTGTTAAAAATTTCATCCATTTATACCATTAAAAACTAGCGTGGTTGACTGAATAACCATACAGTGTATGTATGTTTCATGCTGACATATAGGAATCAGTTTTTTATAATAGAAACAAATGAAATTTTTAACAAAAGCACCAGTTTACTCCTTCAACTATTTTACTCATTCTTTTAGTAGATGGGACAAAATGCAATCTGGCTCATAATGAAGAGACTTCCATGATACTTTTACCGGTCCAAATATCCCAAAACTAATACAATGAATGGCAACATGTTACATAGATGATTGATTAAATTTATTTTGTTTTTGGTTTGCAGGAGAGAGTGATGAAATGTGTTGAATTGCTACATGAAGTGTCAATGGTTAAGTTAAGCAATGCATCATTGCCACAGAGTCCAATTGGGGTACTTGATGCAGCAGCATGCTTGAGCTATAAAACTGATGACACAACATCAATTGGGTCATTTGCAAATTCTTCACCCTCTTCTGTACATACAAGTCCCAATAGCAAAAGGAGAAAGTTAAATAGACCCTGTGAAGTGGAGCTTTAAAAACATCATAAATGAGGGATATATTCATAAAAAAGGAAAGAAAAAAAAACCCAATACTCCTATATGTTTTTTTGCTACTGTTACATAATAGGTTTGGGTGTTTTAAAGGGTTGAAATATGGAAAAATGAAGGGCAGCCATGAAAGTAAGTGTATGGAAGATTGAGAAACAGGGCAATGTTCATGCTGTTGGTATGGAGAAGAATCATAAGCTGTTAAATATTTGACTTCAAGACTGCTACAATTGGATTTTGAGGGGTGGGGAAAATGGGGGATGAAAATGAAAAAAAAAAGGGAAGAGTTTTTGCTGCTTTGTGAGATACACTATGTTATAGTTGAGTATATATTTTTTTTTAAGGAAAAGATAGGGAAAAATGAAAAAAAAAATAGTAGTATTAATATATTTGCATATATATGGTTTGGCTCATATAGCTATAAATTTTTATGTTACTGTTATAAGTGACAGAGCTAGAATGTTAATCATTGGGACCAAATTAAAATTAGACGTGCTACGTAAAAATCGATTTAAGCATATAAATAATTGATTCAAAAGAAATAGTATTACAAAAAATTTAGACCTTAGGGGACTTACTCGTATTTTTAAGAGGATCATAATATATTAAAAAAAAACTAAATTACAAAAATTTTAAACCTTGGGAAGGCAATAACCCTCCTGAACCTTACTAATCAAATAAATCTATAAACTAATATCGTATAAAATTAATGGCTTTTTTTTAAGCTACGACCGTTGTTATTAAACTATTAGTACACTTTTTTCACTTTAAAAAGTTATAAAAATGATAATTAAATTATTTGAGAGGTTTTATTTAAGTCATTAAGTTATTAAAATCGTAATATGGCTTTTCCTATTTACACAACCTGCACCAATTAAAAAACTCTTTTTTTTTTCTACAATTTAATTTAATTTTTCATGAAACAGTTACAAATATGTGAACCAAAATAAAAATAGTTTTCTTCTTTTATCTTTAACACTAATCGTCAAATGGATTTAGATCTAAGCAGAGCTGTGTATTCGATCAGTTTGTTTTTTTATACTGAATAAATCAAATTATCTATGTAAATCGAGTAGACTGAATTAACCTAGAGAGCAAAACCAAATAAATCGAATCGAATTTTTAGTTCGATTTATTCAATTTTTAGATATTTTATTAATTGGTTTTTTTTTTCTATTTGATGTAGTTATAATTTTATTTCCTTTTAACTTTTGATATAATTGTCTTCTTTCTTCATTTTAGTTTATCATATTACTTTTTATTTTTATTTTTATTTCAAATTCATTATAAAAATATTAAAAAAATTAAATCAAACAATTTTTAATCGAACTCAAAAAATATTTATATTCTTGCATAGCCAACATACAATTTACATGTCTTCTATTGTTCTTAACACGTATACAGTTATATATATATCTATATTAAATGATAAAAATTAAAATGAATATCATAAAAATTTTCAATTATCATTGTGGATTTTAAATATTAATGGATATTGAGAAACTTTAACGGGTTTGAGTTTTTAAGAGCATTAAGTTTTAATGGGTATTTGAGTTTAAGGTTTAAATTTGAGTTTGGGTAGGTAAACGGGTTATGGGCTTAATCGGTTTATTCGGTTTAAAATATCAAAACTGAAAATCAACTGAATAAACTAATTAAATCGAACATGAAAATCAATTAAATTAAAATAATTTGGGTTTTTAGGTTCAGTTCACTTTTTTTTTTGGGGGGGGAGGGTTAGAATTTTTTTTGCACACTCCTAGATCTACGGTATATTATTCTACTTATCGATGGCATTACTTATCATACCGGTCATCGAATCGACACTTGGAGCTCACTAGCCGGAATTTAAAAAAATAATAGACTAGTAACTTAAAAAAAAAACTTTCGAATAACTCAATAATCATTTTGTAACTTTTTAAAATTTAATAACCAAAACGCAAACTTATAAATAATTTAATTACCATAATTTACCCTAAAATAATTTGTAATATCTCCATGAGAATTTGTAAATTTGGGGAGGGGAAAAGGATATTATTGTGGTCAAAATATGTCTCCCGTCTCTATTTAAGAAGTTAAATTTGTTGGTTTATTTTTCAATCATTTATATTGTCGGTCTGCTTCTTTAAAATATTAACCATATTAATAATTGAATTAAAATTTTTAAATAAAAAATTATTATTTTTTATTTTTTTAAAATATAATGTCTAAAATCTAGACTTCAAGAACAGGCTTTGACATTTTATTTTTTACAACAAATTCGAATCATTATATCTAGAGAGTCTAGGGTAATGACTTTTTTATCCTAATAATACAAACAATTTACATAATAGTATAATAACTTATTCAGTTCTTCAATTTTATAAAAAAATTAAAAAAAAAACTTACTTTAATTTTTCATTTAATTTCTTGTCCTTTTTTACCTTTAACTTGTACTGTTTGTTAAATCACCCAAAAATAGATAGAAAAGTTATTGTTTGTTAACTTTACTAATACATACACGTAGATTGCCATGTAGATGTCACGCCATCAATTTTTTTCATTTAAAAAATAAAAAATTAAAGTTTTTTAAAAATTAAAATGAATTAAAAAGTTTAAAAATATTTTTTTAATATTTTAATTACTAACGTGACAGACACGTGAACTGCCACGTGGATGCCACATTATCAAAGTTAACAAACGTTAACTTTTTCATCCATATTGAGAGTAATTTGGCAAATAATGCAAGTTCATAATCTAGAATAAGCGGAAAATTAAATAAAGACCTAAAATAACTTTTTCTATAAAGTTGGAGAGTAAGATAAATGAATACTCTGTTCTAGTATAACAATGAATTTTCAAGCTTCGTTCCATACAAATTTTGATTGGTATGGATTGTATTGGTTGATTTAGCCTATATTGACCGGAATATGGTGTATTGGTATCAAAAACTATTTTTAAAAAATGGTGATCATCACTTAGAGCTGTTTAACCAGACTTTAAAAAAAAACATTTATTTAGAGCTGTCTAACCAGACTTTAAAAAAAAACATTTAATAACTTAGTTACTTAATAAAAAACTTTTCACCAGTTTAGTGATTTGAATGAAATTTTTTTGAATTGTTTAGTGACCAATTTATAATTTTTTAAAGTTAAATGACCAAAATATAAACTTACTAATAATTTAATAACCTTTAGTATAGTTTACCATTTTTTTTGTCTTAATTAACCCGATTATCAATGTGATAATTATTTCAAAACGTGGTCATTTATGAACATTTTCATGTCGATTCATGAAAAAAAAATCATTAGGTCAATGAGGTCATGTAATATTTGAATCTCATTTTATTATGTAATATTTGCTATAAAAATTATGGGTAAATTGCTCTCAAGGTCACTAAACTATTAATAAATTAATGTTTTAGTCATTTAACTTAAAAATTTTACAAAATGGTAATTGAACTATTCGAAAGGTTTCATTTAAGTTACTAAGCTGTTTAAATTACTACTATCTAGATTTCATTTTATTATGTAATATTTGATATAAAAAAAATGACCATAAAAGAGGTGAGGAATGAGACTTTTCGATTGATGCAGACAACGCAAACAAAAAAGGCCATAAAACGACAATTTTAACAGCCCAGTGACGTAAATAAAAACTTTCGAATAGTTTAATGACTATTTTGTATCTTTTTTTTTAATTTGAGTAACCAAATCATAAACTTACTAATAGTTTCGCTAACTTGGATGTAGTTTACCCTTTGTTAAAACAAATAACAAATATATTTATTTTTAATGGTTTATAAGTTTATTTATTAATGATATTCTTTAATACAATTCATTATATTATCCAGGGTTGTTTGAAACGGATCGAGAATCAATTGGGATACTAGTCCGACGAAGGATATTGAACCGGTTAACTTGAGAATCAGTATGGGTCGATTGAACCTAACAAAAAATTGATTGAATCAGATAGTTGAACCGAAAATTAAATATTTTAACAATTAATAAGTAAATGGGTTGTGATGTTTGTAAAGTTGGCAACGACCCATAAATATTATGTTAAAGTCGAATCCGTTAACAATTAACAGATGGGCCCACAAATTGCAGCTAACTGCAGTTATGATCCGCTTTGAAATAGCCCATAAACATTTCTACTTTAGAGTTTAATGGGATTAAATAAAGGGAGAATATTAATAAAATAAAATAAAAGCTAATTGAGTCTAAACTTGATTGGCATCGGTATTGTTGTCAGTGCAGGAGGTCATGGATTTGAGTGCGCTGAAACGTATTATCCTCCTATTTAAATGTTGGGGAATGGCTATGGGTAGTTCTAGACATTATATAAAAAAAACATATATGATAATAAACTGTATTGAGATTAGTGTTAAAAACAAAGTTCAAATATGCCAGAAGTCTCTATACTCTTGATAAATTTAAATTTTAGTCCTTATATTTTAATTTAGAAACATTGAGTCCTTATACTTTTTAGGATTTGAAAATGTTAGTCCAATCATTAATTCTGTTAATTTTTTCATTAAATTGCTGACGTGGATTTTTTTTAGCTGTATTTTTAAAAAGTTAAAGAGAACCCTAACATATTTAAACCCAAAAAAATCGAAAACTTATAAATAAATATAAATAATTTTATTTAGATGTAATTAAATAATTTATCATTATTCAATTATGTTTCACCAAATTTATTTGTGTTTATTTATAATTCCTTTGCTATTTTGTTGTATACCTTGTATTTGTAATAATTTTAATCAGATGTATATATTTATATTAAATTTAAGTTGTTTCTATTAGCACCTACTATTATCTCATCATATGATTAAGTTCCAATATTTTATGGATTAATTATGTCCCCAGTCCCTGTATTTTTTTAGAGTTTTAAAATTTAAATTTTTATATTAATCTCTTTACTTTTGATTTTAGGAATTTAATTCATCTACTTATTTAATTTAAAAATTAATAACCAATTGATAATATTGATAGTAAAGTTCTATTGATTTGAATATGCGACATTTTAATAATTTAAAATTACTAACATGGATAATATGATTTATTTATTTTTATGTCACATGTTAAAATATGCTAATTATATTTATTTGTAGTAAATTTTAGAATTATTTATTGATGATGAATTTATATATTGTTAGCACGTCAAACAAACCCTAACAATATTATCAATTTGATTTTTTTTTATATATAAGATAAATAAAAAGACTAAATTTCTAAAATTAAAAGTAGAGATAAAATTTCAAAAGTTTAAAGAATAAAAGGACTGAAAGCATAATTAAATCAAAATTTATATATGCACGTATCTTCAGAATGAATCAACTAAACTACTGGTTTAATGACAAGATTATTAAATTAAATGCAATACTTATTTATCGATTAAATTTAATTCAACTAAAATATTTATTATTACGATAATAAAAAAGATACGAGTTTAAGTGTGTGTAAACGTATTTCTTAATTATTTCAATGGCTGCCCATATATGTGTACCGGTGATAGTGGTACCTTTTTGGCACTTGATATAAATAATATTGACAGGTTGACTTTTTCTCTCGCTCACTGGCCCATGCGCCCAACTATCGAAAGCCGAACTAACCTCTTTCACTTTCACCTTCCTAATTTCTCGCTCACTTAACGTATTATTTAATCATGTGATGAGAGTTTGATTTTTATTTACGGGAATAAAATAAATTTTATTGTAAAATGTTTAATTCTTCGGGAAGCACTCGTAATGAGAGAATCGATCATTATTATTGACAGTGAATGTCTTAATTACGAGAAAGAAAAAATTCGTTCGCTTCGTTTATTATTGAAGTTGAAAATTATTTTCCAATTGATATCTTGATATTAAACCAAAAGTAATGGTAAATAAAAAGCTTTTCAAATTAAATTATATTTTTAAATTAAGATTTTAACTCGAATAAAAAAATTAGAATTTTTGCAAAATATAATTTTAGTGGAAATTACTTTCTTATCCTTATTTTAAAAAGTCCTACATACATTTTATTTTATAAAATCATAACTAAAATAAACATTTTAAATTTTCAAAAATACTTTTTCCCAACAATGAAAAATACTATTAAACCGCAAGGTTTTTAGTAGCATTTGTGATTATTTTATTTCGATAAATATTTTTTTAGAAATATTAAAGTTTCATTAGTTAAAAAAAATTACAAAAGAAGAATAATGATACTAAAAATAAATAATATAAATTTATGAAATATTGAAATCATTAAATTTCTAAAAATATATAAATATTTATAATAATATAAAATACAAAAAAAATATACTAGAATAAAAATATAAATGTTTATAATAATATATAATATGGATATGATTGTATTTGTAATAAATATTAATAGTTTTAATAAAATAAAATTTTAAAAATATATATTAAAATTAAATAAAAATAAATTTTGAAGTTTAAGTTTTTATCTTATAGTGAGACCATGTGTTCTAAATGAAATAAAATTAGGAGGGATTTTGAAAAAACCACCTATTGAGGTGGAATTTGTCCTATAAGAATTTAATAAAATATTAAATATTAAATATTTTAAAAAAATAGACATATATCAATTTTTTAATGTTACATTGGAATAAAAAATATTATCAATGTACCAAATATTTTCCCCTATGTAATTTACTTAAAATTAATTTTTAAAAGATGAAAGCAAACTATGTATCACCCGATGTAACTTTCCTTTTTCATCTACAACTTCTTTAGAAAAAAAAAACTAGGGGTGAGCAAAATCCGATTCGATTCGAAAAAATCTATAAAAAATTTAAATTTTGAATTAAATAGTTCGAGTTATTTGAGTTAATCAAATTATTCGAATCAACTTGAATAAAAAAATTGAGTTTTTTTCTTTAACTCGAATATGAATTACACAATTCGAGTTATCCGAAAATTTGAATAAGAAAAGGCAAAAATACGTCGTTTTTTCTAAAGTTAAAAGGTAAAATTACGTTGTTTTGATAAATATTTACTTATTAAGTTAAAAGGTAAAACAACTATATTGTTTATGTAGTCAAATAATCTTGTACTTCATCTATTAGTTAAATAATCGGTCCATGTAAACACAACATTAAGTATAAATAATATGATTCGTTAACTCGACTTGACTTAACTCGAATTTTTTTCACTCGATTCGATTCGATTCAAAAAAATAATTCAAATTGAGTTTGGTTGTTAAAATATGATTCGTCAACTCAACTAACTCAAATTTTTTTGACTCGATTCGACTCGACTCAATTGAATACCCACCCCAAAAAATAACATCCTTAAAAATACGTTTTAGTCACTTATTTTTTCCCGTGGTAACATTCTTAAATTGTTCAAAAAAATAAAAGTATAGGTTCTAGTTTTAACAAATAGAAAAAATAAAGAAACTAGGTTAAAAGAAATGAAGAAAGGAGGAAATCAGAGGGAGAAACAGAAGAGAATGGGAAAAAAAAGGAGGAGGAAAGTTAAAATAACATAAAATAAAATAAAAATGCTAAAAATGAAAAAATATAGGGACCAATTGTAGAATTTAATTTAAAATTTCCGTTTGAAATGATGATTTAATGTGCGACGTCAGTTTATTGTTACACCATTAACAGCTTAGTGACTAAAATGTTACAACACAATAATGTAAGTGACTAAAATGTAACGTGAGACAAACAAAAATGAACTATTTTAATAATTTATCCATTTTTTAAAAATATTTTGTCACCTTTTTTTTAAAAATATTTTGATATGTACCTAATACCTACGAATATGATCCGACCGCCAAACCTTATTTGCATACTTTAAAAAAAAAAAACCCACTTAAATCACGTTATCAGTTTAGGGAAAAAAAACTAATGGAGTATTATACAATGATGAGCAAATTATAATTAGCTCCAAAGTAATTCAAAGCTAATCATTCCATGAAATTTTATATATATTTAAAAAGCATAATTGGGGAATGAATCAAAATATGAATGCAATGCCATTTTTATTTAATATATCTACCAACCAATTGATTATAGTTTGACAATATGTTTCAATATTATATAGTTGTTCAACTATATCTTTCATATCTATTTTACGGTTTATGGAAATTAAATCTTTTGGGATATTTGATTACAGATTTGAATTTGTGTTTTTCCTTGAGATAGCATTTCTTATTCTATTCTTTACTTGCATGTGTTTAGTTGAGAGTAAACTATACCTATGGTCATAAAACTATTAGTAGGTTTACGTTTTGATCGCTCAACTTCAAAAAGTTACAAAACTATCATTGAACTATTTCAAAGTTTTCATTTAAGTCATTGAGTTGTTAAGGTTTTTTTAAGTCTAACTAGAGAGCTCCAGAAGACGATTCCACGATCGGTACTGTAGATCAATACACGTTGACGAATGGAATAATATATCTAGATCTAAGTCGATTTGACAGTGGATGTCGAAAATCAAAGAAGAAAGATGTTTGAATTTTAATTTGCAGATTCGTAACGTTTAAAGCTATTTCATGAAAAATTTGAACTATAAAAGAAGAAGAAGAAGAAGGGAATGAGAGCGATCCGTGTAGACAGTTGAATAAAGAATGCCATACAACAATAATTTTAACAGCCCAATAATTTAAATAGAAATTTTCAAATAGTTCAGCAAACATTCCGTAACATTTTCAAATTAAGTGACCAAAACGTGAACTTACTAATAGTATAGTGATAGTGGGTGCAATTTACCCTTAAGTCAAAGAATACATGGTAACTACATTGCTAGTCATTTAACTATTAGTAAATTTATTTTTTAGTTACCGAATTATGAAAAGTCACAAAATAGTCACTTAAATGTTTGGCTCTTTTTCTTCTCCTTCTTTCTTTTTTTTTTTGTTACTAACCATTAAATTATCAAAAATTTTAAAATAAAAGAATGGTTCAATTGATTCAATTAATTTGTATCAGTTCACAGTTTAACTGGTTTTGTACCTCACACCAAATCGATACCTAGACAAATTTCCAATCCTATTACGGACAACCCTACAAATCTCATAAAAACTAGATAATAAAAAATGGAGGTTAAATCACTAATTGGGGCTTAAACTTAACAATTATTCCCACATTGAGGCTTGAATTTTTTTTATCTAAGTTAGGTTTGGACTAGGCAATTGTTCCCATATCGAGGTTTGAACTATTTTTTAGTCAAGTTAGACCTTGAACTTGGCAATTATTTTCACATTGAGGCCTGAATTAAGTAATTATTCTCACATTAGGGCATGATCTTTTTATTCAAATTAATCCTAAACTTAATAACTGTTCTCATATTAAAGTTGAACTTGACAATTCTTCCGATAATACAAATCTCATAAAAGAAACTAGATGAGAAAATCCAATAAAAAGAATGGAAGTCCGTATTTATCTTGTTTTAGTTAGGTTTAATATAACATTTGGTGCTTAAGCTTGATATTTTTTTCCTAATTTGGTACTTGAACTTGACACTTTTTCCTAATTTGGCACCTAAACTTTTTTGGCAAAATTTGGTACATGAACTTGGCATTTTTTCCCAATTTGGCACCTAAGCTTTTTTTAGGTTCAATTTGATACCTAAATTTATTAAATGTTATACAAATGATGCAAAACACTAATGATGTTAATTTTTTTTTGTTATGCTACAAAAATATTGTCAGTATTAGAGGAAATTCATGTTAAAAAAATAAGTATTGAGTTATGCTTAACGAATTAATATTAAAAAAAATTAAAACCTCAAATTAAAATAAATTTATTATTTTCAATTAATAAAATAAATAAAACAAAAAGTAATTGAACATATAAAATACAAAAATATTATATCATTTATCACATGTCGGTCATACGTTGATTATTTTTTCTACTTCATAAAAAATAATATTGTTAATATATTGACGTAATTTGTAAAACGTTTCACAATTACCAAATTAGTAAAAAAAGAAGAAGTCAAGTTTAAATACCAAATTGGACCTCCAAAAAGTTGAAATACCAACTTAAGAAGAAGTGATAAGTTTAGATACTAAATTAAAAAAAATTATCAAATTCAAGAATCAAATGTTATATTAAACCTTTTAGTTATGGAAGGGAGAGCCAAAGCGTGCAAGAAGCATGCGCAACTGTTTCCTCTATATAAGATGTCCAAAACGGAGGAAGAGCGTGAAGATGTCGGGAAAAAGATAGGGCGGCGTGTTGTTTTTTAAAGCCCTTTGCGGGTTGCGTTGGCGACTTGGCGTTCGCCTTGTTGGCGTGGGAGTGGGAGACCCCCTTTTTTTTCAAAAAAAAAAATCTTAAAAGTCTGCTGTTTCTTACTGTACTAAAGATTTTGGTGTCAGATTGTTAGATTTTCTGCCCCTTATTTTTTAATTTAATTCATTTTCCCCCTCTAAAGTCTAACCCTTTTTTTATTTATTTTAATTTCTCCGGGGTTAAAAACTGACTTTTTCTGTTCTTACTAAAGTTTTAATATTTTATTAAGAGGTAGGAATTGACCATTTTGACCCTCCTTTTTCTTTAATTTTTCTATGTAATACATTTAAGTCTACATGTGTAACGTATTTACAATTATTAAATTTATAGTGTTGTTGAGTATTTGTGTGTATCATTTAGGAGGGTGGAGTTGTGCATTTATATGATATAATTACTCTTTATTGATGTGATATTTAGGTAGATTTCATGCATATCAATACGTATCCTACTCTAGATTTACCACGTATTTATTTGGTCCCATGTGTGATCTCACATGTGATATTGCAGGAGGATGTAATTGCCCCTCTTGCGAGCACTTAATATCATGTGAGCTCAATATGCAAACTTGATATGAGAATCGTGTAGAGTTCGACTTGGATCCATTTAGGTTGTGGGTCAATAATAGTAAATATCATAACGGGTGTAATAAATGTATTTATTAAAAATTCGCATAAAATAAATTAGTCTTTTGATTTTAAAGTAAATTGTTTATCATGCATAGTATTTTAGAATCAAATCTTATTATGATAATATTTTTATCATCATAAAATATAACTTAATTTGTAATATAAAAGGGCATTTTAGTAATTACATAATTGAGTTGCTGCCTACTTGACACATGATATCAACTCAACAAAACACCACAAATAAGTATGGATAAGATTTTTTTTATGAAAGTTAGGGTTATCCAATGATTGAACTCAATATGGTTGTTAATAGAAAATCTAAATATAAGTCAATTGAGTCTTGTTGAGTAATTTTTAGTGTCTTGTTAAAGGGAACATTCGGGTATTTATATATATTACTATTCATGATTCGACTCCACTATTCATAGAACTGACGTTATGAGCAGGCCTCAGGCATGCTAGACACCTGTACCGTTCTGAGTCGCCTGCTAGATCTCGCGGCCCCCTACATTCGAACTCTTTGGGTATATGCAAACTAAGATCGCAAGCTCCCCTGACTATCCTCTCGCTGTACGTCTCGCACACATCCATTTGGTGAAGCCTGACCAAGTCGCGGGTAGGCGACCAAGATCTTATCTGGGTTTCGGGCTTGTGATCATTGGTGTATAACAAGTCTTAGCTCGATTGGTATTGACATTATTGCCAGTACAGAAAGATGTGGGTTCCAGCATGCTAAAGTGCATTATCCTCCTATTTAAGGGTTTGGGAGGATCTATGGGTAGTTCTAAACACTGTATCAAGCAGAATAGATATTATAAGAAACTATAATGAAATTAATCTTAAAAAAGTAAAAATAAATCCTTTACTATTCTACCTATAATTCAATAGATAATTTAAGCATTTTCAAACGGAACATATTACACTTCCCTTATTATAAACATTAATTTTATGTGAATCGTTGAAGAGAGTAATGGTTAAGTCTTTTTATCGAGATCCCAATAATCAAGATTTGAATCATACTATTTTCATCTCTTCTCTTAATTTGTAATATATATCAAATAAAATATTTATCAATTTTCTAATTAAAATTTCGTGGAATACAAAAATAGTATGACTAAGGAGATTTTTAATTAATAATTTAGAATAATTTAATTATGATAACCAATTAAAGAAACAAACACAATTGTGTAAATTTATTTTGCGGACTTCCAATTTTATTTTTTTTAATGCAAATTGTCACGCCCTTGTTAGTAAAGAAAGCGAAAAGTAATAGTCATAAAGTAAAGACAATAAATATTCTCCGGTTAATTAAGAAAAATAAAAATTAAAGAAAATTACATTTTTCCTCTTCTCTGCCTTAGGGACCTCTTAATGCTAGTACGAAATCTTAGATCACAAATAAAAAAGATGGATCAGATCAAATCTAAGACAATCAATCCTCTGCTAGAGAATGAATAAGACCTTTTAGCTCATCAAGACATCTGTTTCATGATACTCAGATGAGATAATGGATGTTCGGTCTCTCTATTTTCATAGCCTCCTAAACTATTGCCAGAATTTTTTAAACATGTTTACCATTATCATATTTATTAACTATATAATACTTGTATAATTTTTTAATTATATTTTAAATTATAAAATTTAAAATTCCAATATGGAAACATTTTTTTATCTAAAATGCATGCGTAACTTGGTGCAATAAAATAAACCGACCAATAAAAGATGGGAAAATAACGCATTTGATTTGCTTCCTACGGAACTTGAAAAAAAAGGGGACTATGGAAAAAGGGCAAGCACTCTCATTAATTCAACCAACTTAAAGTTGACCATGGTTGAGAGTTCGTTGTAAAGTTATTGAGTAATTTTAAAATTTGTGGTGAGTATTTATTTTTTAAATGTGCTTATAGTGCGTGGAGAATTAATTATTAGGTTCACTTCGGTAGATATTTTGATAAAAAAAGAATAAATTAATTTATGTATATAAGATAAAAATAAATCGATCTTTTTTGTTAAAATTTTATTTATTTTTACTATTAAAAATTAATTTAGCTGAAGGAATAATCTAATAGTTACACACGACGTGTCATATGTACATCATATTAATGTATAAAACTAATAGTAAAAAAATAACAGAATGACTAATTTACTCTTTTAACTGGTATATAGAAATTAATTTACTCAAATTTTTAATAAAGAATATAAAATGTGATTCATATTTTACTTATAATTTAACCTAAAAATCTAAATTCGGTCCAACGTATACGAACCCAAAATTCCAAAAGCACCGGAGTTAATCACAGTTGAAATAATAATAATAATAATAATTTAATTATATTTTATTTTTTTCCTAATAAAATTTTTAATTAATCACTTAGCTAAAGCTTTATTTTAATATTTTTATATATTTTCAATTTTAAGTATACACTTTTTATTACTTCCATCGATTGTTTATCTATACTATTATTTAAACTCTTGATCGAGTTAGTGTCACAAGTTAACCAGGCTCGAACTCTATTAGAAAATTACGGGATTTCTCTTTCGTAATTAAAATAAGTAATACTCTTCGAGGTTATTTTACCCTTTCCACTTTAAAAAAATTAATAAAAATATGCATATAATAATATTTGAACTCACACCAATTGCATCAATAATACTTTTGTTTTACCACTTAACTAAAGTTTCATTTTAATATTTTTATACTTTTTAATTTTATTTGCACACTCTGCTATCTTCGTCAGTTGTATATATATACTTCTACACTATTATTTAAACTCTTGATCGAAGTCAACTGGGCACCAACTCGACACCGATTCGAGATTGATGACAACACCATGATAAATAATTTAATCTATTTTTTTCATTTCAATAATGTACATATATAATGTGTTATTGTTAATTATTTTGAAAGCATAAATTTCATTATTTAGTGTATGTCATTTTTAACATACATTTGTGTTCTAAATTTACAGTTTCCACACGCATACGCTTGTGAAAGGATTTCTAGTAATAATTAATTTACTTTTGGGTATGACATAATTTAATAATTTACAATATATGTAAGCACGAGTTTGGAAAAACTTTTGAATCGATGATTGTACCATTTATTGTTAATTGTATTACTAAATTGACATTAAAAAATAATTCATTAATATATTATTAGTTATGTTGATTGAGTTTTAGCTCTGTTAGCATCGGTATTACAGTCAGTGTAGGAGGATGTGGGTTCGAGTCTGTTGAAGTGCATTTATTCTCCTATTTAAAGGTTGGAGAGGGGTTATTGTAACACCTTATACCCGATCCGATCATCAGATTTGAACTATAAGGTGTCACATTCGTAGTCGGAGCAAGTTCGAACAATTTATAAACTAATTCACATCATTAAACATTCATTTATAAGCAAATTAAGTATATAAGTGTTGTAAATTCATATTCGGGTCTTATATGAGCTTACGAAAGCTCTAATATTAACTCGAAATCAAATTAGGACTAAATTATAATGATTACAAAGATAGAGCAACAACGACTTAGACTGAAATGCTCAAATCTAAAATGAAGTAATATCATAGATAGTTCCAGAAAGTTTATCAATTTTTCAATATAGTCTATTTACTTCAAAATTATCAAAATTTTGATGGTCCCTCCATTTAAAATGTATATTTTAAAATAGTATGTTATTTTTTTAAATATAAAAAAAACTTAAATTAAAAATTATTATAAGAATTTTAAAAAATAAAATACAAATACTTTTGAAATATGGAAATTTAAAATTTACTAGTTAAAGAAATTATAGTTACAATTCTAGATGGAATAATCTCGTAAATGACCTTTGAATGTATATCAAATTTTCAATATAGTCCATCCAGTTTAAATTTATAATTTTTATTATTAGTAAAAAATACCAAAATTAGTAGTACTTTGTAAGTTTTAAAGTAATATATAAGTTTCAATTCTTATAATAATTTGTAATTTGATTTATTATTATTTAATCTAGAAAATAACATACTATTTTAAAATATAATGTTTAAGTGGAGGGAGCATATCAAAATTTTGATAAATTGTAAAGTGGATAGATTATATTAAAAATTTGATAAACTTTCAAGGACTATCTATGATATTAATCCATTTTGATATGTTATATGGCTTTCAAGTCGTTGATGCTTACTCCAGCTCTTTTCATTGAAGTTGGATCTTGAGGGTGCCCACTTTGCTAAATAATAGAACAACAATATATTTCTATATCTCATATACGGGGGGAAACCCATTTCTTTGTTTAATTTAACATAGAACAAGTTAAGAGTTGAAAGGATAGAAGTTGTTAAAAAATTGAATAATTTTTTTTAAACAATAATCTCATTATAGGTTCTTATTATATCTGCTCGTTTTGATACAATGCTTAGAACTAAGTATATAAGGATTAAACTCAAAATTAATTAGGGTAAATTATATAAATGGTCACCTAATTATACTTAGGATTCTCTTTTGGTCTTCTAACTTTTAAAAAATTTCAATTTAGGTATTAATGTTTTGGTCACTTGTTGTTAAGTTGGTAATGGAAAGCTTTTTTTTCTGACAAGTATAATAACATATTTAGTCCTCAATACTTAATTATTTTATCAATTTGATCATAATTCTAAATAATTTAATAAATTTAACCCTTTGTATTTACAAATTATATTGATTTGATCCTCAAACTTTCTAACCAAAGTTTTCAGCTTTTAAAATAGAGACTTTTCGTATCTATTAATTATTTTATTTATGGCTGAAATTATCGAATTCGGTACATAACTCTTTTTGTTTATATTTTTAATAAGTTGGTGTTAGAAATAATTCAATAAATTTAACATTTCACATTTTACAATTTTTATCATTTTGATCCTCAAACTTCCTAACCAAAGTTTTCAACTTTTAAAACAGAGGCATTCGACATCTATTAATTATTTTATTTATGGTTGAAATTATCCAATTTGGTACATAACACTTTTTGTTTATATTCTTAAGAAGTTGATATTAGAAATTAACTAAACACCATTAAAAATAATAGAAAATACAAATTTAAAAAATATAATGCATAATAAAATTATATAAATAATTTAGTATTTGTAAAAAAATAAATTTTCACCCGACACTAGCATACTTTCAGTTTTAAATTAAATTGGTAAATGTTTTGACACTAAATCAAATTATTAGTGATACATATTGCTTATTATGGATTTAAAAATTTTAAAAATAATTAAAAAAACTAAAACACATAATATTTAAATTTTTAAATATTAATATTTTTTATATAATTATTTATTGAGCAATTGGTTTTTTCAAAACTATATTGTTAACTCTGGATTTAATTTTCAATTTCAATGACCAACTTTGAAGATTATTCTATGTACTTTGGAGGAAATATCATACTATTAACAACAAGAGTAAATCTAAAACATTTTCTTTAGCCAATATTTTATCAATCAAAGAGTTATAAAATATTTTATTTAGAATAAAACTAATGAAAAACATAAAAAGAAATAAAGTTTCAAGAAACACTCATTAGAATAAGGAATTGGTTCGAAAAACAGCTCGTAATTGAGAGATGTTGAGGATCGACTCGTATAAATAACGAGATAATCAAATTGGAGAAGAACGAATACAAATGTTTTATGTGAAAAGCCATCATCGAGGAAAAACCACAAGCAAGTGAGGCTTTGACTTTTCATTAAACAACAAACAAATAGTACAAAGATGGAGAGTATTCAACCCGAACATAAAGAGCAAATCCCAAAAGAAACCCAAATATTCCAAATACAAAAACTCTCTCTAAAAACTCTTTAACAAATCTTACACAAGAGATATATAATGCAAATCTGATTCTCTAAATCTAATTAATCTAAATAGGATTCCAAAGGCCCTTTAAATAGGCTTGGGATGTAGGTCCAATATGATTGAAATAACCCTATAGGAAATAGGGTTTGATTGGGAGAAGAAGTAATGTTGGGAGTCAAAAACCATAGTTGTATTTAAGCAGAAATCATCTCTTCGTGACGTCGCCTACTTGTTCACCACAACCATGCTTGGTTGCCAAAGGCGTCGCATCGTCCCAACATCTGGGACCTCCTCGTCCCGATGTCGTGTGGCTTTCTGCTCCCCTTTGGTTTCTCGTTCATTCTCTTCTTTAAGCGCCCGCAATGTATCCAATAAATGCGAGGCACACCTCACACGAGAAGGCTTTTTTGGGGGGGTTACAAATTTATAGACGCAGAATGCCTCTGTTTTAAAAGTTGAAAGCTTTGTTCTGAAAGTTTGAGGATCAAATTGATATAATTTCTAAATGTGAAGGGTTAAATTTATTGAATTATTTAGATTTGAGATCAACTTGATAGAATATATAAATATTGAGGACTAAACGTGTTATTATACTAGTTAGAAAAAGATTTTCTATTATCAATTTAACAATACGTGACCAAAATAGGAACAAATTCAAACCTTAATACCTAAATTGAAAATTTTTAAAGTTTGGTGATCAAAATAGGAACGTGGACATAGTTGGATAACCATCTGTATAGTTTACCTAATTAATTAATTACTAGATTTTCTAGAAATATATTTGTTATATAAAATTTTTATATTTTTATCCGCACTATGATTTTGGCAGTGCCACCAAAAGGCAAGACCCAATGGCAAAAGGGAAATTAGCTTTAAACTTTGAAATTTATATAATTAAATGATAAAATAAATAAAATATTATTTAAAGATAATATAAATTCGAATATTTTATGTATTTTTCAAAATTATATAATATGAATTATTAAAATATTAAAAAAAATTATAAATTAATATACTAAAACTTAGCCAAGTATAATATTTATTATAAAAATAAAAATATATAAAGTATGAGGGATTAAAGTGTAAATATACTATTATTTTATCTTATCTCAATTTATTTTATAAATACTGGACCATGGAGTCTCTTATCTGTTCATAAGATCTATATTCAGGTCACTAAAATCATGGGTATTCCTTTTGCACTTTTTAAAAATTATTATTATTATTATTATTATTATTATTATTATTATTATTATAATTATACCCCTGACTTGACATAACAGGTTTTATTTTCTTTTTGGCTATCACTTTTCATTTTATTTATTATTCTTTTTTAGTATATTCTCTTTGGTCTGCTTACTTTAGGACACTGCACAATTAAACTACACACAACATTTATTTTGCTAACTACAATGTCTTAATTTAAAATTTTATAAAATAAAAGTCAGTTTTGTGGTAAAAGTATTGTAAAAGCTTTTGTATTAGGAGTAGGATTGAATTTTGCTCTATTTACTTAAAAAAGGAGTAAATTACTCTTTACCCGTAAGATTAACGAGTTAAAAGGTCTTTTTTTTTAATTTCATTGATTTTTCACAGTTAAAAATTGATTTTTGTATATCAGCACAAAATACATGTCACGCCCAAAAATATAAGAGTTAATTGAAATAAATAATTAAGAAATAACATAGGCTTGATGGTTAAGTTGTTAGTTTACTATTTAGAGATCCTAAGTTCAAGTCACAACTCTCCCATTTAACCCAATTTCTCTTAAAATTCCGACCCAAAACTTTGGAAAATTTGCTATTGCCGCCCAAGGGCTGCCAAACCCTAGATATTTAACCCAATTTTCCCCAATAGAATTAGGATTTTGATTTCTCTCCAATTCCAAATAGGATTTTCATTCTTCTCCCTATTTCTTCCCTCTCTTTTACATTAAATTTTACATTCTATTTGCTGCTAAATATAATTGCTTCCATGAATTAAATCCTTCCCATTTAATTATTCTTCCACTGATTTCGTAATTGACGACAACCTCAATCCAATCCTTGCCAAGAAACAGTAAGTACACCTGAGTTTAGATCCCCCAAACTTTTATAATTTTTCTATCCGACACTAACCCTACATTCGATTAATTAATATTTATCATTTCTTGTCACATCTCTCAAAAATCTTGATTAATCTTGAAAGTAACCATTAATTCTTGTGTAAATGTCATTTGAAGGACCTGTTTTAGGTGCATCGAATTGGATTTAAATGCGAGGGACGTCGTTAGAGCTTTTGGTGAAAGGTGTATGTTATTTTACAAGTGAATCGGGGCAAACCGTGTCTCAGATTAGGGCTACACGGCTAGCCGCACGGGCGTATAGACCACACGACCCCTTACACAACCATGTGCATCTGAAACTTAGGCTAGTTCAAATCTCACAATGCCAAGATCCACCCACACGGTCATGTTTCCCCTGTAGCTTAATTTTGCATGTTCCACACAGTCACAATCTATTACACAGCCTGGCTACATGACCTATGATCCCTCTACACAGCCTAAGACATCTCACACGGTCGTGTGTCCCTTATTTTACAGTTTTACCCAAAATTTTATAAACTGTTCAATTAGTCCCTGCATGATCCTCGAACTGTTTTTAGAATTATATCTCTTTCAATTGAGTCCCTGACATTATGAATAATGTCGGAATCCATAATTTGACTGACTAAATTATTAGTATATATGCATGATTTGTAATAAGCTGTTATTGATACTGATAAATTGTAAATAATGTCTACTGTTACTTATAAACTGAAAACGTATATATGCATGATTTGTAACAATTTATCAATAACAATTTTTCAGTTGACATTATGATTAATGTTGGAATCTCTTTTTATGACTGGATTATTGCTAAATTGTTATTGATACTCAAATCATTGTAATTGCATGAATAACATGCCTATTGTTACTGATAAACTGAAAACATGACATACATGTCTACTGCTACTATTAATTTGATTATATGCCAAGCATGTCTACTATTTTTATATTGTATCGTTAATAACATGTCATTCCACATTGCATGGGGTGGGACGCTTTGAAATAAGGAAGTACTGCAGTTTGTCTGCAAACACTGGTGGTTTATCCACAAACTTACTGGCAGTTTTTATCTGCAAATTCGTTGCGTATTAACCTGCTGGCGGTATATTAATATGCAAACACTAGTGGTTTATCCACAACTTTTATTGGCAGCTTTTATATGCAAACCCGTTGTGTTCACAACTATTGGCAATGTATTTACCTACAACACTTGTGGTTCATCCACAAACTGGTGTGTTCGGGATATAAGAGTTTTAGACTGTAGCGACGGGGTAGGATATTTTCTTTACTATTAAACTAAAACTGCATTACATCGGCAATCGTAAGCATGCTTGAGTGAACTATCAATTTTTGCTATGCTATATGATTGTTATTGTACTAAACACAATTAGTATATGCTCGGTTTATTACTTTGCACTAATTCTCTTGTGATGGAACTTATACTGAGCTTCATAGCTTACCCTCCTTTTAATTTTCATCATTACAGATAACCCACCAAGTTAGGATGCAGACACGACATCCAGAGGATTTCAGCTCAATTTTAGTTAATCATATATTTTGGATTTATTATTTGGTATTTTAATTATTCAGAAATTGTATTATTTTATTTTGAATTATAGCATGGGACATAGAATTTGGTTTTAATTTTATAGCTTGCATGACATTTAATTTGATTTTAGTACATCGAATTATGAATATTAATTAGTTATGCATGAACCTTAGTTTTTATTTAAACGTGACCAAATATCACTTTTTCGTTGCTACGATACAGCTAAAATTTTGAGTAACACATATATTGGTAGTTAATAAAGTTTTCAAAAAAGAAAGAGTCATCGTTACTAGGTTAGATAATCTAAACCAGTTTTGATAACTTGTAAGTTTTTTTCAAAATAAACTAAGTTTTCTTCTAAAACAAACAAATGTTTGAATATGACCATTTTAAAAACTCCGAAACTTACTGGGCCATTTCGATGGCTAATATAATCTTCCGAATTCGGGTCTAACGTCTAAGTCAGGTTAGGAGGTTACAATACACGTATCACACCATGTATAATTGTTTGGTTATTCTGTCAGCTACACCAATTTTTAAAAGTAGAAATTGATGAATTTTTTGACCATTTTATAAAAATAATATTTTAAAATCACATAATTACAAAAATGGGGTGGGAAAAAATTAATTACGAAAATGGGATGTTTGGTACAATAACTTTTAGTATCGTCAGACAAAAGTCTAATAAGAAAAAAAAAAGCCAAAATAATGAAAAAAAATTGTTGGTACTGCCAGTGTGTCAACCGGTACCGTTTGATTAAATAAAAAAAGTTGTGATTTTAGGGATTAAATGCAAGAAAAAGATATCGGCATTAAATGTAGGAAAAAGACTATTGTCTTGTGTTGGGACCACAAACAAACTTTTTTTTTTCACTTTTTTAGCTTTTTTTTTAATTCACCGGTGTCGTCAATGTGTCAGGCGGCACCACAATATTCTTTTCACTTTTCAATTTTTTTTTGTTAGATTTAAAAAAAAAATCAGTGCTGCCAATGTGATAAGCAACACTCAAAGTTATTGTAGCAAATACTCCATTTTCATAATTAATTTGTGTCCCACCCTAGTTTTATAATTAATTAATTTTTAATATTATTTTTATAAAATGGTCAAAATTTTTAACTAGAAATGATTAGTTTACTAATTGATCTAACATACATGAATTAATTTATCTATTGATTAAAATTTTTGAAAAACTCATATTCACCTTTTTTTTTTCTTTATTTAAAAACCCTTTAAATGTAATTAGGTAAATTCTGGTTTTTAAATTATTTTTTATTTTATAAAAAAAATAACTAAAAATTTACAGACCAAAATTACAATTATAATCATCATTAAAATTTGTCATTGTTCCTCAATTTCATTGAATAGTAGCCATTATGTTTTATAAGTTGTTGATCTTTTTTAAATTAAATTTACCACTTGCATTCTAATACTTTATTTTTTTGTTTAAATTGTTAAAAATATGATGATAAAATTACATAAAATTGAATCACAATTTTGTTTTATGAATGACAATGATTTAACTTTCAAGGTGTGAAATGATTGGGATTCTCTTTCTTTTGTTTTTCCCTTTTTCCATAAAAATTAAGAGAATATTTTCTAAAATTACTTTTATCACTTACAAATATGAAAATACTTTTTCCATTGATTATTAGCTCATTTAGTATGGATATTTTTGTCAAAGTAAGAAGATGTGGGTTCAAGTGTGTTGAGGCGCGTTATCCTCCTATTTACATATTGGAGAGAGACTATGGGTAGTTTAATACTTTGTATAAAAAAACAAAAATGATTGAAACTTATAATAAAATTATTTAAAAATAATTAAAACATTTGTGCTATTTTTTAGAGGTTAAATTATAAGTATAATAACAATTACAAATATAATATTGAAATTTAAAATAAAATATATTTAAATTTAAATTAGAATAAATTCAATATGATCCTAAATATTTATCTCAATAATTCTTACATAAAATTTTCTTAATAAAATAGTAAAAATAAAAAATATTATTTATAAAATTAAATAATTATAAAATTCATCAAACAAATGAAATATATATAAATGAAGAATAATCCAAAAGAGGGTTGTGGGCCATCCCATTTAATGGTTTAGCCACATCCATGTATCACATCAATGAAAATTGAATAGCATTATTGTACTCTATTTGGGGCCAATGTGCCTTTGCTTGTGCCCCTAAAGGGAAACCTTTTATCTCTCACCTAAAGCTATCCAATGGATAATAATCTATTCCAATAATATTAGTGTAAATATATATATTCTTAAAGGTGATAAGGTAAGGTCTAAGTTGGGATAATTTTGTGATTTTAAGTTTGAGTTTTTAATTTATACAAATTATATGTGAGTACTTTTTTTTGAATTATAAGAAAAAAAAAGTAAAAGTTTTAATAGCAACGCGATTAACGTAATTCGAATTTAGACCACATTTGAAGCGGCGAATAACCTGGCTAAACATAAGGTTTATTAAATGTGAGTTTTTAATCTATAATAGTCTTGATTTAAATTTTACTTATGTAAGTTTTATTAGGTAAAAGTAATATAGATATCTCTATACTGAGAGTTAGATTACGTTTTGTCAGCAAATGAGCCATTGTATGATAGATTAAAAAACAAATCAATCATTTTATTAAAAATTTCATTCATTTATACTATTAAGAACCAGTCCCTTTACGTCAACATGAGATACATGTAACATACCACGTTTTAGCTGTTTTATTATTCTGTTAACTACATCAATTTTTAACAATACAAATGGATAGATTTTTTAACAGAAAGCTCTAATTTGCTTCTTGATCTTATGTAAAAGAACTAATTTACCCAAATTTTTTAACAGAGAGAACAAAATATACTCTGACTCCTAATACAAAAACCTCTACGATACATTTCACATCTTATTAAAATTTATTTTTATTTAAATCTCAATACATTCTTATAATCAATTTAGCTATTCATTATAATATTAATTTCTACTTTTAATCACTTAAAAATATATGTACCATTGATATTAAAATGTTAATGTAGAAATATAAACTATCAAATACTAAATATTAAATAATCATAATAGTAATAATAATAAGATGGAATTAAGTGTGGCTAAAGAAAATGATGTAGCCAGTGCTTGATCAAAGGGGTTGGTGGGGGTCCCATTATATATCTATGATTCATACTTTGAATGGTCAAGCATCAAATTATTTGTTTTTAATCTCATACATTGGATGCCCATCATCTATTTATATTTTAATTACATTATAGTCCCTAAATCTTTATATTCTTTTTTTATGTTCTTTTTGCAAAAGGTTGCTATATTTTTGCTTTCTTTTGCATCATCTCTTCCCAAAGTTTTGAACATGCTTAAAAAGGTATATAGTTTGTGGGAAGTGCACTCTATTTTCAGTGATTTATAAGTTTTTGCATTTTTTTTTTAATGATTGATGTGTTATATTTTATTACTATGTGTGTCATTTCATCTTATATTCTTAAAGGGTAAATTGCATTAATAGTAATTTAATTATGCATAAATTTTCATTTTGATCATTAATGTTTTTGAGATTGCTTTTTTTGGTCATTCGATTGTTAATTAACGGCAACACTTCTCTAATTAGTATGATAATAAATTTAGTTTTTAACTTTTATACTTTTTTATCAATTTGGCCGTAATTTTATATAAAATTATAAAAAATCAAAATTCTTTTTAAAATTTATATAGAAATTTAAATATATATATAATAAAAATGTATTAAAATATATACATAAAATGAATAATTTTTTTATAAAACTAAAAAATAAAAAAATAAGTTTTGAAATGCAAAATTACATAAATATTTTTAAAAAGAAAAAAAGATTTATTAATTCCAGTGTTCCCACAAAGTTCAAATTTATAAACAACATTTCAAAAAATTCTACAAATTAGAAATTTCTTCTAAAAATTCAAAAAAATTCTAAACCTCGTTATGAGTCTTAACTTTGATGGAGGGATCTTGTCGTCGCCATCGGTGTTGAAGTCAGAGGAAGCCTTCTTTGCTTATGAGACTTGCATTTTATTATGGAAAACCCCCAAAAGTAAACACATTTTACAGTTTAGTTAACGAGAAAGAAAGGAAATGAGAATGCTAAGAAGAAGTATGAAGATTTAAAAGGAGATAGTTCTGGTATTTGAGAGATGATTGGGTAAAATAGGGTTTGAGTTTCGATGACTTACGAGAAAATTTGAAGCCAAACCCTGAATTTTATAAACGCTAGGGATTTAGAAATGAGGATATGAACTAGTTTCGATTTGCTTTCAGATTTTGCTTTTTTTTAATTAATTATTTAGTTTTTTTTTAATTTTTTTCAATATTTATATATATTTTTAACTTGATTTTATTAAATTTTTAGCTTTTAAAAATTTTATTTTATTTTTATTTTTAAGGTATTTAGAGATTTTATAGATTTTTAAAATTTCTATTTATTTTTAGATTCTTCTAAATTTTTAAAGAATTTTTATTTTAAATTTTTTTACATAGAACTAAGGTTAAATTGATAAAAGTATAAAAATTAAGGACTAAATTTGTTATTACACTAATTAGAAAAATGCTACTGTTAGTCGAAAACATTAATGACCAAAACAAAAACTTATGCATAGTTAAGTGACATTTGGTGTAATTTACCCACTTTTTAATTAATGACATTTTTAAAATTTCCTCGCTAGTAATTCGTATAGTATTGTTGATACACATTGAGATTAAACAATTTGTTATTTTATAAAATTGTTTTTAATTAACAATATTAAATCTTATGTGATGGCCTGATGGTTAAGGGCGTTCACTGTCTTAGGTGTGGCCTGGGTCCTAATCGCGCTAGTCGCGTTTGTTGTTCGGGCTTTACCCTGTTCTCATTTTAGTCCAAACTCCTTTTGTGAAATCCATAGTCCCTCCTCAACCCATAAATGGGAGGATAATGCGCTTCAGTACACTCGAACCCACATCCTTCTATATTAGCAACAATGTTCATACCAATCGAGCTAAGATTCAATTGGCAAGTGTTGAATATAATTAAAATGTTTAATAAATATATATTTTAAATCATGAAAATTTTTATTTTATATATTTTTTAAATATTTCCAACAATGTTAAACAAAGTCAAAATTAAAATATAAAGTTTTTAAAGGAAAATATAATTTAAAAATAAAATAATTGAAAATATTCTCCATCTAATGAGTAATAACTCATAATTTTTTAGAAGAAAGTAATTGTAGATTTTAAGGGTTTGGCTCCATTCCGCTACATTTTTGTTCATTATTATTAGAAGAAAGTAATTATAGAATATCTAATGTGATACATGTACTTTAAAAATGTCTAATATGGTATCAAAATTATTAATGTGTTTTATTATAGTACATATACTTTTATAAAATATCCAATACGGTACTTGTACTTTGAAAATGTTTAATGTAGTACCTATGTTTTATGATGGCACTTGTACCTTTATAAAATGTCCAATGTGTGTTTTATTAAGGTACATGTAAACTTGTTCAGGGGTTGGGTAACTTGTCTAGTCTGATAAGTCGGGTTGGGCTTGAACAAGAATTTTTGTAATTCAATTTAATTATAAAACATCATTTTGTATATTTTTAATATTTTATTATTTTTAACAACAAAATGGGTTTTTTGGAACCGGACCGAAAATGAACCTAGGCATGAATTTTTTTTGGAACCGAGCCTTAGCCCAGCCTGACCCATGGGCAGCTCTAGGTACATGGTGTTAACACAGGTAATGAATTGCTAAACCAACCAATAAAAAATCGAAATGTTGATTTTCTTTTTCAAATCATCAAGTCCATGTGAATAACATAACATTACGTGGAAAACTAAATTAAAAAATTAAATTGAACTAAAAACAAATAATTAAACATATAGTTAATAAAAAAGAAGTAAATACTAAAAAAATCAAGTTTGTTTAACTATAAAATAAATATAAGCATTCATTCAAACACGATGTAATATTTTGAGGGTTTACATATCTATTAGTCTTTTAAGGGCTATTTAAATTATTTTTATTTAAATATAGGTAAATTTTGGTCCTCTTACTTTACAAAAAGTGTCATTTAAATTTTTGCTCTTCAACTTATATTATTTGTCAAATCACCTCAAAATAAATAGAAAAGTTAACTTTATTTACGTGACATAAACGTGGAAGTCAAGTCAACAATTAATTAATTTAAAAAAATAAAAAAGTTATAAAAATTATTAACATTATTAAAAAAGTATAAAAAATATAAATTTTTTAAAATTTCAAAAAAATTAATTAATTGCTTACATAGCATTTGGATAGCATAAATGCCACATGTATGCAAAGTTAATAGACATTAACTTTCTATCTATTTTGGGGTGATTTGAAAAATAATGTAACTCTAAAGGCTAAAAAAATAAAAAAATTAAATGAAGAGCTAAAATGACTTTTTTTGTAAAGTTGAAGAGTTAAAAAATTGTCTTAAATATACTATATAAAAACTTTAAATGATAAAAGTACCCTAAAATATTTGTTATTATTATTATTTTTTTCTCAATATTAATCTTATAAGTTTTTATCATATCTGCTTTTTTGATACAACGTCTAGAACTATCCATAACCTTTCCTCAACCCTTATATAGGAGGATAATGTGCTTTAGCACACTCGAATCTATATTTTCCTGTACCAACAATATCAATTTTTTAAAATTAATTTAAGCTAAAATACAATCTGAAAAAAAAAAGAAAAAAAAAACTAAATGCAAAATATTAATTACCATGGCATGATGATAATATTAGTGTTGCATTACATCTGCATTTTGCATTAATTAAAAGAAAGAAA
The DNA here is from genome assembly GCF_007990345.1 of Gossypium hirsutum. NCBI lineage: Eukaryota > Viridiplantae > Streptophyta > Magnoliopsida > Malvales > Malvaceae > Gossypium > Gossypium hirsutum. The sequence continues at coordinate 4,144,268 of NC_053429.1, forward strand.
AGGACTGTTTTTCGGGTTCAAACATGGTTAGGAATTAGGATAAAACCCATACCCGAGTCCGAAAAGGGCAATGATAAAACCACCGAGTAGGGGACCCAACTCTAAACCAACCACACGGACTGTAAATTGTGGTTCATCATTGTTCACTTAATACCTTGCGTGCACTCCTCACGCACGCACGTATCAAACCTTTAATCACTTTTTTTTTCCTTTAAATTTTAATTATTTCGATATTTCAAGGACATTTTCGTCAGTTAAAAAATTTCTATATAATAATCTATCTATTAGTATTAATCTCGGCTTCCGTGCAATCCTTAAACCTTCGTCTGTAAACTTCCATTTTTGACTCTCAAAAAAAAAAAAAAAACCTCCTTTTAGTCTCCATTTCTCTCTTTGAAGCTTAAGTTTTGGACCAAATAAGGCTTTTTTTTTTCTTGATTTGAGATTTGGGTTTCTTCTCCTTTCTTCCCCTTTGTAAGTTTTTCAGCTTCTTTGATGATTTCTATATATTTTTTTCATAGCTATGGCCACTTTGTTTTTTTGATGTAATTTATATTTAGATTTCATGTACCATAAGAAAAAAAAATAGATCTATTGATCCCTTTTTTATCTTGGCTCTGGATTATTAGGACGTACTATAAAAAAAAAGAAAAAAAAGAAAGAGATTTATGTTATCTGAAAGTTGAAATAATGAATGTTTTTTTGAACCATTGCAGGGTTCAGCAGCAGCATGCGGTGGTGGTTCAGTCAATCGGTTGATGTGTTTCGAAAAGTTATCTCTTTGAACTTGTATTGTAGAGTGATTCTGTAATTCCCCCATAATCAGCAAACAAAACCCTTTTTTTAGCCATTCACTCTTTAGTCTTACACTATTCTATATATATCTTCCATGGGATCCACTTTCTTCATTGTTGTTCCATGTTATGTTCGTCAGATTAGCTGATTAGTGAATTATCTTCAAAGCCCATCTCTCAAATTTGTGTTCCAAAAGTTTTCATTTTAGTTTGTGGAAGATCCTCTTTGTATATTGAAGGGTTGGGGGTAAACGTAGTTATGGTGTGCCAAGCAGCTAGCCAAACAAGATTCCGGGCATTGAAGTATGAAAATGGTATTGCAGGGAGTGCCACCATTGTAGTTAGAGTTATAGCATGCTTTCAACCTCTTCAAGATTGCCAGGTTTGTTTTTTTCTTTGTACAAAACAAAGCCTTTATGAAAGAATTAGATACCCTTTTTTGTTGAGTGTTTGTTTCTTTTCTTAATATATGAGATTCCTTGTTCTTTTTCTTCTATTTTTGTCATTGATAATTTGTTTGAAAGTTTTTGCCTTTGGGGTGTTTTGTTTTTGCAGGCTGAATATTTTCGTCATTTGCTTAAGCCTGTTACGTAGATTGGGTTCTTTATTTTACAGCCATCAAGTTAATTTTAGTTTTGTTTTTTGCCCCTTGTTTTTTTGAGAGAATTTGGAAGTAAACTACTAGTTCTGCTGCTACAACATTCAACTTCTGGTATGTTTTGCTTACTTTGTTTTTATGAATATGTAGTTTCTGTTCTTTAGGATGTCGATTTTTAGAGTTAACTCTGTTGATTTTGTAGGTGATTGTTCTGGTTAGATGGGAGAAGGCTGTGGATTTTCGTTTCCACAGCAGCGATTCGATTGGCTATCGCATGACTTGAGTTATTTGGCTGCTCCTCATCCTTTGGTTCAGCAAAATACTAATCCTCAACTTGTTAACTCCGGCATCGATATGGTCTCGGTCCCGAGGACTCTGCCGGATTATGCAAATCCTGGAATAATACCTCAATTGCAGGTTGGCCAAGTTAACGAACCTTGTGGCTGGTTTTACTGTTCACCCCACTATTGGCAGGGCTTGTTGCCTGCTTCAACCAACCCTTATGAGTATTACAATGAAAAGATTGTTTCGAAGGCTGGTTTGGGGTGTGCTCAGAAGAGATTCCTTGTTTTTGATCAATCTGGTGATCAAACTACTATGATATTTAGCTCTTCTTTGGGGACTCCTATCAAATGCGCCACTTGGGGTCCAAAATCTCCTGCTGCTTGTAACTTTAATGGCGAGGATCCGATAACCAAAGTAAACCCTGATCTTCACTCTGGACTGATATCCTCAAATGTGTATGATGAGAATGGGACCAATACGCAAAGTGAAATGCACGAGGATACTGAAGAGCTAAATGCGTTGCTTTACTCGGATGATGATAGTTATTATACTGATGATGAAGTTACAAGCGCAGTTCATTCTCCTTGTACAATGACAGCTCACCCCGAGCAATTGGAGGGAGGAGGAACTGAAAGTGTTGCTAGCTCTATTGGACCAACTAAAAAGCGAAAACTGCTCGATGACGGTAATGATTACCTGCCGTTGCTTACAGACGCTGCTAGTTCAGTAAATCCTAGCAGATGTTCTGAGTATGTGGATGATGCAGATTCTAGCTGTGCCAATATGGAATCCTCTTCAAGTAATAAGAGACTGAGAATCGAAAAAATTCATGAGACCGTGAGTGTTCTACGAAGCTTAATTCCAAGTGGGGAAGGCAAAGATGCAATCATGGTTCTTGATGAAGCTATTGATTACTTGAAATCCCTTAAACTCAAAGCCAAAACCTTGGGACTTAATGCTCTATGATGTTGCCAACGCCATTGCCACTCTTCTTATTTGTGTTAGTGGTAGCATCTATCATCATTAGTTATTGTTTATTGGTACCTATTAGTCAAGGCATGGATTTGCATGTGTAGCCATATAATTTGGCGTTTTCCAACAAAGTAGCCAAAAATGAAGAGCCAAGTGAGTCTTTCTTCAATGATTTGAGTAGGAAAAACCAGGAAGATCTGGGTTGGAAAATCTATAGAAAGCAGTATATTTATGTCCCAATAAAGGGGAGTGAATCATTAGTCTTCACCTTGGGGGTTTAGAAAGTAACACTCACGCTTGGGAATGATGGGGTTTTTAGCAGTGTGAATGAGAAGACTGGTTATTATAAGGGACCCTCATAAAAGATGGCTAAGTGCACGCCGCTTAGGTGGTTATTGGGTCCCAATCTTCACTTTCTTCTTCTCCCCTTTTGTTTGTGTGTATCGTCTTTTCTTTGATGTTGAATATATTGCATAAGCAAAAGAGCATGCAAACAAATTTGCTTTGAAAGCCCCTTTCAATGGCCTTTTATATGGGGTAGTGTTGTTATGCATGTATGTACGTATGGTCCTTTTTTTCATGTATGCTGTCATCAAGGGGTTTAACCATAGTTTTTTTAGTGCTTTGATGTGTTGGTAATGATGTTATATCAGTCATGGATGGATGTAATTTTATATAATATATGGTTTGAGTGTTGTTTATGATGATGATGATGATGATGATGATGATGATCTACTCTAAGGTGATCGTAATTTTATCCTATATAGCTCCCTAGCTTACCTTATCAAATGGTGCAAATTTTCTTTTTCCACTTTGTACGTAGATGATGGCTCGTGTGATGGGACTGCTAAAAGTTGGTATTATTTTTGATGAGTGAAGAAATGACATTAATCTTCCACCAACCCTTTAGTCAGTCATATTGCTAAAGTTAACTTGAGAGACATGAGCATGCATGTGCTAATCATATGGAATATAAAATTTCAAACATCAGCATCATAATACGAATTCGAAAAATGATGAGTTATGTGCATCATGATATTAATTATGATCATTCTAAAATCTATATGTACACATGATTAAGTTTGATATTTTCGGCACTCACTTTGGTAATGTCAAAAATAATTTTAATTTATATAGTAAAATGTAGGTTAAATTTTGTTATTAGTCTCTATATTTTGTGAAAGTTGCAGATTTAATTTTTATGTTTTAATTTGATGGTTTTTAATTTTTGTATTGTTTAAATTTTAAAATTTTAATCTTCAACAAATGATAACACGATTAAATTCATTAAGTTTTACTTCTATACTACATATAAACACTTGATTGAGTTGGTATCACAAATTAAGTGAGCAGTAACTCGGTTGGGCAATGTCAAAACTACCTTACTATAAATAGTAAATTGTTGGATGAATTTTGCTGGTACTTCGTGAAAGTTATCGATTTAATTTTTGTACTCTAATTTGATTATTTTTAGTTTATATACTTTTCAAATTTTATAATTCCAGTTCTCACCGAATGACAACTGTTAAATTCATTAAGTTCTGTTATTTTCAAAATTTGATGTGTCAAATATATTATCATACGCATAATGTCATATTATTTTGTTATTTTCACATATTACTTATAAAAAATTCAGTTAATGAATTAATGACTGTCATTTGCATCAAGACTAAAATTTCAAAATTTGAAAAGTGAAGGATTTAGAATGATCCAATTGGAGTATATAGATCATATCTACAATTGTACGTATAGTACAAGATTAGTAAATTTAACTAAACAAATTGGTCATGATTAGAATTTCAAACTATGAAAAGCACAAAGATTAAAATTGACCAATTCAAAAAGTACATGATTAAAATTGACTGAATTAAAATACAAAGGCTAAATTCATAACTTTCTGAAAGTATAAGGATTAATAGCAAAAATTAGCTTAAATTGTATTATTTCGAGGTAAATTTTCCATTTTGTTCCTTTTATATAGGAAAACATACAAACAAAATAAAATCTGAACTCAAGTCTATATAACTTTTAATATTTATCTATAGAGATGATCATGGGTCGGGTCAGATCTGAATAGAATTTTAGGCCCATTTTCAAGGCGTGGTCCTGGACCGAAAAATGAGCCTAAATTTTTATCCAAGCTCAGCCCGAATAACAATGCTAAAACCTGAGCTTGGCTCGACCTAACCGTATTAATTTTTTTAATTTTTATTATTTTATAAAAACAAATTTATAAAATATAATACATCAAATACACTAAAAACATTAAAAAAATATTTCTCACCAAATTGAAAATAAATTAAAAAAAATATTTATACTTAAAAGCACTAAAATAAGTGCAATTTAGTAAGCAAATACTTCTAGATAGTAGTAAGATTAACAATAAAATAAAAGTTATACAATAAACAATAAAATATTAGCAATATAAAAAATGAAATGACCCCAAAATAGTGACAAAACAATAGCAAAAATAGTAATGTTAAAAAAAAAAGCAAAAATAGTAGCAAAAAGCATTTTTTTTCTTCTTCTTCTTTTTTTTTAACAAATTCGAGCCAAGCCTCGAGCCAAAAAAAGCTTACTCGAGGCCTAGCCTGTTTAGAAAACATGCCTCTTTTTTTACCTAAACCTATTTTTTGGACCTATATTTTATTCAAATTCTCACTTTTTAAACAAGTCTTCAAGCCAAACTGAATAGTCCAATCTATAAACAAGTCTATTTATATATCACCGTTCAATTAAAATATTATTTATTATATAATATTTATATTTATATTTATTTTTATTTTTCACTTAAATCGTAAGTATGGTATAATCTAATAAGTAATAATCTTGATGTCATGATAACTTTGATTAACTAATGTCATGTCAAACGTTCCAAATGAGAGAAATGAATGGTGTGACTATGTACCAAATTTTTTGGCTTTGAGATAAGTATAAAACTTATGTTCAACATCATACCATCATACATGTCACATTGAAACGAATATATTCCATTTCCCATATCACGCTTTGTAGGGTCGTTGGGATGCTTTATATATATACTTTTTTTTCAATGACCTTATATTTCTTGCTATTGTAATTTTCTTCATTGGTGCAGGAACAATAAAAAAATTTACGGATTAAGTCTTAATTAGATTATTATGGATATTATTATTAATGTAAGAAGATATGGGTTTGAGTATGTTGAATAGCATTATTCTCCTATTTATGAATTAAAGAAAAATTATGGGTAATTCTAAATTTTGTGTCAAAATAATAAAAATGATCGAAATTTATAATAAAATTATTAAAAATATATTTTTTTTAAAAATAATGGTGCGGTGCATGAAACTGGATTTTCACCTAAAAGCCATTGGTCCCTTATGTATGTATATGTCATCCTCTCCTGTATTTAATGCGCTTGGTGAGGTAATTTCATCAGCTCAGATTCCAAGTTTTTTCTTTTTTATACAAAAAAAACATATACTATTTTCGATGTCACTTTCATTTTTAATATAAATAAAAAATGAGATTTTTTTTTCTTAACATGACATTTGATGTTTAAAGTTGATAATTTTTCTTAATTTTGGTATTTAAAATTTTTTAGGCGAAATTTGGTACATGAATTTAACATATTTTTTTAATTTGGTACCTAAGCTTTTTTAGGTTCAATTTGATACCTGGATTTATTAAATGTTATACAAATTATATAAAACACTAACGGTATTAAAAAAATTTGTTATGCTATAAAAATATTGTCAGTATTAGAGAAAATCCATTTTAAAAAAATAGGTTTTGAGCTATGTTTAACGAATTAATATTAAACAATTTTTTTTTAAAAACCCCAAATTAAAAGAAATTTATTATTTTCAATTGATAAAAAAAATAAAACTAAAAATAATTAAATATATAAGATACAAAAAAATCATATCATTTGTCACATGTGGGTCATACATTGATTATTTTTGCTAACTCATAAAAAAATAACATTGTTAGTATATTGGAGTAATTTGTAAAATGTTTGATAAGTACCAAATCAAAAAAAAAAAGATTAGGTACCAATTTAGAAAAAATAGTCAAGTTTAAGTACTAAATTGGATACCCAAAAAGTTTAAGTACCACTTAAGAAAAAGTGTCAAGTTTAGATACCAAATTAAAAAAAATCAAATTCAAAAACCAAATGTTATATTAAACTCTCTTTTTTGAAGTTTAGACGAAATTAAAGGTTATAAAATGTCAAAGAGAATTTGAATCTATCTTGAATTGTGATGCTAAAACATTGCATCTTTGTCACCTTCGGTGTTCTTTTTGTTTTTCGGTAGACAAAAACATCATTAAGCGAATACAATAACAATCAACTTGTTATACTTGCAATCCTATCAACATGCAAAGTTTCTTGTAAGGAATTTGGCAGATCCATGAACAACAAAAGCTTTGACACTTTGTTACTTGCGAATTTAGTCATAAGATCAACAATCGTATTTTGCATCATTTGAATATGGCAAATTATGATTCTCCAATTAAGTTTGAGGAGGCAGCTAATTAATTGCAATTCAACTAACTTACTGGAATCAATCCCACCAACTAACAAGGTCTCCACCAACATTATCACATATCAGCTCTACTTGCCTGGAATCCTTTCTCCCTTGTTATGTTTAGACCTTCATATATTTAATTTAGTATTTAATTTTAATTTTAATATTCACTTTTATATTTGCTTCTTCTTCTTTTTTTTTTTGTCTCTACAATGTTGAATTTGGCGGTTGAGTTTTATTTATTTTTATCTTAATTAAGTACCTCTGTTTTTTTTAGAGTATACATGTCAAATATTTATTGAGTTTTTTTTTTGGGTCCCAAATTAAACATTAAAGGTAAACTCATATATCAAATTGGGATATTAAAGTTAAATTCAGGCACTAAATAGTATATTAACCCTTTTTTGAATATAAGGTGTGATATGGTTAAAAACATAAATTTCCATGGGCTTCCTAGGTTTTAGATTTTCATTTTTTATGGGCTGCTTTCATTTTCGCTCCGTGCAATGTAAACAGGCTCCAAAATATGGAGCCTGCGGCCATGTTGTTTGGAGCCTAAATGTCAACTGATTCAAGGTGAAGTGGGAAAAGGCTCGTGTTTGGATTTTTAGTTTTAAAATTTCAGGTTTAATCCATAGATATTTAAGATTAGAGATGTTTATGGGTTAGTTTGTGTTTGGCCTAAATACGATATTAAGATATTTTATATTTTTCTAAACTCGACTCGAATATAAGCTTAAAATTTTGCTAAAACCTACTCATATTTGCAAAATATTAATCCAAGCCTTTTTTTTTTGAAATCTTTTATATAGTTATATTAATATTATTTTAATATTTACATTAGATTAGTGTTATATATTTAGTATATATTTATTTTTTAATATGTTCTAAATTACATAATATATATAAAAATAACATAATATAGAGTATTATAAACTTAAAAATGGGCCAAGCTAGGTCTGAATCAAGCCTTGAATGTTTAAGTTCGAGCTCAGACCATATTTTAAACATGCCTAAATATTTTTTGCCAATGCCTAATATTTTTCCCTAAACTCTCCCAAATTTTGGGCAGACTTTCGGGTCTGAACAATAACTTAGCCCATGAATAGGTAAGGGTGTTTAAATGTTTAACCGAACCGAACTAGTATTAATTGAATTAACTGAACATTTTAATTATTTAACCGTTAACCAAACCAAAATATTTCGGTTAATTCAGTCGGTTAACCGAATTATATATATATTTTTTGTGAAAGCAAATATAAAACATATCAAAAAAAATTTTAATAATATTTTATTTGACTGAATTAACCAATTTAGTAATAGCCTAATGCATATAATATATAATATATAATATATAATATTATTTATTAAGTTCGATTAATTCAGTTAATTAATCAATTTTGAACTGAATTAATCATTAACCGAAATTTCAAAAAGTTTTTAACCAACCTCCAATTAAACTAAATCGATTCGATTATCGATTCGATCAGTTAACTCGCTTTTAGCTAAAGTTTAAACCCAACAAGTATATAATTAAGACAATATTTTTCAAAAAAAAAAAAATCTATATGATGCAACCCAATTATGATTTCATTGTTGAATGAGCTTCTCCTACTATAGTTGGATTTGACTAAAACGTCACGAGACAAATTTCTTTTTATAAAAGCAACTTATTAATTTATTATTTCCATGTTGAGTTTCTTATGGATCTTTTCTATTAATTGTAAGCCCATCTTTAGAATTATAAATACCAAAATAGTTGAATTGGTGTTTAAAATTTTTAAATAAGAATTTAAGAAAATTGAAATAAAAATAGACATAAATATTTATAATGATTTTGGTCTTGATTGTCAACCTCTACTACTTAAATAAGGATTTTTTGGATTCATTTTATTTTAATTGATAGGATAAGGTATAATTTTTATTTAAAATTTTTGAAAGCAAATATATAACTTCTAAAATCAGACTTCCTACTTAAAAAAAAATCTTAAATTATTTCGTAACTAATAGAAAGAGTAAAGCAAATAATTAAAGACCTTTCAAAGGTGCGGGTTTGCAAGTTTAAGCATTATCAATTAATACACTTGGACAAAGGATGCAAACATGATCTAACAAGCGTTTATAAATGAAATATGAATACGAGAATAATGAAAGATGAAATCTTTGAATATTTGCTCTTTGACCTCTTGAACTTGTTTCTAGTATTTTCTTGAGTGTTATAAGATTCTACTTATACTTTCTCAATGATGTCTATCAGATTGGGGTGGTTAATGGGAGAAAATAGCTATTTGGAGCATTAAATCTGTGCATTAAAGTGTCAGATCGATCCCTTTAAGACAAAATAGCAGTCACTAAGGGTGCGTTTGGTTCGCTGTATTGGATTAGAGGTGTATTGGATTAAAGGTGTATTGGGATTAGAGGTGTATTGGATTAGAGGTGTAATAGCTAATCCACTGTTTGGTTGAATGTAATGGAATAGAGGCGTAATAGTAATCTTGTGTTTGGTTGAATGGAATAGAGGTGTAATAGCATAATGGAAAAAACTAAAATGACTAGAATACCCTTAGCATAAAATTGTTTTGGTAAATGATTATTGTTATTGTTATTTAAATTTTAATAAGATTATTATTATCAGTAATAAATAATTTAATCATATTTTAACATAATTATTATTAAATATATTTTAATTAAAATATATAATTTATAATAAAATTCTTAATAATCAATATTCTTATATGAATTTACTCAAATCATAATATATGATACTATAAAATATAATTTGAAATAATTAATATTAAATATATTTTAATTAAAATATATGATTTAATAAAATTCTTAATATTAAATATTCTTATATGAATTTACTCAAATCATAATATATGATACTATAAAATATAATTTGAAATAATTAATATTAAATATATTTTAATTAAAATATATGATTTAATAAAATTCTTAATATTAAATATTCTTATATGAATTTTCTAAAATCATAATATATAATACTATAAAATATAATTTAACATAATTATTATTAAATATAAGTTAATAAAAATATATAATTTATCATCATGCTATAGATAAATATTGAAATTTGTCACTGTACTTTATTTTTATTTATATTTGCCGTTATTTTTTTAAAAAATGAGTAAATTTGTAACTTAATTTTTATGTTATTGAATTTTACCACTAAAATTTAAATTTTATTAATTTTTGCCACTAACTCTTATTTTTTAGTTAAACTCTTATTTTAAATTTATATTGAATTTTTATTTTTTTAAATTACAAATATCTTCATTTAACTTAACGAATAAATATAATTCTTGACTTTCCTTTCTCATCATCTAAACAAAAGCACAATAAACAAATTGTCAAAAAGAAACCCAAATCCAATAGTTGGGAGATTCAAAAGCTTTCTCCAATAATGTGTTTCTTCTATAAGAAACAATGCTTACAAGCAGCTTGTCAAAGCTCAAAATCTATTTAGTCCTATGTCATACATCCAATGTCATTTGTATATATGCTCCCTCACATCAGCACAAAACACAAGACTCAATATGAAGCATACATGAGAAGAAAACAGTTGGATTGAGTTAATAAAGTACATGCATCTTATGTGTTTTTCTTTCTCAGGGAAAACCTTTCGAGAAAAAAGAAAGTAGAAAAGGAATTAAAAAAATGTTGGTGAAACATTTGAGGAACATGCAAACAAGGTATCCTACAGCTAGTAGTGGTGATGAAATACTCTGCAACAAAATCAGCGCATCTTATAGAATTGAACTCTCGAAACCACACAACGTCGTCCGCTCAATGAATATTTAACCATTATATCAACGTCTCGGGGATTCTTCTTGTTTGGTGCAACAGTCATGCTCCCAATTATTGTCTCCCCTTCACAGAAGGTTAACACATCCTCTAGATATAGGACTGTTTGCTTCCAATGGGTAGCTCGCGATCTTGGTCCTGCATTTTGTATTTGCCATTAGCCAAGGCAAAGTTCTTCTAGGCTGGCTTGCTGATTTCTATTCGTAGATAAAATGGAAAGGACAAAGGATAGAGAATTTGATGTAGATACAAACCTGTAGAGAAACCCATCAATTTGTGGCATTTGGTAAACGAAACATCAAAATATGCAACGAAAGCATGGATGTAATCATCACGCTCTGCAATAAGCTTGAAAGGTGCAGTGAAAGAAGCATCCCAAGAACCATCTTAGAAATATCCATTGTCTGAAACCAGAAAACCAAAATAAATAATTCAGTTGTACTCCAAACACATTATTTTGTAAAATAATTTCCAATAAGTGTTCATATATATAGATACCCAATGATATATACATACATACAGGAATATGCTTGTGTATTTTCATTGGCTATTTCATCGTAGGATATTAAACATTGTTTAAAAAGCTAGAATCATTACCTGGCATGAAACTTATAAACAAATTTGTTTTGGTATTGCAGTGTCGAGTTGCATTGGCCTGGCAACAAGCATGTGTTTCAGCTTATTATGTCGCTTATGCTGAGAACCCTCAAAGCCTCCAGTTCGATGCAACGATCCCAGTTCGCATTCAAGAGCTTCTTCAAAGATATAATGTTTAGTGGTTAATTGGAAGCCATAGAAAGAGCAGCTGAGAAATTAATCAAAGGAATTCATTGTTCAGAATACAGAAAGTACACTGCTGAAAATACCAACATATGAGAAAACTTACAATTTTGGCGAGCCTGTCTGGTTTTGAGAATTCCGCTTCTCTGCAAATTATACGCATTACTGTTGTATATTTGTAGCATCATTTAAGATGAACTAAATTTCAAATAAAATATCTTTCTCGTTTGTTTGCTTCAGCAAAAGATCATTTTCAATACAGTTCCAAAACAATCAACAAACCAGAGGGATTTTAAAATGAAGGCAAATGCCATTAGAAATTGCAGGAGTCAAATACATCAATTTAATGTAAAAGAATTACACAGCTAGAAACAAAATGAAATTACAATGTGTAAATGCTACATATAGAAGGCTGCCAACCACAAGTTACTTGGGTCCTCGATGACCACGGCCACCGCATTCTGAGCACATGACATTGCCGGTTCCTCCACAACCTGAACTGTATAAACAAAAACTTAGAACACACAAATCTTTTAAGTTAAGAAAACTTACGAGGCCCTCAATGGCAGAAAATATAGTAGCAATGACAAAACCTTAAAATTCTATGAATGTCCATAGTGATCAGACAAAATGACAAGGGCCTTAATGTTTATGGGTAGAGTAGTCAAGTCAATCCACGTGTATCAACTAAAATCAAGGTCATTTTGGCAATGAAAGCACACAATGCAGCAAAGTCGATTCCTATTTCACAATGTTTAAAGCAAAGGATGCACAAGCCTTACAGCAAAAAATACCCTATAATGACGTTTGACGCATCAATGTAAAACCTTACTTTAATCACTTCAAGACTTCTCCACAGAACAGACCCGTTTTAAGGATACTAGTTAGAATTTTATCCATCTGTTACGCAGAACCAGACTTTTGGAATCGAATATAGTTTGCCTTCTATAACAATATGAAATAGAAACATAACAAATGTAGAGCATGACTGCATAAACATCCATGACACCTATTTACAAATTAAAGAAGAGAAAATTTTCACACCTAGGCAGCGGACTTTGACAATGATACCCAACCAAATATGGTGTAAGAGAGACAATCGGTCCCTTACTCTTTTAAAAATTGCTATTAGATATTGACTCGGGGATCAATCCTACCATGAAGAGAATGAACCTAAGCCTAAAAAATACTATTAGAAATTAATATAATGATTAATTGTCATTAATTATTTACTTTCAAATTAGATAGAAATTAAATTGCTACAATTTAAAAAAAAAACCATTTTACTCAATATCAATATTGAGAAGAAAAACCATTTTTATAATTTATAAAATCTTGGCTTAATAAAAAATTTGGTCACTAATATTTACATGTTTTGTCAAAATGGCCCTAATTGTATTTTGAGCCTTTTTTGGCCATCAAAAATTTTTTCCTAATAAATTTGATGGAAGTACCGTTAAAAAAATTAATGGGGATTACGTGGAATATTTTTAACGAGGCAACCCAATAAGATAATTACATTTATTTTCTTCAAATTAAGAGCTCTTTTTTTAACTTCATGAATTGTTTATTTATTTTATTATTTTCCATATTTAATTATTTTATTGGGTTATCTAAGTAATAAATTACATCTTATTAAAAAATTCAACTTATGAAATTCCATATCATCCTGTTAACTTTTTTAACTGTACTTTCCTCAAATCTGTTAAAAAAAGTAATTTGAAAAATTAACAGAGGCTTATGGCTAAAAAAGGCTAAAAGAATACAATTAGGGCCATTTTGATAAAACATGTAAACATTAGTGGTCAAATTTGTCATTAAGCCTAAAAGTTTAATAAAATAATAAGCGGAACAATTGGGTTAGTGGTGTGGGCCTTAGTTCAGTTTGAGAGTTAAAGCCCAAGTACCTCGCCCTCAATATATGGGCATGCTACTCTACATCGCACGCAATAATCCCAACATAAGCACTAATCTCAAATCAACCGTTAAATCCTGATTCAACAGTGCTTAAATCTCACGCAACAGTGGTAATGGGCACCATTTTCCACTGAATAAAACCCCCTCTCCTCAGCTCTTTTCTAATAGTACTAATTATTCATTTTTTATTATCGTAGAGGAGTGTAGAAATTGTAAGAAACGCACACGAGGCAAATTCATTTCATCACCTGCCTTCGTGTCTCAATGAAAAGCCATATTGCGTATAAATTTTGATTGATTGGCTTAATTTCATTTGTTTATTTTTGCTTTGGTGTGGCGAACCAAAAGAAACCCCGTGCTTAAACCGTAGGCTAGCTTTTCTTAAAAACCGCTTTTTATCATCGCCGGTTGCCGGCGTCACTGCCGATCGGAGCTAGATTTCGTTAGCTTTTTTTAAGTAACACTCGATGGAGGAGTGGCCTTTCCACGACGGTAACATACACAATCTACTCGACGGGAGGCAATTCGACATTCGCCAGAACTGCCGCGTATTTGATCGCTCTTTCATTTTTATAAAGCAATTTGTTTTATTTTGTTTAAATTCTCATTTTTCTTTGATATTGCGTTACCTTTTGTTGTTGCGGTTTACAGTTCTGAGGATTGCTGATTTAATATTTTTTTATTTGGAATTTATATATATGATTGAGAATTTGAGTAAATGCTTCAGAGTTGCCAAATTTAAGATATAGATATGCTTATTTTTGAAAATTTGATCAAGAATTGAAGTGCTGAGCCTAGTTGTTGTTGTTCTTTTTACCTGAGTATTGCTGGCTCAGTGGCTCTCTTAATTTATTGTTATTAATTCTACGTACTTATTTTTGTGTGTGGAATTTAGATAATATATAATTGAGAATTTGAGTAAATGCTTTGGAGTTGCTGAATTTAATGTGCGCAAGCGCGCGCACTTATTATTGAAATTTCGATTAAGAATTGAAGTGCTGAGCCTAGTTGTTGTTGTCCTTTTCACATGAGTATTGCTGGCTCAGTGGCTCTCTTAATTTCTTGTTATTAATTCTATATATTTATTTTGTGGAAAAGGAAATTTGAGTTGAAACAATACTAAATTACCTTCCTTGTTGACTTACAATGGTGACTGTGCTTTATCTAAGAGATTTTTATGTGTTTACGTAGGATGTTGATCATAGTTTGCAGATGCATTCTTCTGTGATTCGGAGGTTTGCACTGGAAGAAGAATTGGAGGTGATTTCAATTTTCTTATAGCGATAATGTCCCTTTTTGTTTTTTTCTCTTTGTACTCTTTGATGCATACAAAGTTAAAAAGAAAAGGAACACTTTGATCTCATGATGCATCACAGGCCACAATAGTAATGACATTTTAGTATAGGTGGTTATTTGAGCTTCTGCATTTAGTGGCTTCCTAGATTACATTGCAAGTTATGTATTGGTTACTTTGCTACATTTAAAGTTCCATTTGTCTTTTGTTTTAGTCACTTCTAGTAGCCGTATATGCCTTGAAGGCTTTGACATGGTAATCTTTTGCTTTACTTATTTTTTTCTCTTTTCTTTTCCTTCTGAAATCCTCCTTTGTACATTGTATACCAGGGACATCAAGGTTGTGTAAATGCTATAGCTTGGAACTCAAGTGGTACACTTTTGATTTCTGGTTCTGATGATGCACGGGTATAAGTCATCTTTATTTTTCTACAATTGTGAACTTCAGTTCAATATAATAGGTAACATGAAAATGGATAAAATGTAATAATAAAAATTTGACCTAACCTATTCTTGATCATTATAGCATTAAGATGATCCCGTTATTGGATTTTACTATTTATATAGAGTGGACTCAAAACGTTTGTGAAGTCTAGTATGTGATGCTGTTTTCTATAAATATTATATATATTATCTGATAGGCTTTCAAGTTCAATTTTTTAGAATATAAAAACTTCAGCTTTTTGCCTAAGGAACGGTCAGCCTTGTCATTCAACTTATTTTGGTTACACAGTAATGAGGGGAGTGATTTTTATGCTTTTTCATATGAAATATGGATTTAATTACAAGAAAGAGGAAATTAAGTATTGGTTTAGGGGCCTCTAGTAGGCTATAATTGTTGGCCCATGTCATCTGTTGATAAAGGTGGTAGGTGCGTGAAGAATGGTTTTGGAGTGGTATTGTTTTTATGAAGATATGTCAAATTTTTTAATCAATTATATTTTGCAGATTAATATTTGGGGCTACTCTGGTCGGAAGCTTTTGCATTCTATAGAGACAGGACATTCTGCTAACATATTCTGTACAAAATTCATTCCTGAAACTTCTGATGAACTTGTGGTCTCTGGTGCTGGTGATGCTGAGGTAAAATTTTGGACTTTGTTAAACAAGGTTTCTATGTTGGAGTCTTATTGTATTTCTATTAGGTATTGATATCATTAATCACTTGGACAACTAATTTTTTGCAGGTTCGATTATTCAATTTATCTCGCTTGAATGGGAGAGGTCTCCATGATGGTGCTACTGCTCCATCTGCACTCTATCAGTGTCACACAAGAAGAGTTAAAAAACTAGCGGTGAGGTTTATTGCATAAATGACTGACAAATATAGTAATAATTTAACTGGACCAAGAACATGGGGAGTGGTGAACTTTTTGAAATTAATGTTGCTTTACATGGTGAATAATGTTCTTTTGATTGCTTCACCTTCTTATAGGTTTTACTTCTCCCATTTTAGGTTGAAGTTGGAAACCCCAATGTGGTCTGGAGTGCAAGTGAAGATGGAACTCTCAGACAGCATGATTTTCGGGAGGGCACTTCTTGTCCTCCAGCAGGATCTTCTCAGCAAGAGTGTCGCAATGTTCTTGTGAGACTTGCATTACATGATAATACATACCTTTTCATTCATTTCAATCTTTTATATTCATCTATGGGATCTTTGTTTGTTGACGTTATTGTACTACTTATTAAGTGTGAGTTTTGGTTGCAACTAACACGATATCCCTGAAATGCATGTTCTGAAGGTTGGCGAGTTTTTACTTGTTGTCTTCATTTGAGTAAAATTGTTGCCTTGTTTGTCATATGACTTCGGTTTCGTTCTTTGTAAGTTCTCTGTGGCATTAAAGTTTCTTTGATGTGGACTAAATAGCTCTTCCTCTCCCTGCTCTTTCCAATCAGGATATGTGGCTGAAGGAAATCTTTGTTTTTTGTGGGATTGAGAATCCCCAACCATTCAGCTGGCCTTTTGAATAGCTATAGCCCTAAAGAATACAGGATGCTTTTGGACCTAAATTAAAAGATGTCTTACCATGTAGATCTGGTCCTGATGGCATTGCTCATCATGTTATTTTACCATCACTGTAGACTGCGTGATAGGATTTTAAGCAGTGGACAAAATGACATCCCTTGATTCTGAAGTTAATGGATTATCACCTCAAAGTCATTTGGTTATTGGTGTAGCTTGAAAAATTTTCCCACCAATCTCTATCTTCATTTGAAATTCTCTAGCTTTGCATTGTAGAATTGACAAATTTAACTGGTATTTTACATTCATTTATCCTAGTTGTCCTATATTCGAGCATATCCCCTCAAACTGTATATCATTTGAAATCTTTTTTTCCTTTAATTATTTTTGCAGCTTGACTTGCGTTGTGGGGCAAAGAGGTCACTAGCTGATCCTCCTAAACAGACTCTGGCCTTAAAATCTTGTGATATCAGTTCTACTAGACCTCACTTGCTCCTTGTTGGTGGGAAGTATGTGGCTAATCTTTATTTTCTTTTATATATATACACACATACTTTATTTTTACCATTAATCTTGTCTTTGAATATTTGCAGTGATGCCTTTGCTCGGCTATATGATAGAAGGATGCTGCCACCGCTGACCTCCTGCCGCAAAAGGATGTCACCACCTACTTGTGTTAATTATTTCTGCCCAATGCATCTGTCTGACCGTGTTAGTCTTGAATTTATTTGTTAGTCCTTACTCTTGTTTATTTAAATTTGGAAATGACTTGGCAAGTTTTAGGATTTCTACTTATAAGGACCAAATTTTATTAATTTGTTTGGTTTTATGAAGAGATTGTCTGAAATGATGTAACAGGTCATTTTGCAAATGATAATTAATCTCTTCTTCTTTTCTCTTTGGTAAATGAGTGAACTTATATAGTTTTTTCCGCTTCATTAGGTCACTATTCAATAGTTTGCTCATAGAAAATAGTTTTTTGTGAATATTTTAAGTTAACAGTGTTAATCGGAGTCATTTAGCTATAACCTGCTAATTGTTATCAATTGGCATTAGCATCACTAACATTATATTTTTTGTGAATACTTGAGGTGTTGCTAAACTAAACAACTGCTGGTTCTAACTGAAATATTGTTATATTAATTCAGAATTATTTTTTGTTTTGTTTTTTTAGGGACGTTCTAGTTTGCACTTAACTCATGTTACATTTAGCCCTAATGGAGAAGAGGTTTTACTCAGCTATAGCGGGGAGCATGTCTATCTAATGGACATAAACCATGGTAAGCATAGTCAAAATTCTCTAATTCTAGTTTAGTTAGATGGTTTTGTTTATTTATGGTCCTTTTGATGTTTTATCTTCTCTAAGGAGCATCCCGTTGCCTGACTTGATATTATATAGTTTAAATTCCCTTTTGTGTTTTAAGTTCCAGTTTTGCAGAAAGTGAAACTAGTGGGGGCTCCATAGAAATGGGATTAGAATTTGAAGCAGAAGGATGAGCTTTTATTTTGTTCTTTTTAGGTGTTGTGCTGCATACAGCTGCTGTGTCTAAACTGCAAACCTATATGTTGAGAGAACTAACCTGTACAGTTTATATTCACCTTAAAAAATGCAACTTGGCTTAGTGCTCCCCTTGTTTCCTTTCCTCCCCGGTTCTTCCAGGTTGCATTTTCATGAAGAAGTGCTTTTCAGCTTGCAGTATAAAGGTTAAGCATGAATTGTGTCAGCATATATATGATAGCTTAGATTCAGTGGAATGTTCTTTGAATTGGTTATCTTTTAGATATTTCCTTTATTTGCAATTAGTGGGATGCAATATATAACTCATTCCTTTAAATGAACATTTGTTAGTTATTTCCATGATTGGCAGCTAGTGGGAGTGTAATGCAATATACCTCGGGGGACGTTTCAGAGTTGATGACCTTCACTCCTGTACCAAATAGACAAGAGCATCAACCATCTGTTTCTAGTTTCTTTCAAAATGGTCTCCGGAAAAGAAGTAACACCGCTGCAAGAGTATGCATCTTTTATGTTCTTGTTTTAGTTGTCTGGGAATTTTGGTGATGTATCATGTAACGTATTTGTTCTTCGTATGTATTTCAGCTACAACCTAACATGTCAGTTACAGGTTGAAAAATGCAGGATGTTGGTTGAAATTGCTAAAAGATCCTTAGAGGAGAGGACAAATATTTTCCATGCAATTGAGGCATGCAATGAAGTCTTGGATGGAAATAATGGTGATATTGACCCCTCGCTAAGGCATGAATGTCTTTGTACTCGTGCTGCCTTGTTGCTGCAGGTTCATTGATTACTTCTTTGGGATTAACTTGATGGATCCTTTCTATTTGATGTGCAATTAATATTGAGTTGTTGCCTTTTGCAGCGGAAGTGGAAAAATGATGCCCATATGGCTGTTCGGGATTGCCATGATGCTCGAAGAATAGACAATTCTTCCTTTAGAGCTCATTATTGTATGGCTGAGGCTTTAGAGCAGGTAATCTGCAGTATCAGTTGCCGTGGAGTTTATATAAACTTGGTGGTTTACCTGAACAATTTGATTGACTTATTGGGTTGCCAAGAACATTTTAGATCATGAAGCTTAAAGCTAAGTTGGGTTTCTGCCTCACAGTGACTTTTTTAATCTTTCCAATATTGTTAAATCTACTGGTTTGGTGTGGTTCAGGGGAGAAAACAGCCCTAAATAAACTAATTAGGCTGAACAAACGAATTGGAAAGATGGAACTCTAGAAAACTAAGGGTTATAGAAAACCTCTAGTTTTTCTATTAATTCAAAGAAAATAATCAGAATAATAATTCTGGCTATAAAGCCTACAACTTATTTATATAGGCCTTCTCTCTTGCAAGTGAATTTATTAGGTTTTCTTTCAAATAAATTTTATTCTAGACCTAGATTTAAACCCTAAAAATACTTAATAACCCTGGCTGTCTATAATATATCTAATACTTAAAGCAAATACTATAAGATAAAACTGACATAATAAAATATTATAAAAAAATAAAAGCTCTTGCATCATGGTTGAAACAAAATTTAAGTTTGTTAAACTCTTTCATGGGAAGATTAAAAATATAATCAAGAAATATTTGATTTTACATTTGTCACCGAGTTGCGAGTTTTATATTCTGGGAGGTGAATAAAGTAAAGCCAGTGGTTATGGCTTGGTTTTCTCTCACATGATAGCCAACTGTTTTTTGATTACCAATTGAAGATGAATTGTGCTGTTGTAAATAAAGAATCAGAGGTCCTTTAATGCCTTGCTTTTTTCAAAAGGAAAAAAATTGGGCTATTGGAAGCTCAATAGGTAACTGTTTAAGACAGTGTCATTGTCGTCTCTTCTTGTAAAGTTGCTGAAACCAAGTCTATTGTTGTCATTTGGTTTCTTATTGTCTGCAGTTGGGAAAACACAAAGAAGCTTTAAACTTTGCTGTTGCAGCACAATGTTTCTCTCCATTTGATACTATGGCGGCTGAGAAAGTGGAGAACCTAAAAAAACAACTTGCAGTAGGTTTGTGTCTTGTACACGTGCATCTTAAACCTTAGTGAAGTATCTCATTTCTTACCCCCAAATTTAATTGTCCTGCCTGTATTTATGTGTGTGTGCAATTCTCTCATGGTTTTTTCATGTTACTCTTATTGAAAGGCAGTGTTAGAAGTATTGACTGAAATATCTTGGCTAGTCAATGTTAAATTAGTGTGATGTACCTTTTCTTATATGTTCAGTTCATTTGATGGTAGATGCCATGTTCTTAAAACTGGAAGTCCTGACCTGAATTTTCTCTTTTCCATTAACTCTTTGACCTTTTTCCTAATCCTTTTGCTCTGTTCTTTGATTAACTTTAGTTTGCTGTTAGGCTTGGGACTCCTCAAGATTCAAGTGTATGTATATCATGCTTATTGTTCATGTTTTTTAAGTTGATAACACTGAATCACTGTGGTAAGTGGTTATGCTCATTTCTTCTGCTGTTATGCATTTGGAATGAATTAGTAGTGGTGAAAGCATCTCTCTCCCTTGCTATTCATTTCCATCCCTTACTTTTCTCTGGGTGGCACTGATCTCCTTGAATAATGTCAAAGATGATTTTCTCTAGGATTTGTCGACTTTTTGCTAATTTTTATCTTTTCTTTTGTCTTACTTTTTTCTAATTTTTATCTTTTCTTTTGTCTTACTTTTTTTTCTAATTTTTATCTTTTCTTTTGTCTTACTTTTTCTTTTTTAAATAATTAAGCTGAAGCTGAAAAAAATAATAAGGCTAGTGATGGGTCACCTAAGTCTGAACCTCGAGCTGGAAGGGTATTGTCTTTAAGTGACATACTCTATCGCACAGAAGGTAACAGTGATGCTTCACAAGATGGGCCAAGATCCGATAGGGAAGATTCTGATTATGATGAAGAGCTGGAATTAGATTTTGAAACTTCAATATCTGGCGATGAAGGCCATGATGTTGAATCCAATATGCTACATGGAAGTTTAAATCTTAGAATTCATCGAAGAGGTGATGCAATAAGGGAAACTGGTCCAAACGGTTCATGTGGGTCTCCATCCTTATCATCACAAAATAAGAAATCAGCTTATCAGGTTCACATCTGCATCTTCTGTATAATTTTTCAGATGAATCAACTTTTGATAAGCAGATGTCTCCTATTTAGTTATGTCATTATCAAAATATCATCTTGAAAAGTGATTGCAGTTGAGTATTAATTATCTGGGCATGGGTATGTGTGTCACTGGTATGTTGCTAGATTTTCTTGTCTTCTTGGCAAGTTATTGACTTGCCTATTGCTTCAACTTGTCATGTGCATTAATGCATTAATTTCTGATAAATGGCCTGAGAGGACTGGCCTATAATAACAATAGCTTGCAAGAGAATTTTGTTTACCACTGCATGTTTACTTCCAGCTGGCCACAGTTTAATCATATTTCTTGTGATGCATTCTTTATTGATCTTGCTCGAGATTTTCATGTCTTGCATTCATATCTTTTCTAGCACGAGGCAGTTATTGATATGAAGCAGAGATACATTGGCCATTGCAACGTTGGAACTGACATCAAACAGGCGAGTTTCCTTGGTCAGAGAGGTACATTTCTTGCGTTATCTCATATATAATTTTATCTGCCATTGAAATTATTTTGCTTTTTTTCCTCTCTCTTAAAACCTCCTTAGAGTTTTCTTTATGGTGTTGAATTTGTGCTTTTTCATTAGCATTCATGATACAAGAAAATTCTGGTGCTAGAGTATATTCAAGAATATAGGGTAATTGGGCTGAAGTAGGAGAGTTGATAATGGAGAATTACCCTCAAAGAAAGAAACCAAAACAAGGAAAGGGAAATAGGAATTAAAGAGATGAAGAGAGAATGGGAGTGTTGTACTTTCTTGAAAAATTCATTTGATGGCCACTGGAATGGCTTACACTTATTATTTATACACTGAATACAAGTGCTGTTAACTGATCTTGCAGCCCATTCCTAACTGCTATTAACAACTTTGCCAACGCCTTGAACTAGTAATGGCTTTTACCGCCAGTTACTGTCACTAACAGATTTCTGAACTGCCAACTGACAGTAATAACTAATTCCTAGCTGATTAGTTCTCATATTGTTTCACAGCCCCCCCCCCCTTTTTATATTTTGTTTGTTTGTCACACACCATTAAACCCTTGGTCAAGTTTGCTTATATTATCTGTGGATCATCATTTTAGTTTTATGGTTGAGCTTAACACCATTTCGAGAACGAAATTAAAGTTGTAATGACATTCTATCTATTGATGATTCAATTGAAAAGAGTTATGGCGTTCTTTGGTAACGAAATTAAAGTTGTAATGACATTCTATCTATTGATGATTCAATTGAAAAGAGTTATGGCGTTCTTTGGTTGATTTATGAATACTGAAATGAAACAAGTATTTTTTTCTGCAACAAAGTTTTTAATGGAAGCCACTTATCTCAAAGGAATCGTTGAATATGGATGAGCTCTGTAAGTCATTTATCGGAATCCACAACATTTTTTGCTTCTTGGACATTTGATTTGTAACTAATAAATTGTTATCAAGTCCATTTCAATTGCTTCTGCTGCCTACCGATAGGGGCTTCTGGGTGAAGTGTCTTATAGTTCCAGGACACCTGATTTGCTTTTATCCGCTTGATCCAATTTCATTGTGGCGTTGTTAATATCTTGTTTTTCAAACATGTGCCAATTTTCGTAGCAGAAAAACTGTTTCTCATTGCTAGTGGAATTCGGTCTGCATGCAATTTTAGCAGCAAAACAATTAGGATGACATCCTCTGATTGATTTGTAGGTGAATATGTTGCTAGTGGGAGTGATGATGGGAGATGGTTTATTTGGGAAAAGCGGACTGGTAGATTGATCAAAATGCTTCTTGGAGATGGCGCTGGTAATATTTCTCCTCTCCAGTCTGATCTTCTTTTCAGATTATCGACTGTACTATCATCCTAGTGTTTCTTATTCACTGTAAAATCTCATTTTCCTCCACAGTTGTAAATTGTGTACAGTGCCATCCATTTGATTGCTTTGTTGCGACCAGTGGGATTGATAGCACAATAAAGGTGAGCATTACCATGGAAAGAGTATTATATGCAGTGTTCAAGATCACTTTTCTAATTTAAGCTGGAACGTGGTGTAGCTTTGGTGTCCAACTGCTGCTGTTCCATCAATGGTTGCTGGTGGATCAACAGGGCCAGAAACTTCTGACGTGTTAGAGGCCATGGAAAGTAATCAACGCAAATTATGTCGTAATCGTGAAGCTATCCTGTAAGCACTATGAATAGTATCTCTTGTGTTTTTCAAATGGAACATGCATCAGATGAGAAAAAAAATAATCGTGGATGCCTGCCCTTCCTTTCCCTCTTTCTCTTTCGTGTTTTGTTCTGGTTGATCATTCCGGTAGTTGATGCTTATTATTCTAGTAGATGAACTTCTCTAATCGTTTTTTATAGGCTTAAGAGTATAAAAAGCCCTTGAACTTTTTCAAAAACAGCAATTAAGCTCTTGCTTTTTTTTCTTTTTTTGCGCTCACTTGGGCACTTGAACTTTCAAAATGCATAAAAAAAGCTTTCAAACTTTTAAAAAAAAAGCAATTAAGTCCTTGCTTTTCTTTTTACACTTAATTGGGTACTTAAATTTTCAAAATGCACCAAAATAGTCCTCAAACTTTTTCAAAAAAAGCAATTAAGCCCTTACTTTTTTTTTTGCACTCAATTGGGTACTTGAACCTCCCTAATTTTTTCCAGTTAAAGTCACCACGTGTCACAACTACAGCGTGACATGTTGCAAAAAAATGAAAAAATAAAAAGCTATAAAGATATTTAATATTTATTAAAAACTAGGAAAAAAATTATAAAAATGGTAAAAAAAATGTAAAATTTTATAAAAATCATAAAAAAATTACAAAATATATAGAAATATAGAAAAAAATTATAAAACTTTATAAATTCAGTAAGAAAATTATAAAAAATGTAAAGAAATATAAAATTATCATACTAAAAAAAGAATTTTATAATTTTTCTATAACTTTTATTTATTTTATTATTTTTCGCCACATGTCGTGTTGTGAGACATGATGACTTTAACTGTAAAAAAATTAGGGGTCATTAACTTTAACGGTTAGTGGTAAAAAATAAATTGTTAAAGGGCTTTTTTTGATGCATTTTATAATTTTTATGATTTTTATTAAATTTTACAGTTTTTATAATTTTTGTTGATTTTTATTTTTTTCCCATGTCACTTTGCAGTTGTGGTACTGGAAAAATTTAGTGACAGTTAACTTTGTCAACTATTAAAGTTAACCGCCAACTATTAAAGTTAACGGCCAAAGGGTCTTTTTGATGCATTGACAGTTTAAGTATCCAATTCAGTGAAGAAAAAAGTAGGGGCTTATTTGTTTATTTATTTTTGAAAAAGTTTGAGGGTTATTTTTATGCATTTTGAAAGTTCAAGTACCCAATTGAGTGAAAAAAGAAAATAGTGGTTTAATTGTTTTTTTTTAAAAGATTTGAGGGCCGTTTTGATGCATTTTGAAAGTTCAATTACTCAACCGATTGCAAAAATAGCAAGGGCTTAATTGCTTTTTCTGAAAAAGTTGAGGGCTTGTTACACCCTTAAAGCTTTTTTTGTATGATGAAATTTGTATGGCAAAAAATTTACCATCTGATTATGTACAATAATGTGGTCGTTTTATTTGGCATGTTAGGTTTTAAACCTCTTATTTCAGGGCATTTCTGCCAAAATGTAAATTTTGTGATCTTTATCTTGTCTTTACAAATTTCCCATCCTATCAAAATATTATTTCATGAGAATGTCATTCCAATAATGTACCTGCTTACCATCAGAAGTTGTTTCCAAAAGAGATGGTCAAGCAAGATGAAACTAAGTTATTTGACTTCAAATAAGATATAGTTTGGGACTTCTAAGTTAGTTATTCCTTACACTGATTGCTGTCTGAGAACATTGTGCTTTTTAGTGCTTGGTTCAGATTTCGTTATTGGAATTACATGCAAGGTTGGTAAATGTTATTTGCAGGCCCTTTGAACTTTTGGAGCGGTTACGGATGCATGAATTTTCTGAAGGATCCTTGCATCCATTTGAGTGTGCCCAGAGCTAGTTTGCTTCACATCTTTATAAAAGGCATGCAGGTAGCTAAGCTAAGCTCTCTTTTGTGGAATAGGTTTTATTTTCAAGTATTTTACCTCTGGATATTTTGCAAAAATTAGTAAATTACAGTTGCATTTACTGGAAATACCGGTGCACAGCTTTGTAATTTCATGATGGTTGATAATCAGAAACCATATATTGGGTCTTTTCTTTAAACAGTAGTTGCTAGTTTAACGTCTGGCATTAGTAGTATTCATTCATTATGGAGGTTTACAGCTCATCTCTGTGTAGCTAACTTTGACTTTGTAAATCATATAACTATTTTTCATATTTGATTTCTTAAAGTGAATGACATCTTGAAACTACCTAGCATAAAAATGAAATCTCATCCAGGGCCTGCGTATGTTCGTATGATGTTAGTCATTTATTGCTGCCAGATTATTACTGGGAATTTCGGGCCTTATTCTATATTTTGCTTAAGACCCTCTGTTGATGGTTTTTGGTCTTAGAGTTTTATCTGTAGCACTTATTATTATTTGTTTGTTTTCAGATTTTTGGTATGATGGTGTCACTAAGCAAAACGGAAAGGAAAGGAGTGGCCTTGGGCACAGAAAATATCCAGGATGAGGAGGAGGAGGAGGAGGAGGAGGAGGTTAGTTGACCTTTGTAAAGCGTTTTAGTATTGTCAGAATAAAGCTTAAATATCAAATAAGGTATCCGATTAATTGTTAAAGCATGTCAATCAGTTTTCATGTAGATATCCTTTAGTTTTCCAAATATCTTTGGCCTCTCTATGTACGTTGTTTGACATGTTTTTGCATATAGTTGAGGAATGAGGATGCTTGTCGTTTTGGTATATATGTTAATTTTATATCTCTATATAATAATTGATTTTGTCGTTGTTTCCTGTCTCGACCTTAAAACAGTTTCGAAGGAAACTGTGCCCCATGGCCATCTTGATAATTAAATTTATGTACACTCCGGCACTTGCTTAGTCAACGGATTATCGGTTCTCCTAATTAAATAACCTGCTTATGATACCCAGAAGTACTTGGGAATCGGCACTACATTAAATACTGTAGAAAGTAGTCCATAAAAAAACAAATTAAAACAAATAATAGCAGTCATATGTACATTTAGGTTAAACCAAGGGACACAAGTCTCACCTCTTAACCCTTATATTATTTTGGCAAAAGGGTCTATTCAAAATTTGACTTTATAATGCTCACCATTATGTTACAGTGACTGTTTTTAGATTATATTTTCCATCATTGATCGGTAATCATTTTCATGAGTAATAATTACGGGAAGCTTTGGCTAATCATTGTCATGTCATACTAGGTAAAGCATGTTTTGTAGTTTCAAATGGATTTGGTATTTACATTTCATCTAAATATATAGAATCTTAAAGTTAGGGAAATACTTGAATTGGTTTTTCATGAGATATAGTAAAATTAGGGTGTTTATGATTTTAGAAAATTATTGTCGTTTTTATTTTCTTTTCCTAGAAAATGAAATATTTTCTTTTTAACAATAAATGGGCATTATTTTACTTTTTCGGCATGACTATTTTAGCCTTCAGTTTTAACTTTTGGTCTTAATTTTTCTTAACCACTTTGGACCTCAACTTTAAAATTATTGTTGATTTTGATAATCTGTTTTTAATTTTTTATGAATTATTTTGAAACTTGTTGATTTTTTTAAAAAATATGTTTTATTATTACTTTAGCATATGGGAATTGCAACCTAATGTTAAATGTTGTTAAAATATTAACAGATAAATTAATTTTTTGGGAGAAAATTTAATTTGATATTTTGGGTACAGTTTTGTTAAATTTTAAAGGTTATCAAAGTGATGAAAAATTAAGATAAAATTCTTTTAACTTTTTAAATAATAAAAATGCAATATTTTTATTCATTTATGTTGCTTATATTTCTAGAATTACTACTCATTTAATTTAATTACAAGTAGTAAGAGTTTCCGTTCGGTTATTTTTATATAAATTAAATTTGTTTGATTATATTGGTGAAATTGTTATTGATCATACTTTTTTATGGAAAGTAATTCTAAACTTAAGCTGTAGTTTAAGTTTTGTGTAATCTAATTAGTGTTCTTAATTATTTCTCAAAGATCCTTATTTCTCTTTTTGGAAATGAATTTGGCTTGAATCACGAAATGGTAGTTAAATTATGCATTTTTATTCAAGTTTATACTTAAATATTTTCGGGTTAGAAGTGATATGAAAAGTGTACTTGCTTAAATTATATTTCGATATTTTTTAAAATTAGCTAATAATTTATGAAACGTGGCAATTTTAATTTAATTTAATTTAATTTAATTTAATTTAACTAATAAAAATTAAATTTAATAAAATTAAGTTATCATTATTTTACATTTCCTCTCTTCGTATGATGATCCCTTCTTTTGCATCTTTTTAACTGTTAGATAATTTTTATTTGTAATTCTTTTACCTGTTTTTACTTAATTTTTTTCAAGTATTTTAATTTAATTTGTGTTATCTAATTTTTTTTGTTATAGATGTTTATTTATTATTAATTATTTTATACAAAGTATATAGAAAAGAATAAAAAAATTATTTTAAAAAAATTAATAAATGAATTTTGAATTTGGATGAGAAATGAGTCGAAATTGAGATTTACAAACAAAAAAGAAGCTTGCCGAAGTTGAGGTTTTGTTATCAAAAAGTAGGTTTGGATGAACTTGAATTTTCTATGACTAAACTGTTGGGTGGAGAAAAAAAGAGAGATATATTTATAAGTTTTTTTTTTGGAAAGAAGTTTAAGAAAATAAAATTTATTTTTTTAGTTAAATATCATCATGTATCACAAAATTATTAGAGAAGTAATGTATCACAAAATGATTAGAGAAGTAATTTTTTTAACAGATTGGGTAATTTGAGTAATGAAGTTTAGCTTAGGTATCAATTATGACAAAAAAAAAAGTTCAGTTATTTTTTTTAGTTTAAGCCAATGGATTTCAATTTTCATTTTAATAAAAAATTTTCAATTTTCAAATTACAAAATAAAAGTAAAATTTTGTTATTATGAAAACAAGAAAGAAAATACTCTCCTAGACCATTAACTGATTTTTTTTATAAGAATGACAAGTTAATTAAAATTAATTATCAAATTTAATAATATAGTTTTTTCTTTCAAATTGGGGTGGGGATGGATCACAAGGTTTGAAATTGACAAATAATTGTTTGATAAGTATTTTAGTTATTATTTCATACAAGTTAAGATGATTTGATACCAATAAAAAATATTTTTATTTTTATAAATAAATATATATTTAATTTATTCAAAATGATGGATGATCCATATTTTAGTAAGATTTGTTGGGTTTGGGGTGTAAAATATTTTGATAGAAATTTGGATTAAACAAATGTGAGTTCTGTTTTTACTTTCTTTCAAAAGGAACATTTGAACAATATATTTGAAGAGAGGCGAAGCTAAAGTCAAAAAAAGAAACATAGAAAACCTAATAATTCAAGTTGATTTTTTGACAAAAACAGCGAAAGGAGGGTGAATAAATTGGGTAACCCCATTTTCCACTTCCGTTTGAATTTTCCGTAAAAATAAGTAGGTGTTGGTTGGAAGAAGCGACCCCACTCTTATAACTACTACTATTATAATATTTTCTTTTCAATTGACCTAACTCTTTTAAATAAGGTTATAGTATTACCTATAAAAAAAATTGGTTTACCACTAGAGTTATACGAGATTATAAGCGTGTTTTTTACTTTAATTAGTGATTTAGGGTTCGATTCTCGTATTAGGTATGAAGCAGTTTTAAAACTTGTGGCTAACATTTACTTCTATCCCTTAATGGACCTGCAGAATGTGAAAAATTAATTATTAAGCTCGTTTCAGTAGATATATCGAGAAAAAAAATGATTTATCATGTAAAATAACACATGATATATTTTATTTTAATTTTCTAAATCATTTTGATTTTGGTTTTTACACATGGAAATAGTTAATATTTACTCGATGTGAAATAATAAAATTTATATTTTTAAAATATATAAAATTGATTTAAAATCATTCTTTTGTATAATTGTATAAGAAATGCATAAAATTAGAGTTCATGGGTGATTCTTAATTTTATTTTTAAACAATAAAAAAAATTATCTTCAAGTTTTACTATTACTTTGTAAGTTTAAAATTTATATATACTATATATATATTTAAAGGAGTTTACTAGTACAATTATATGTGCATGTATAAATTAAAAATAATAAATGTATAATCAACTAGAATTAAAATTATTTAATATTAATTACGATTACTAAAAGCTAAAATATATTCAATCAAAATTTCCACACAATCAAGCTTGAATTCAGAATATTTGGAAGAAATTTGGGATAGATTGATGTTGATTCTACATCAAAGCAAAATACATTTAAAATAAACTTTCGTTTTAATATACTATTATAATTAACATTCTTTGTTTTTTTTTTTTGAAAATTTAGTTATTATTTTAAAAAAAATTACATAGTTTAAGTTTGTATTTATATATTTAATTAATAGTCTGCTGTCCAGAATTACTAGATCATGTTCCATCATTTATTTAAGGACATAGCATAGCCGATTAAATTTTAGCTTGATTGGTATGGGTATTGTTGCTAATGCAGGAGGACATGGGTTCAAGAGCGTTGAAGCGCATTATCCTCCTATTTATCCGTTGGGGATGGGCTATTTATAGTTTTAAGCATTGTGTCAAAAAGAACAGATATGATCAGAATTTATAATAAAATTGTTAAAAAAAATCACATAATATGTGATATGCGTCAACAACTAATGACAAACAATAGAAATTGAATCTTTTAATTATTATTAAATGGTGTATATATTTAAAAACCCTTTTTTAATATAGAAAGTTGTTATAACACTAAAGTTATACAAGATTTAAATAGTACAATGGTTTAGTTCTCATCATATTCGATATTTGGTATGGAGACACTACATAAAAATAGGGCTATAGCGGCATTTTTTGTGGAGTTTTATAAAAAAACGTTTCAAAAATTATAAAACACAGAGCAATAGCGGTGTTTTTTACTAAAACGCCGCTAAAAATAGAACATTAACGGCGCTTTTGGTAAAACGCCGCTAAAGACAGAGCATTAGTGACGCTTTCGGTAAAACGCCGCTAAAGACCAGAGCATTAGCGGCGCTTTCGGTAAAACGCCGCTAAAGACCATAGCATTCGGTAAAACGCCGTTAAAGACCAAAGCATTAGCGGCGCTTTCGGTAAAACGCCGCTAAAGACCAGAGCATTAGCGGCGCTTTTGGTAAAATGCTGCTAAAAGTCATATAACCCCTAAACCCCAAAAAATCATAAACTAATTTATAACCCCTAAAACAATAATTATTAAATTTTATGGTTATACAATATATTAAATATTTTCTTATATAATCGTACAAGTGATAGTATTGAATTTAAAATATTAAATTAATTATCATTATAGTTTAAAGTTTATGAGTTAACTATGGTTTAAGATATGTGGTTTAGGGTTTAAGGTTTAAGAGTTAACTAGTATTTGAAGGTTTATGATGAATTATAGGTTTAGGGATTATGTTTTAAGGTTTAGGGGTTAGGGTTGGAGTTTAAGGTGTAAGGGTTTGGGGTTAAAGGTTTAGTGTTTATGGGATAGGGGTTAACAAGTTTAGAGTTTAGATAAGCAATAAAATTCCTTTTTAATTATCTTTGTCCCTTGTAATATATATATATATATATTTAGGGTTTAAGGTAATGTTGTCTAAGATCTAGGGTTTATGATTTGGGGTTTGTGGTTTGGGGTGTGGGGTTTATGATTTAATTTTTAGGGTTTGGGGATAAATATGGTGAACTACATAACTTGTGTATCTTGGATTTTTTTATAATATAAATCTAAATAAGATAAATATAAATTATTATTTTAAAAATAAATATATCAAGATAGGTTAAATCCCAAAAGCATACATGAACAACGGTTTAGTGTACAATTGTATACATGAACTTTAATTTGATCCAGTTATTGTAAATTATTAACACAATTATTGATATAACATCATTTTATATTTAGGGTTAAGGATTTAGGCTTTAGGCTTTATAATTTAGAGTGCCTTAAAGTTTAGTGTTTATGGGATAGGGGTTAAAGGTTTAAGGTTATGATTAAGAAGTATGAATTAATTTATATATTAAACGATTTCTTATATAATTGTAAAAGAGATAATATTAATTTGAATATTATATTAAAATTATAATTACAGTTTAAATTATTTAAGAGATAATAGATAAACTTTATATAAATAAAATGGTTTAAGATTTAATCTAAAAATATTTTGATATATTAAAATAATTCAATTCAAATTAATTCCTCTACACTTAATTTATTTAAGTGAAATTTAAACTTAAAATTGTCATAGAATATAACAAATAAAAATGAAATATAAAAACTAAGAAATTAGTGGCGTTTATTTAAAAAACGCCGCAAAAAACATAGCAGTTTAACGAAAACGGCGTCGTTTTAATTGGATATTTAGGAGAGTAGCGGCGCTTTTTGAAAAAACGCCGCAAAGAAAAAACAGTTTAACGAAAACGGCATCATTTTTAAGGGAGTACCGGCATTTTTTTCAAAAACGCCACAAAAAGCAAAAAAAAAGTATAACGTAAACGGCGTCGTTTTATATGAAGATTTAGGGGATTAGCAGCGTTTTAAAAAAAACGTCACAAAAAACATAGTACTTTAAAGTAAACGTCGTCGTTTTCATATGTACTCTAGAGTAATATGGGTTTGAATCATTGTTGTATTAATTAAAAAAAAAGAGGCAAATTATGCTATTATCCCATGTACTATATGTAAAATGTGTCTTTAGTCCTTATATTTTAATTTGATTAATTTTAGTCCCTGTATTTTTCAAATCGATCAATTTTATCGTTTGTACTTTTCAAAATTTAAAATTTTAATCATGGTGACTCAAATGATAGCAATTATATATGTTTGGTTAAATTATGCTATTAGTCTTGGTATTGTGCGTAAAGTTGTAGGTTGAGTTAATGTTATCCAATTAGATTATTATTGGTCCCTATATATACTTTTCGAATTTTAAAATATTAATTTTGACACAAATGACAACCGTTAAATTCGTAACTGGCTTTTTGTGAGTAATATGTTTGTTACATTAAATTTTAGAAATAGCAAAACTTAATGAATTTAATAGCTACCATTTAATTAAAACTACAATTTTAAATTTTGAAAATTAAAATGACTAAAAATAACAAAATGAAAGTAAAAGGACTAAATCCACAACTTACATATAATTAAACAACTAATAGAAAAAAAATATAATTAAAAATATTCAACTTGTTTATATTTAAAAAATTAATAAATATCAAACGAAAATAACATGTATATATTTATTAAAAAAAATTAAAACAATATCATTAGGTTTAAATAAATTTACTTTTAAGTATTAACAAAGATTTAAGGGATTTAAGTAAAATTAAATTGGAGATTTAAGGGATTAGCGGTGTTTTTAAAAAAAACACTGCAAAAAATTAAAATAGTAAACGGCATCGTTTTTAATGGATATTTAGGAGATTAGCGCAAAAAATTAAAATAATAAACGACATCGCTTTTAATGGATATTTAGGGGATTAGCGGCGTTTTTTTTTAAAACGCCGCAAAAAAAATCATAATTGTTTACCTTGAACAGTGTTGTTTTCCTGCTATGTTTGCTTCTTTCTCATGCCCGACGCCTCCCCCCAACCCAAAATAGATTTCCCAATTCTCTAATTTCTTCTAATCCCTAAATTTCCCCCAAAAGAATCAGCACCCAAGAAACCTAAGACCAGACCCCTTTCATGCAAACGGAAACTGTCTCTACAATTCCAATTCATGCGTTTTTAAGCAAGGGTATGCATATAAATCTCCTTTTTTGCAAACTCCATTAAAGTTTCTTATCCTCTTTATAACTTTTGAAAACTGCAGATATATAAGTTGATAAGCTTTGGAAGCCATTTGAGCAACGCCTGCCATGAACAAGCATGTAATGGAATCTTCATGTTCATAGGGTAAGCTTTTCTTATTTTGCTTTTAAAAACAGCTGTGGGTCATTTTCGTATTATTTTGCTTTGGAAGCACATATTTCCAGATTCGCTGATAAAAATAGGCTTCTTATTGGATTAATTAATGTTTTGTTAGCTTTATGATTATTGCGTGTTAGCTTCGTGATTATTGCTTGATCTAGGACATACATACATACAAATATATCTCTCACATGCTCCACTGCATTTAACCCATACAGACTTCATACATTTCTCATTGCAAACTCTAAGACCCATCACAAGTATATTTCCTTCATGTTTTTGACTGACCTGAAACTTGAACAAGAAATGATCAGTCTTAAGTTTTCCTAATTTGCAATTTTCTCGTTCCAGTTCCTTCTCCAGACTCTTTAACTTTTCCTCTATTTCTTAAGTTGTTCTTTCAGACCCCCCCTTTTTTTTTGTTTAGTAAGCCCAAAGTGTAGTATGTTGAATTAGTGGAGCCGAGTGTGGAACCTTTAAATCGGAAAAATGAGTAAAAACGAAGAGGTTTATAAACTTGACAAATAAAAAAAATAGAAGTAAGCTGGTGTTGTGCATAGGAGTCTGAAAGTTGCTAAGTCTGGTGTCAAGAACAGGAACAAACCTTGAAGATCTATGTCAATAAGTAAGCTAGACAATTTAAGTTGTCTGTGCTGCGATTTTCGTTGTACTAGACCCCTTTCGTTTTATCCATTTTGTGTCTAGATTTTTAAAGCAAAGATTCATGGTCCTTTCCAGTTTGATTTCCAAATTATAGTATGGTAATTTTGAGGAGAAAAAAAAGGTCTCACTCTCTTTCAATTTATTTTTAAAGTTCTGATGCAACATTACTCATTTAGAACTTGGGTTTCTTCTCTCTTCTAAAACAAATATTATTTTTCCTGGAAAATTTCGTTGTTCCAAATTTTTTTTTTACTTTGATTATGTATAGTGTCAATTATGAACTTAGGTTAAAACCAAAGCACAAATGCTCTATATTAAGTTTGTAGATTGTCTTGTGATGATAATTTATTTCTAAGAGTGCTTAAACTTGTGAATGGTTTGTATTTTAACCATTATTGTATTTGATAGAATGGTTTCTAAATTTCTTTTCAACGTCAATTGAATTTTTTTTCAAAAACATTTTTTTGACAGCTATAATGAATATTACCAAACTCTTCAAAAACAATTTTCCATAAACTAACTCTTAGAGACTACAGTGGCCAACTGCTTTGTTTCCTTCATCGGAAGTGAATGATGTTGCGAATGTATCATCTGATACATTTGAACAGGGTACCTTCTAATAAAACCCTTTGAATCTTAGGAACAATCAACTACCTAAGGAAGTCTCTTTAAAAGGTAACTCATGTCTCTTTAAAAGGTAACTCATTTACTCAATCCACAATCAAACAAAGGCCTATTCAATTCCAGGAACAATCTATCACATATCAAGTCTGTCATTTACTATTTAGCATACTAACTCCACTTTAGAAATAACCATACATTCTAACAAAAACAGAGGTATCACACTAAAGTAATCCACTTTTTATGTTAAAATATGACTAATGATTACATATCTTGATGAGAGAAATATTTTTTAATTTAAAATATAAATTCTAATGAAGAGTATTTTTATCACAAAAATACGAGAAAATCGGGTTCTGTACATTTTATACAATAATTTTTGGTACGAAAAAAATTTCCCAATAGGAAATTATAAGAGTAAAATATTGATAATGTTGAGTGATACAAAATAATCAAATTTAAATTTATGAGACAAACATGCCAGATAGCATGTTGCCCATCAACTACGAATCATGGCATAACATGCCTGATAGCAATAAAAATCAAGCTCTCTCTAATATTAAGGTAACAAAACGTTATGTAATTTATAATACTTTGGTTTAAGTTTCATTTATATTTACTTCATAAACTTGTATTTTTTAGGAGAGGTTTGCTTTAGAGGTCTTTGATGCCTATATCAAGAAGGCATTGGGTAAAAAATAGAGAGACCACAAAAGCATTTTGAAAAAAGAATATTTTAAAAAACCCATAAGCCTCGAAGAAAAATTGCAAAATGTCCCACCGGGAATGCTGAGGTACCAATGGGAAGATGCGGTTCGATTTTGGAATTCGAAGAAAGGAGAGGTATTATGTACTTGCAAACTCTTATAAATTTTTCGGTTTATAGTATTTACTATATACATAATAATAATTTCATTATGTAGGACCGTGAGCGAGTTGGAACAAGCAACAGGCAAAAACAAAATTTACGCACACGGCAGGATCGAGAAGTTTTGCTTGTGTAGCTCAGGCCGCGGCACTATGGATTTATTAATTCTATCAAGTCTTAATGACTTTTTACTATTAAATAATATTTACTACTATATTGTAGGAAGTCTCGTCTGGTCAAAAAGTTGGACGCCTTCAGCTTTTTGACATTACGCACAGGAAAAAAGATGGAACTCCGATGACATCTGAGGCTGCAGAAATTATGGTATATTTACTTAATAAAATTTGATTCATTATAAATCTTTATAATATTTAATTATAATGTTTTAATTCGTCGTTTTTATTAGTTTAATTTAAATAATGGTATGTTGTATTCCTTTTTATTGTATAACTCTTTAACTGATTTATTAGGAGAAACTAAAAGGTAAGAAGGCAGAGTATGAAGCGACTGCTTCGACTGATAGTTTTGTTAATTTTGAGGATATTGATAACAGAATTATTAATGAAGTTTTGGGTCCTGAAAGGTATGGTCGGGTTAGATTTCAAGGATCTGGTGTTAACCCGACCCAATATTTTGGATCTACCTCACACCAATACATGCCTTCCGGGAGTCAAAGTCAAGCTGAAGTTCAGAGGCTAAAAGATCAGATAGTTCAGATACAAGCTAGCACAGATGAGCAAATTTCTCAACTTAGAGCAGAGGCAGCAGCGCGGGAGGCGGGGGCAGCAGTGAGGGAGGCAGAGCAGAACAGAAAATACAATGAACTTCAGCTACAGCTTCAGTCTATGATGACTATGTTCCAGCAATTTCAAAATCCGCCATCTTAGACATTTATTTTCTTGTAACTTTTAACACTATTGTAAGAATATTTTGAATATTCATTTACAATTTATATAATATATTTTTCGTATAATTTTGTATTATTTAAATTTGCGGGTTTTGGTTGGATTTCATGGTATATTTGCTGTTTTTGGTTGGATTTCTTGCAGGAGGGTTGGATATAGGTGCAAAAATATATATTGCAAAACTGGGCAAATTAGCGGCGTTTTTTTAAAAAAAGCGCCGCTAAAAGTCCTGGTCTTTAACGGCGTTGTTTTTAAAAGCGGCGCTAAAAATCCTAGTCTTCTACGACGTTTTTCTAAAAAGCGCCGCTAAATACCAAGACTTTTAGCGGCGCTTTTCTCAAAAAAACGCCGCGAATTTTACCGGCGTTACATATAGAGACGTTTTTTGCCCCAAGCGCCGCTAAAAGTCTGTTTTCCTGTAGTGAGAGTCACTAAAGAAGAGAGTTCGGAGTGAGTTTTGGCGGGATGTAGACAATGAGGTTTGCCACCTCCCCTTGTTGTGATTTTGAGCGGATATTTATAGAGGAAGGGTGGTTACTTATGAGTCTCGACCATTGAGTTCTCCATTCTATAGTCGGTGATAGGACGGTAAAGGGATAGCCTTGTTCAAGATGTGATGGATTGGTGAATATCATCAAAGACTCTTCCTCGTATCTCTTTTGAGAATTGTGTAGGCCCACTATATATGACTTGATGTTTAAGCGAGGCATATTGTTTTGCCTTGCATAAAGTTGAGCTTCGCCAAGTTTTTGTAGATGTTGAATGACCCCTTAAGGGGGTCTAGGTGTGAGTATAAAAATTGGGCCTCTAGACAAAATACAAGTTTTAAAGTAGTCAGTCGATTCATTGGCAAGGCTTGTTGCTCCTCCTTTTAATAGATCCTTCACCTTAGGATTACGAGAGTTACATTTGTTGAGATTTGAACTCTAAATAATTTCTAAAGATTCTACTTTAACGAGCATAGTCCCAATGACACAACCCCAAATTATCACAAAAATTTATAATTACATTTAAAAAGTAAAATTTATTCACTAAATTGAATTCTCAAATGTAATTAATAATTTTAAAATATATATTTACATACAAATATATTTATATGTTTTATAAAAATAAACTATAAATATATGAGGAAAAAAAATCAAAATATCGAAAAACACATTGATTCTAGTAGGTATTAGTATCAAAATAATACAAAACGTTCATCAATACGACACCGATTATTATAAGGAACATAAACATTTAAAAATAATTATAATATTTAATTTAAATTATTAGTTAAAAATTAAAATAAAATAGAAGTTGGGATAATTATACATTTAAAAATAATTATAATTTTTAAAAAAATATAATTTAATAAAAGTATTGATAACAACACATTTAAAATTAATAAGAATTTAAATTACAATCATTAGTTAAAAAAATTGTGCTAATTTTAAAATAAAAGTATTAACTAAAAGATTTTAAAAAATTTTATGTAAAGAAGTTGTGCTAAATTTATTCTTGTAAAATAGAATTACGACTTGAATAAAATTTTAAGTTAATTACCACTTAATTAATATTAGAGTTAATTATGTTAATAATTTATTATTTTAAATAATATTATTTTACATTAATTAAATTAAGTAAAACTATATTGTATGTTAAAAATGTTTTAATAATTATTTTAAAAAAATAATTATAATATGTGAATTAATAAATTAATAAAATTTATATTAATTACTTTAATTAAAAATATAATATTTAAAAAACTAATTAAATATTAGAATATATTTCGTTTTTTAGAATGTTAGCTGTCAAAGGCCCCATTAAACCATTACAGAACAAAAATAGAAAGAAAAGCCTCAAAAGAGCTAATTGGCAAATGTTTATGTTGCCTTTATCATTATCTTTACTTTTAAAATTTATATTCCTATTTTTTTAATTTTAAAGTTTTAATTTTTTATCCTTTTAATTTATAAATTAAAAATCTCAATTTTTATAACATTTAAATGTGTTATGAATTTAATTTTTAAATTAGAAGTTAATTAAATTTTTTGATAAATTTTTTAATAAAATGTTTAAAATTATTTATATTCTCTTCTCAATTTCTAAATCGAAGGATAAAATGTGTTTGAGTACGCTTAAATCCATATTTTTTTTGCAATTAATAGAATACTTTTATAAAAAAATTATACGATTCATGGTTAATAAAATTTTTAGATTTTAATAAATAAATAAAATATATATATACGTAAAATTAAATCAATATAATGCATAATAGACGAAAAACGAATAAAAGCAGAATTAATATAAAAAATAGACAAAATTCATATAAAACATATACAGTATAAAACAATATTGCAATTATAAATGATGAGGGACGTTCAAGATCCAAAACCTCAACATTTCCTTATAAGATATTAAAATATAAAAATTATAAAAATAAGAATAAAATTCAAAATGAAAAAAGTGTAAAGAAAAAAAAAGTATGGTAAAATTATTGATGGAGCCCACTTTGCCCCACTTCTTTAAACCTTCCCCGAGAAATTCCCCTTCAAAGTCTCCAACTTTTGCATGGCGAAAATCAATACTCAATAAAAAATATATTATAAAAATTTTCAAAAACTTGAAGCTTTGATTGTTTTCACATCTCCAAAGCTGTAAAATCAGTACTCACTTTAAAATACTTTGGATAGCCAGCCAAAGCCGACCCCTTTCGTCTTCCCCAATACCCATTTCTTTTTTCATATTTAAAAGGGTTAGTTTAAAACCTTTATTTTCAAGTTTAATGGTGGTGTTTAATAGTGGTTGCTATGATCAGCTCAAAACCATCCATTTTTTTTGATTAATCTCTAGCTTTACTCATTTCATGGGTTACCTCTCTTGCAATGAGGAGTCCACCATTAAAGTTTGTGATCCTTGCAACTGGGATTATTATAGAAAAAAACCCAAGAGAAACAAGCCCAGAAGAACCAGAAACGACGCCGGGATCCGGCAGTTTCTTTACACCGATCTTCTTACCGCCACCAATGGCTTCTCTTCCGATAGCTTCCTCGGTAAAGGTAGTCACGGTTCCGTCTACAAAGCCGTACTTGAAGACGGCAAGTTAATCACCGCCGTTAAGAAAACGTCAAAGAACTGTAACAGTCCCGCCGACAACGAGATCGAGATTCTTTCCCGAGTTTATCATCCTCGGCTCGTTAATCTCATCGGTTACTGCTCCGATTCACTTTGTAAGAATAAATTAATCGTCGTGGAATATATGCCCAACGGTTCATTGTACGATCTTTTACATTCTTCTTCTTGTAAACCGCCGGGTTGGTCCAGCCGGGTTCGATTCGCTTTACAGGTAGCAAAAGCGGTTCAAACTTTACATTCGGGTAACCCGCCGGTGATCCACAGGGATATAAAATCGTCCAATGTTTTGATTGATCAAAGGTGGAACGCTCGATTGGGTGATTTCGGGCTTGCATTGATAGGACACGTGGAGGATGTACGGATTAAGTGCACCCCACCGGCGGGGACGTTAGGATATCTCGACCCGAGTTATTTAGCCCCGAGTGACGTCAGCACGAAAAGTGACGTGTTCAGTTACGGCATTTTGTTATTGGAGATTATTAGCGGGAGGCATGCTATTGATTTGAAGTATAGTCCGCCGTCAGTTGTTGACTGGGCGGTTCCGTTGATTAAAGGAGGAGATTTCGCCGCCATTTGCGACGGTCGTGTTGGGCCACCAGTGGGTGAGGAAGTGATCCGGAGTTTGGCGGTGTTGGCGGCTAGGTGCGTTAGGTCCGCGGCGGAGAAACGTCCCGGGATGGAAGAAGTGGTGGAATGTCTGACAGTGGTGAGCAAAAGAGTTCACGCTGGACCCGTTTGGAGCAATCTAAGGCGGTGCGTGAGATGCGTGCATAAACCGATGGCTATAAACCACCCGGTTTTTGAAGGGAGCGAGGAGGCGGCAAGGAGCTCGAGATGTGGAAGCAGGAGAAACAGCCGAAAAGTGACGAGCGTGGCTGATCGCGGCTGCGAAGCGAATGTGATCGGAGAAGGTGTGGTGAGATCGAAATCGATCGGTTCGTTAACGGAGGCGGTGGCTGCATCGATGATGAAGGTAGGCCCCACAGAGATTGATATGGACGGCGAGCACGTGGCGTTGGTAAGAAAAAGACCAGCAAAAACGCCGACGGTGAAGCTGAGCAAGTCGAGGTCAATGGGAGTGCTGCAAAGTCCAAGACTAATGAATCTAAACGGCAAACAATACGTATTCGAAATCGGGAAAAGAAGGAATTCAAGTGAATTCGATATATCGAAGCTGGTTATCAATTTCGATGATGACAAATCCCAAAGAAAAATATTGGAAAAGCCCTTGGTTTTTGTTTAAAAAGATTTGATTTTTTAAAAATGTTTTTAATGTGTTTATTTGTATCTCAAATTATTTGTGAATTTAAAGTTTAAAACTTTTATTATTATTATTATTTTTACATTTTGTTACTTCCATTAAATCCTCAAAATTTAAGAAAATCACATATAATTAATTAAAAACTTTTCAACTTTTCTATTCAGGCCTGATTATGGGTCGGGCTGGTCTATCTAAAAATCGGGAGAGTTTGGATAAATATATAAACTAAAATAATAGATTTAGAAAAAAATAAGACCTTTGGGCCGAACCTCGAATAAGAATTTTTTAACCCAAATTTGACATGAATAAATTAATTATTTTTAATAAAATATTATATTGCTGTTTTTTTGTTGTTCTTGGTGTTTTGGTGTTATTCTTGCTGTTATTTTTGTTGTTGTTTGGGTGTTGTTTTTGTGCGTTTTTAATATTATTTGAATATTGTAGAATTTATATTTTATTGTTAATTTTGCTGCTATTTTAGTTGTAACTATATTAGTATAAAAAATTTTTAATGTATTTTCAATTTTTTTGTTTAATATTTGTTTTAATGTTTTTAATTGTATTTCATATATTTTATTTTTTTAAATTTTGTTGTATATAATAAAATAATCTAAAAAAATTAATACGAATCAGGCTGGACCTGGACCTAGAAAATAAGCCTAAAATTTTGTTAAGGTCTAGCCCGACCCAACCCGACCCATTATCAGCTTTAATTCTGATCAATTTGAATGAAAATTTCATTATAATTTAACATAAATTATTTCTTTTTAAATTATTTAAAACTCTAAATAATTTTACTCTTAAACTTGATAAACTTTAACCTAAAATATCCAATATTCTTAAAATTTGGATTATGATAGGATCCAAAAACAGTACCATCTAAGGGTAAATGGGTGTTTATTTGTATCCACAACAGTATGGAAGAAGAGAATGTGAATGGTGAGTTGTGGGAACTAATAACTTGGGATCACACTTGTGATATCAGTTAAAAAAGAAAATGTAAAAAATAAAAGTAAATTAATCTCTTTAAAAAAAACTGAAGTAATTTAATTTTTGTTAATTTTGAAATTGAGTAATTAAAGACAATTAATTATGGTAATAATGTCTTTGTCAACTATACATAATTTTAATTAGTATCATAACAAAATTTAACATATTTTGTCAATTTGGTCTTCATTCTAAAAACTTTAACATTTACATAAATACACAAAATGTTGTGGGTTAAATTTATTAAACAGGACCAAATTAATAAAATGCATAAAAATTTGGAAATAAAATTATTATTATATCAATTACAATTACAATTACATGCATTTAATAGAAAAATATTAATATCGTGATTAATTATTTATTATAAAAATTAATAATAATTTTAAAAAATAGGAAAAAAATATTTTTATTAAAAGAAAACAAAGAAATTGGTAAGAGGCAGTGATGAGTGGTAGAGGCAAACAACTTTTACAATAAATTCCATTGAGAATGGAAGGAGACTGTCATTTAATGTATTCTGGATTTAGTGTCTGCTTCTTTGGTTGCATTTGTTTCATTGTCTAACTAAGCTTAGCCACCTGCTCAATTTCAATCACATATCCTGTCTCTCACCTTACAAGTCAAAGAATGAAGTTCATCCATGGATTCTTTTTCTTTTCTTTTCTTCCTGGATCTTTCTTTCTCTTGATAGATATCCTTCACTTTGATTATACTATGTTGATTTATGAAGCGTTA
The DNA here is from genome assembly GCF_007990345.1 of Gossypium hirsutum. Taxonomy (NCBI): domain Eukaryota; kingdom Viridiplantae; phylum Streptophyta; class Magnoliopsida; order Malvales; family Malvaceae; genus Gossypium; species Gossypium hirsutum. The sequence goes on from NC_053429.1 coordinate 4,187,087, forward strand.
TGATAAGCTACTTATTTTTTAGAAGAAGATATGAATTTTGAAAAAAATTATTGTTGGAAGAGATAATAATAAATTATTGAAAAGATTTAATTTTTATATATCATATTATATAAAAGATACTTTGATTATTCAAAATAAAAACTCACACTGTGAAAGGCTCGAATTTTTGCTTAAATTTTGTAATCGAATCCAAGTTTGATTAACCATAAGCTTTTCACTACTCAAAATTCACAATGTGGAAGTGAACCTTTCCCTCGAGTCTTGAATTAAATTTGAATTTCAAAGTCGATATTATTGGAAGAGTTTTACTTGAATACTACCCCTGGCACGAACAAGACTTAGCTCAAATAGCAAAATTGATGAGGCATGTGGTTATACCAAACAAAAGTTCAAGCTTACCTTATTTTCTAGATTCGAGTTAGAGTTACTCTTGTCATATACAAAATTTTAAAATTAAACTCTAGTATTTGGTCATTGGTCATGGGTAGATTTGTTCATAGGCTAGGTTGCTTATCCAGGCCCGAAGACTTCCGCAAATTTTAGGAGGGTTTGGACAAAAATATTAGGCCCGAAAAATAGACTTGGGTAAAAACTTAAGACCATTTAAAATACGGGTTGGGCTCGAGCTTGAATATTTAAGGCCCGAGCTCGACCCCTTTTTAACTTTGCAGTGCTTTATATTAAGTTATTTTTATATATTATGTAATTTATAACATATAAAAATAAATCTATACTAAATATATAATATTATTATAATGTAAATGTTAAAAAAATGTTAAGACGAAATTATAAAAAAATTTAATAAATAAAAAATATTAAATATTAAAATAATATAAATATATTTAAAAATAATAATATCGGTAGACCTAAAATGGGTTTTGATTAGCCATTTACAAATATGGGCATTGAGAAAAATTTTAGGCTCATGTTTCAGGCCGAGTTGGGCTTGAGCAAGTATAAAGTGTATTAATATCATGCTTAGGTTTGGCTCGAACTCGACCGAGCCCATGACCACCTCTAGTCATGCGCGTTCACCCACAACCTACGTCATAAGTTTGAGTCATGTTGTGTGTTGGATCTGGTGCCAAAAGTGTAGTACATTCATTTTGTATATTTGTATTTTTTTGAATAAAATTAGTTTAATAATATTCATTAATTACATTAATATACTTTGTATATTATCCTTAATATTTTTGCACGTAAAGCAAAATGGAAGCAAATATTTGCTCACTGATTATCTAATGTTTAACTAATATTAAGTTATATTACGTGGTCGAATCGTAATATAGAAAGACAACTTGTATTAGTAGATTAACCTAAGTGTCCTTAGTCTAATTGGAAATAAGCGAATTGATTGAAAGATTAATATGTCATCTATTAAGTCCAATTGGGGAAATGTTTTTTCTTGAGTATCGGAGTGGAGGATTCTCATAAAATAGAGATGTAGATGTGACTAACCAAACTGATAGTGCATTGGACAATTAGGTCCACTTTGGTACATGTACTTTTTTTTGTTCAATTTGGTATCTAAACTTGAAAACTAAATCTATTTTGGTACCTAAGCTTGAATCTCATCAAGATTTGATGACGTGACTAGTGTTCTTGGAACATGACTAGATTGGTTGGTTGAAAATGATTTGAATATACAACCTATACATAATAGTAGAAGTTACTTTTTTAAAAGAAACTAGAAATCTTATCACACGCAGCAGTGGAAATCACAAATTTATAAAATATATAGTTTGAAACTAATTAGTAATAATATCACATGAAATATGTACAATGTTAAAAAAATAGATTAAGATTATTTATCCTAGTGTTGTTATCAATTTTGAGTCAATATTAACTCAGTCAATTACATTAATATATGTACACACATAATTGATAGAGATAATAAAGTATGTATAATAAAAATTGAAATGTACAGAAACATTAAAATAAAACTTTAATTAAATGGTAAATAAAAAATCTTTCTAATCTAATTAGTTTAAGTTCAAATCTCAATATATACAATTTTTATCAATTTTTTAAATAAAAAATTATTTTAATATAAAAAATATTTTTATAATTTTTCGAACTAAATTAATAATCCAATTAAAGGTGATATTTTAATAAATAATCTCTGGAGTACCTCTACTTTTCCCATGTGGTGTTGGAAGGTAGATGTAGTTTAATGGCCCACACTATTAAATGATATGTTCCATTCACCTATGGTTAGAAGGTTCTTTTCAGTGTCATATGCTGAACCAGAAGGTTCTTTCTTTATATTTCCATCAACCTTGTAGGTTAGGACAATTGAGTGAAAAAAAAGTACTGCCATTGTCCAACCATGTCAATTACTTTGTTAAATGTGTTTGATTTAACTTGAAAGGACAGTGGCTAGCTATGTCTTTATAGCCTTCTTTCACCCACTTTTTTTCTTTCTAATCCCTCATTAAAGTATGTAGGTATATAGGTAAATTGATGAATTGACATAGTATTGTCGTAGAGAATATGGGTTAGATAGTGACATAACATGTTATCCACGTTGAGTTTAGGTTGAAAAATACTTACCAAGGCAATATTCGATGTCACTGCCACCTTCACCCTCCTCATATCTTTGATTAAAGCTTCACTCTCATTCAATGCTGGTTTGATAGGATCTTAACTCAACTTCCAGTCCCATTACAAACACAGCAAAATGAATACAAAAGTAGGGGCTAAAGCAAACTTTTTTTTACTTGCTGAATCATCTCCCAAGTTTTTTGTTCCATCATTGGCATGAATAAGAACAGTACCAAAAACACGAGAAGGGAATTACCAACTTATCCGATTTTACATACACTGGCAAATTGCTTTGTGGGAAAAGGCTACCCCCCATGCAAAACTTACATAAACACAACAACTCATTACAGCTTTGCTATATTTTTTCCCCTTATTATTAATTATCATTATAGGCCTGAACTTCTATTGGGAACTGCCTTCCAAATGGGTTAGATAAAACATCTACTGTTGCCTGGAACCAAAAACAAAGGTTGGTGGAATAGAATCTCCAAAATCAGCTGCTTTCAGGTTATTCAAACGACACCCATTGTTACTGTTTTCCTTTCTGCATCGCTACAATGGAGATTTCAGCAACTTCTTTAGTGTTAATGTCTATGAAGCATGGACACGGACACGCAATACGGGTACAACACAATACGGAAACGGTGACATTTTTCATTAATATATAATCAATTTATTTCCATTAGGCTCTCTTATCATTACATAAAATATGACAAAATATAGTAATACATTTTTTAAGTTCATTGCACAAAATATGTCATATTAAATCTAAATTTGAAGTTCTAACCTATATCCTTAAATAGGCTTGCACAAAAAAAAAGTAAAAAAAGAACAAATTTCTAGTTCAATTCATAGCATTAGCATTTTCCATATCTTCTTCTTCATTGATAAAAATTACCATCTCCATATCCGGTTCATCAAGAGATAATGAGTCAAATACATCACTTCCAATATCCCACATCTTGTTCTCTCCTTCTTTATAATGAAGAGTTTTTCTTGAAAGTAATCTACACAAATACTATATAGCAACTATCAATAGGAATTTTTAGTATTCTCAAATATAACTCCATCAAATCCAAGAAATACTTGGCACCTATGTTAGTCGGGATAGGTGTGACCGTGAAGTTCAAGTATGTTTAGTTAGTGAAACTTGGGGTGGTTTTTATTTCATTTCTCTTTTACTTAGAGAGTAAGCTACTGCTAATCTCTCTCCTTATTGGCCGTGACTACAATAATAAACTGTCAAGGAAACATCTACAACAAGCTGCTCCTTGGTCCTAGCCGGACCGATGCATTCAGAGAAAAGATAGCTATAGAGACTTCCCAGTCTAACTCATCATCATATAAAATTAAGTGCAGTGAATATATCTAGGACAAAGTATAGACTTACTCGGCCCAACAAGATTCCATGAGGGAAACCAACTTTGGGGAGGTGTTAGGAGGAATGGCAAGCTTCCTATTCTGGAAAGCTACAGCACCAACCACCTACAATTTGCAGCACCACAAGAAAGGGGGTGACGGAATTAAAAAATAGAGCATTGAAATTCATCAACGGTTGGTCAATTACATTGATATTTATGAATGCACTTGTTAAGAATAAGAAAAGAACCATAATGAAAAATAAGAAAACCAAATTTATCAACCTGGGCAGGACTGAGTCCATTCCATGGTTGTTGCATGGTAATAAGTTCCCATAGGATTACTCCGAAACTGTAAACATCAGATTTTGCTCTCCGCGAAGGAATTCTGGAGCCATCCACTCAGGCTGAAAATGAAAACAAGAGATTTAGATGCTGATTGATGCAATAGGAAGAAAAGTGTTCAAGGTACATGAGATTGAAAGAAACATCCAACTTCATATAGAATGCAAGTCTGCAATGATTGTATCTGTTCATCATTGTACAAAACTGAACTAGGATTGGTTTTATGATAATGATTGTGATTGTTGTCTTTAATACAGGTTTAATGTCATGATAGATCATCAATACGTCAATGGAGTTCAACATTGTTCCTATGGCTTATTATCACTCTACACCATTAATTTCCTATATAACTAGTCTGCCATGCCAAATGCAAGTCATCATAGGTTTGTAGGTTCCCGACCTTTATAATAAATTTATAGGCCTTGGCAACCGTGGCCTTACCGTTGCTCGACCACCAAAGCCAATCAAGTCTGGACCATCTCCATTTGGCGGGCAGGTACCTGCGATACGTAGGTTGGTAGTCCAGCTAAAATAGCTGTCGAAAATCTTCCATTTCCAGTTGTTGCATTCATCCACCATCTCACTAAAATTGAAGTTTTTACCAATCTCATCCACATGCAGTTTGTGATACTTAGGGATGTTAAAATTTAAATCGCTCCATAAATTTTAAATCGATTTGCTTTGATTGGAGTAGATTTTATTTTTCTTTTTGAAAAGTAGATGCTAGGCAAAGGTAGGGTAGATTTTTTCTTCTTCTTTTGAACAGTTAGTATAGAGAGGTAAGGATAATTGTTTGCCCTACTGCATTATATATTATTACAAATGTAAACTTGTAATAATGTATTGTAGAAAAAATGTGTTTTATGTTTAAATATATAAATTTAAATATTTATTTGACTTTAAAAAGATTAAAAATATTAGAAATAACTAACAAAAATAAAATTAAAATGAAGTGGGATGAGGTGAGAATAGATGCATCCAAAATTCATAGAGATGGTAGTGACTTTTAAGATCAAATATTCGTAAGGGAAGGAGACGGGTGGTGGAGCAAAACATACCAACTATGAAGCGGTAGTAAATTTGGCAACATCCATCATCGTCTCGCTCCATTGTCATCCCTAATAGTACCACAAAGGACCCAACAAACATCTATCCAAAATTTCACCTCTTATCCTCTCTTACCATCCAATACACATTATTGTAAACACAAATATCTCATTTATACTCCTAATTAACATCTTTTGATATGACCAATATATTTTTTTATACCCATTTTATAATCTATAAATTTTTTTGACAAAATACAATATACCTTTAATTTGAAAATATTTGATCAAGAGCCTATACTTGGTTTATTAGGACAAGTAAAGGTGACTAGAACTATCCATGAGTCGAGTCGAGTTTTTGATAAAATTTTGGGTGCGTCTGATAGGTTCGGGTCGAAAATGGGCTTAAAATTTTGTCCAAGTAAATATTAAAACCTCGGTCCGATCTCGCCTATATTAAATTTAAAAAATATAATACATCAAAAACACTAAAAATATTAAAATAAATGTTTCCCAACAAATTTATACTTAAATAACACTAACATAAGTGCAACTTAAGCAACAAAATGAACAATAAAATAATAACTATACAATGTTCAAATAATAATAATAATAATAATATAACAATAATATAATACTAAAATGACAAAAAAAATGAGAAAACAACAACAAATCAACATGTTTTTTCTTTTTACAAATTCGGGCCAAGTCAGACAAAAATAAAATTATTTGAGGCTCAGGGCTCCTTTGGTTTGGCTTTTAACATCAGTGAGGTGCAGTTGAGGTAGCAACCTCACTGATATGTTGTTTGGTTCAGCAACACAGTGCAGTGAAAGTTGATTTCAACCACACTACTATGATGAAAAGGAGCGGGAGGTTTCAGTAGCAATTGAAGGCAGTGGGATAGTAGGTATTTTTAACAGACAAAAATACCCTTACTTTTATTTATTATTTTACCATTTTATCCTTGAAAATTAAACTAATTTCTTTCCCAACCTTATTTGTATCACATTACAAAAACAAAAATTTAAATACTTATACCTAATAAAACGTGTATCTCATTACAATAATAGTTATTTTCCAAATAACATTTTTTTATAATTTTATTTCTTATTTAACATTTTAATTTAATTTTAATAATGCATATTTTACCCGGATGAAGTATGCATTTTTAATAACACATGAAAAATAACGTTACTATTTGTGAAAATAATATTTATCATTGTTATAAAAGAATATTTAACTATAAAAAATTAAAACTAATTATCATTTTATCTAAAAAATAAATTAAATTGATTATATAATTAATTAAAATATTTATAATAAAATATTAGAAAATACATTTTAATATTTATTAAACGAATTTATAAATTAACATATTTTAATAATTTTAAAAAAGTAAAATAAATTAAAAAACTTTTATTATATATCAATTCTAATATGATGTCCTTAATAGTCATTTTTTATTCTCACATCATCTCTACAGCTGCGTTTGAATCTAAACACACACTCTACCATTGTTTCTAATCTCACCGCTATAGTAACTAATCTCACCACCACCGCTATTTTTGACCTCACCAGAAGTAAACACACCGCCCATCTAAACTAAGCCTCAACCCATTTCTTATTTTCTGTCTAAACTTATTTTTTAAATTTATAATTTTTTTTAATTCTCTCACTTTTTAAACGGACTCACGGCGAGTAAAAGTGACAAAACAAAGCATGGGAATGGAAACTAATCAAACAATTGTCAGCAATGCAATGTCTGCTTCTTCTTTTTTTCTTTTCAATTATTTTCTCTCACTAACTACAACATTGATAGATTGATTGACAGCTTTATATATTTTATTTAAAATGATTCCTCCGAAATGGACAAGCTTTTCAATTTCATTCTTTAAAACGGAACGGAAAAAGAAATAAAGCATCACAACGTACGGGGTTCCTCTCCTGACTGTACGTTCGGAACTGAAATATAAACCTACAATTAAATTAGGTATAATGATAAATATGTCTCATAGTATTTATATTTTATGTCAATTTAATTCTAATTATTTTAGTTAATTTATCATCATTAAATCTTTAAAAATATTTGAATTACTATCTTTTAATGAAACCCGCATAACAATTTACATTTAATTTATGCTAATTTTCTAAAATTTATATTTTTTAATGTTTTATAATTTTTTAATTATTTGTTAACGTGACATATAAGATAAAAAATATCGTGTCAACATCAATTACACTTAAATTTTCATGCAAACATCATTAAAAATTTAACATTTTAATTAATATTTTTATATAAAAATAATTTGACTCTTTTTAAGAGGTCAAATTTTTTTTAAAAAAAAGTAAGTATTAAATGTTAAATTCTTCATTATACCATAAATTTAAAATAAAACTTTGTTTTTTTATTAAATCTGAAATTATGGAAAAATTAAAATAATACTTACTAAAAGGGTTTTAACTTTTAAGCTAAAGTTACATAGGAGATTAAGTTATTTAGTTACTACAAATTTGTAGTTAAAATTAGAGAGGCTAAAATTCGCTTATAGTTCCTATACTTTTCAAAAATTAGGAATTTAGTCTCTTTGTATTTTTAGGAAATTTAGCTCTCTATTTTTCATATTTCAAAATTCAAGTCATATAGTTAACACTATTAATTTTTTGTTAAATTTACTGTTGTGATATTTTGATAGCCATATAAATAAAAAAATATTGTAATTAACTTAAATTTAACAAAAATACTTAAAAATATAAGTACTAAATTCCTAATTTTTAAAAAACACAGTGACTATAGGCAGATTTTAACCTATTAGAAAATAAGTGGGTTGGTTTCCCGCCAGCTGACACGACAGTGACACGCGTACAGAGCGCCAGAGTCACGTCTGATGTATAATTACCCAAACACATAAGATAGTTTTATATTGAACACTAAATAATTACATAAATACAAAACTAATTATTGTACGTAAAAACACCACATCCACCCCCTTCAAAGGATTTAATTTTTATTAAATTTGAAAGTGAGTGAATCAAGATAATCAATTAAATTTTTTTATTAATTATATGTATTTTTTATCAGTATAATATTAAATTTAATTTTCAAAATCTGTATATTTTATTAATTTAATTTTAATTTAATAAATTTCGTCTGTAATATTTATATATTTTATTAATTTGGTCTTAATTAAATAAATTTATCTCATATTATTTATACAAAATATATAAAAATTGATGGCTAAATTTATTATTATGTCAATCATATTTATGTACAATTGACGAAAAATATAGGAGTAAAGTTAGAAATTTTTTTTAAGAGAGACCGAAATTAAATTGTAATTTTTACGATAGTAAAAATATAATTTCATCATTTTTAATAGCAAACATCTTTATAATTTTTAAAAAATTAAATTATTTTTTATTATTTTAAGGGAATCAAAGTATAATTTTACCAATATATTTCAAAATCTAGATATTGATTTTTATATATAATATATTAGTGTAACAAAATAAAACATATTAAGTTGGTACAATAATTGTGAGATATATAGATATAGATAATGATGGTTGATGATGGACATTGGATATTGGATGGTATCACAGGACACTCACCATACCACCTGCTGACATTTGTGTGGAATATTTTTATTCAATTTTTGGACTGTTTTGTTACGTCCCTATCTTTTCCCACCTACATTATCTCTTTAATTTTAATTCATAAGTAAAAAGGATCTCTTTTGTCATTCAAAAATCATATAATATTCTCATGTCAATCCACCCCATAAAATCATTTTCTAAAATAAAATTGATCAGAAAAATGAAAAGTTAGTCCTTGTATTTTGACGAAAATTTGAGATTTTTTTTCATTTTAAAAGTTAGAAATTATGTCTTTTAATTGTTTCAATAGAATTCAAATTCAATTATTTAAATCGTAAATTATTTTTATTAAAATTTGTTAATTTTACATGTTGAGTAAATTACCCTCATGTTGGGTATAATCAAGCCGAGTCAAGTTCAAATATTGTCAAGTTCAAGCTTGACTCAAAATTTAGAGCTCAATACTCGGCTTGAGCTTGATCGAACGTTTATTTTTAAACTCGAGTTCGACTTGATAATTAAGCTTAAGATTAATAATATATATTAAGGATAATAATGTAATTTAATAATATAAAAAATTGAAAAGCTGAATAAGATTTGTTAACCATTCAAGTAAATTATTATGAAGCTCAAATTAGATTTGATGAATAGCTTTAGCTTGAGTTTAGCTCGATAATCACTGAATCCAATTTAAATTTTTTCGAGTTAAACTTGAGCACCCATGTCTCAATTACATCCCTACGTATCATATGATTAATGGAAAATAAATATTTTAAGTCAACAAATTTTAATAGAAACTACTAACAAAAACAATGATCAAAATAAAAAATTTAAATTAAAAAAATAAGAAGATTGAATTTTAAAATTTTAAAATATATAAAATTATTTTTTGAATAATCTCCATAGGTTTTGATTTTTAGACAATGTCTGGAACTATTCATAGTCCCTCCCCAACTCATAAATAGGAGGATAATTTAGGGGTGAGCAAAATCTAATTCGATTCAAAAAACTCGATAAAAAAATTAAATTTTGAATTAAATAGTTCGAGTTATTTGAGTTAATCAAGTTATTCAGATCAACTCGAATAAAAAATTAAGTTTTTTGGTTTAACTCGAACATGAATTACACAATTCAAGTTATCTAAAAATCTAAATAAGAAAAGGCAAAACTACGTCGTTTTGATAAATGTTTACTTTTTCTAAAGTTAAAAGTCAAAACTATTAAGTTAAAAGGCAAAATTACGTTATTTTGATAAATATTTACTTATTAAGTTGAAATGTAAAATAATTATATTGTTTATGTAGTTAAATAATCTTTTACTTCGTCTACTAGTTAAATAATCGGTCCATGTAAACGCAACATTGAGTATAAATAATATGATTTGTTAACTCGACTAGACTTAACTCGAAATTTTTTCACTTGATTCAATTCGATTTGAAAAAAAAAATCAAATTGAGTTCAGTTGCTAAAATATGATTCGTCAACTTAACTAACTCAAATTTTTTTGACTCGACTCGACTCTATCGAATACTCATCCCTAGGATAACGCTCTTCCGCGAACTCGAACCCACATCTTTCTGCATTGACAACAATACCAATATCGATCGAGCTAAGACTCAATCAACTATATAAAAGTATTTTTAACTTAAAAAAAAAAAAAGAAAGCTTACCCAACATTTCTTGAATTCTTCAAGTCCCAAGGTTCCAAAGTCTACTCTTAAATAATAATATAATAAATCAAAAAAAATTAGCCTTATAATATTATTTTGGTTTCATGCATGCACTTAGGACATGAGCAAACAAACCAAGAATAAAAAATTATATCTCCATAACTATTGCCTGTTTTCAAATGCTAATTTGCTTGACAACAACGTGGTGTGATTTTTCATTGATATTCTTCACGTTTTTTATCATTGCTTCTCAAAATTAATTTGAAATGTATTCAAGATTAGTTCATGCACATATATATAGTCCATAAAAAAGAACAAAGTTCATGCATATATATCTCTTATAGTAGACCTAATAAATGATAATAATAATAATAAAACTTTAACTAGTCAATTAAGTTTATTATTGTCAATATAGGAGGACGTGGGTTTAAGTGCGCTGAAGTGCATTATCCTCCTATTTATGGGTTGGGGAGAGGCTATGGATAATTTTAAGCATTGTGTCAAAAAAGAACAGATATGATCAGAACTTGTTATTAGATTATTTAAAAATAATAATTTAGAAGACAAATTTTATTGAAACTTTGAAAGTGTTATAATCTCTGGACATTTTCAACAATGAAAAATTCTTTTGATTTTTTTTAGTTAGGCTTCGATCCAAAGGTTGTTTAGATTTGATTTTAGATGGATGCGAGTTGTTTCAAGTGTCATGTTGACTTTACTTTTGAAATGGGTTTGGACCTCCTTTCTTCAGTTGAACTAGCTTTTCTTCAGAAGGGTATGGTGTTCATCATAGTTTCTTCAAGTTCTTTAGTTTCTTTAGAGATTTCTACAAAGGTCCTCTAAACTTCTTGAACTTGTGAATATGTAAAAAGGCTTGGAGGTAGCCCTTTTTTATAGAGCGGTTACTTGGATAAAAGATAGTTCTTGTAGAATTTAATTTATTTCATTGAGTGTTCTACAATAATTTAAACTCTTTTATTTAGTATTTATTTTATATTAATTTAATTAATTAGTGAAAAATAATCATTTATAATTTCTTATTAATTATCTCTTAATTAATTTAAATTAATTAGAGAAAAATAATTATGACATAAATACGATGTCATCATTTTTACTATGGTAATCTTAACTTGACCTACGATAAGTTCAGAATGACACCTGACTAAAAATTTCCTCAACTAAAAATAAAAAAGAAGAAGAAGAGAAAGATTTAATGCATTGGAAATGGTCAATGGTGGTTTTAACTTCGCTTGAAACTCTTTTTTTTGAAGTATAATTACAATAGTCTTTATTCGTTTTGTGGTCTAAGACCAATCCTGTTCAGGTTGAGGGTATTATTTAAGGAAAACCCTCCCAACAATGATGACTTCAATATTCAAACTTGATCCAAATACATAAGAATAAATTCACATTCACTTCTTCCAACCACTTGTTGATGTCGTGTAAAACTCTTTGAATAGAAAAAGAAAAAGTATTATATATCAATGTTACATATAACTGAACTAATAAACATTGAATGTAAAAATAAAATATATTTCACTTTTAAAGAGGGAATGCATCTTCAAATAAAGAAACCATAAATTTTGAATATAGACAATGAAATAAAAATAAAATATTAAAAAAATAACCTTACATGTAGCTGAGGGAGATGGGTTGCACTTGGGCACCTGTGGACATTTTATGTCCATAGCCATAGCCATCAATTAATTAATTATACAGTGTAAAATCCAAGTACTAAGTTTTAAGCTGATCTGCTACCCAATGTTGAAGCAGCTGTCTCCCTTTTGGGTACCCATCTCTCTCTCGTCAATCTTAAATAATAATATTATATATTAAACTCCCACTCCTTATTCCTTTAATATTAATTATGGTTTTAATTATGTATATTTAACATAATTAGAGATGATGGTGGGTGAGGTTGGGCCGTAATAAAGTTACAGGGTTGTTTGCTAAGTTCGGGTTAGGCTCAGTCTAAAAAATGAGTTTAAAATTTTGTTGAAGTCTGATTCAGATAAAAAGTTAAAACCTGAGCCCGAGTAAACTCACTTGTATTAAATTTTTTTATATAAAATAAATTTAACAAATATAATACATCAATAAATTGAAAATAAATTAAAAAATTTATATTTAAATAACGCTAAAACAGGTATAACTTAACAAGCAAATACCTCTACAATAGTAGTAAAATTAACAATAAAATAATAGGTATACAATATTCAAACGATAATAACAAAATAATAGTAATATAATATTAAAATGACAGCAAAACAATGGCAAAACAACAATATTTTTTTTTTGTAAATTTGAGCCGAGCTCGGGTGAAAAATGCTTACTCGAGACAAGGCCTGTTTTCTAAATAGGTCTTTCCTTTTGTTATCCAAACTTATTTTTTAAATTTTTATTTTTATTTAAACTCTTTTACTTTTCGAACCGAACTTTAGAATTAACTCAATCGATATAAATATAATTTAACTCGAATAGAAATCATATCTCTTCATCTATAAATAGGTGTCACGTGTATATGTATACATATCATACAATAAAATAGAAAAATAAAGAAGTCACACCAATTTTCAAGTCATTAAATAATTAACTATTATTGAAATCCATAAACATTGAACAAGGAATATTTGTGATTAGATGTGTTTATTCATTGAATAGCTTAATTAAAAAACACTTAAACAATGTCTAATCCTCAACCAGCTAACATTGGATGATTGCATTTTATCTTAATATTTTAAAAATAAATAAATTATTTTTTATAATAAAAATTTCATTCATTTTTATTGTTAAAAATTAATATACTTACGTTAGTATGAGATATATGTGACATACCACATGTCACCGTCTAGTTATTCTGTTACCCACACTAATTTTTAATAAAAATAATTGATTTGCTCTTTAATCTAACATACAGATGTTAGTTTACTCATTTTTTAAAAGAGTTTGAAAAATATAATCTGACTCTTAATACAATAGCCTCCATAATATTTTAAGAAGAGTTCTTTTACCTGCATACATCCTCCAAAAAAAAATACAAGAAATTATCATGTAATTTAGTTGGAGAGAAAGCAATTTTCATATTTAATTAGTATGTTAAAAGGATATAAATTTTAATACCAACTTAATTTTCTTTCGATAATAACATTCTATTTTCCTTCGAATATAAGAAAGTGTAATAAATAAATATCGAGTATAATGATAAAGATATATTCTCAAGGGTTTGAATATCGCTTCAAACTTTGAAAAAAAACACTATGCTCAAACTTTGAGAAAGATATTAATGGGAAAAGCAAACACAAATCTGCGTTAGCACATAATCCCTCTTCAACTCATTAATAGGAAAATAATTCACTTTAACACACCCAAACTCACGTCCTCTTGTATTGATAATAATACTTATGCCAATTGAACTGAGATCCAATCAACAAAAATAAACTAACTTTTGTTAATAATTATTATTTTTCCTATTTTAATTTTTGTCTTTTTTGTAACATTAGTTATTGATATTCCTCACATATGAATATATATTTTTAAGTTTTTAGATTTTATAAAATCTTAACTAATTAATTAATTATTATTGGTTTAACAGTCGATCCGATCAGACTAGTTGAATTAGGAATCAGTGGTCTAACATGTTCAACGATTGGTCTAGTTATTGAAATACTGAATATGACACTCTGAAATTATGTCACATCATTACTTGAAATTTTATATAATTTTTTTATTTTTTATTTATTTATTGTTGGTTTAACGTCGAACCAATCAAATTTATTGAATAAAAATCAATAGTTTAACATGGTCAACTACTTATCTTATTACTAAAACATTGAATATGACACTATAATATTGTACCATAATATTATTTAGAAATTAATAACTTAAATATGTTATCATCAAATTTTTATATTTTTAAATTTAGATATTAAAATGGACAAAATTAATAAATTTAAATGATAAAAGTGGACTAAAACATTAGAAATGGTAACGTGAATCAGGTGGAAATTGGAATTAGGTAAATAAATTGCTTATTTGGTTTCGGAAAATGGAAAGCACATGAAAACCTTTCTAGTAAGACACTTTTGCAGGTTAGGGAATTCATGGCCACACTCTCTTCCCTTCTCTTATCTTCTCTTCTCAGCTAAAACCCATAATTTTTATTCTCCAAAGCCCTTTGTTTTATATTATCTAAACTCGCTTCTTTTTTCAATTACTGTTCATGGTGGATCTGCTGAGTTAACTCGGTCTGCCATGTAAAATCTCCCCCCCCAATCAACAAAACAAGAAAGTCAAAAGAGAGGGCAGTGAAAACAAATGGATTTTGATGAACATGATGACCAAGAAGAAGAAATGGGTATGGCTGTTCCACCAGGCTACGACTCACTGGGTACCTTATCGGAAACTTGGTCGAAACCGGGACCTACCACCACCGGCGGTGGTGATGGCTTCGCGAGAAAAGTGGGGTCCACCACGGTAAGGTATCGAGAGTGTCTGAAGAACCACGCCGTGAGTATCGGCGGCCACGCGGTGGATGGTTGCTACGAGTTCATAGCGGCGGGTGATGAAGGGACCGTCGAGGCCTTGAAATGCGCCGCCTGTAACTGCCATAGGAATTTTCATCGTAAGGAAACCGAGGGGGAAAGTAATGTTTATAACTATAACCCTCACTACCACCACCACCACCACCAGCAGTACCCCCAATTCTCGCCTTACTATCGGGCACCGCCACCAGCCGGATATCTCCACCTCACGCCACCTTCACAGCACAGGCCATTAGCGTTGCCGGCAGCGTCAGGTGGCGGCGGGGACAGTAGAGAAGAAGAAGACGTCTCGAATCCCAGTAGCAGTGGCGGTGGCGGAGGATCAAAGAAGAGATTCAGAACAAAATTCACAGCCGAACAAAAGAAAAAATGCTTGATTTCGCTGAAAAACTGGGGTGGAGGATTCAAAAACATGATGAAGCTGCCATACAACAATTTTGTGAAGAAACTGGTGTTAAAAGGCATGTTCTTAAAGTCTGGATGCACAATAACAAGAACACCCTTGGTAAGAAACCCTAACAACCATTATGATTATTATAATGGGACAAAAAAATCATGATTAGGGTTTTTAATTTTTATATTTGTTGTGAATGAGCCATTGCTCAAAACTATAAAACATCTTCTCTAACACCTAGTTTTTGTTAATAATTAATCTTTCCGTTTCAGCTCAAAAACTGCAACATCTTAGCTAGGAATTTTATCAAGTCATTTTCCCTTCTTCCACCATTGAAATACTTACTTTGTTTTATCATCATGTGATCATCAATGAGTAAATTTCAAAAATGGAAATCAAAACGTGTTTGTCATGCAAAGCTGCAAAATATTTATTCGTTAACATCTGTCACCTTCTCCATTTTTTTCTCTCTTATCTTCTGCATTAAATTTGTTTCCACTTACAAATCTCTAGGCTATTCCTTGTATACCTCAAAATCACCGCGAAAAACTTTTTTTTTTGGCCAAATATTCAGCTTTAGATCATGAGATTAATTACTCATTTTCCATTTATAAACTCTTCTTCTTCTTGCCCTTTTTGTCTCTCTCAAGTCTCATCTTTCTTTTATCTTTACAGTGGGTTGCTCACCCTTTTCTCCTTTCTCTTTAATTTTTATTTTTCGGTATTAAAAATGATTATAAGCATTTGATTCTTGTAAGATTACTTAACATTCTTTTATATTTGATTGGATTAAATACATTTTATTTAATTATCCTTAAAATGAGGTGAATGTGAAATAACTATAAAAATATAAAAATTTAAGACATTAATATACAAAGTTTATTGCAGTTACTGGTTTAATTAACTGATTTGACCAACTAATTTTATTAACTGTTTAATTAAAAGCGTTTGATAAAACTTAGTTGAAAGTTGATATATGTAAAATGACAAATAAGGGCATGACATATTTTATTATTAAATATTTATTTGTTTATAATATTTTAGTCTTTATTGAGTGAAATTATAAAACATTACTACTAAGAAATTAAAACATCTATTATGAAAATTAATTAGTGTATATTTTAAAAATTTTAAATAAATAAATTTCTTAAGTTCTTTATTTGCAAATATTAACATTGTGAAAATTGTTAAATATAATTGTAAACTATATTTTTAGTGATAATTATGTTACATTCTAAATAAATTTGTCAAGTAGCATATTTCAATTAATAAAAAGTTGCATAGGAAAACATCTTACACAAGTAAATTGAAAATAAATTAAGAGTACATAAATATTCAAGGATGAATGGGCTGGATTGAAAATTTCTTGTGACAATGTTGATTTTTGTAGATTCATGGTGGATTTTTTTTTTGAGATTTATTTTGAGCTTTGGAGATGAAAGTGAAAATTAGCGAATGAAGGCTACTGATATCTTGAGACCCCTATTAGGTTTGAGAGCATGTTGCATAGAGAGTAATTTTTTTAACAAACATAGTCAAATATGTCATTCCACATATCTCATATACAATTAGTTGTTGAAGAAAGTTGTCCCTCTCAACGTTTTTTTATTTTAGAGGTTTTAACTCGACAAGCTCTTACAAATCTCCATTTATCAAATACTACAATTAGAAGGTTTGACTATCCAATCCTCAATTTGTGCCCAAATAAGTTAAAAAAGGCCCAAAACTCTATTTAGCTAACATCTTTGATATCTAGAATTAAGCATGGTTCCTTCTCACCCTTAAATAAGAACTAAATTTTATTTCTTAACTAATAAATAATTAATAAAAAATCACTTATAATAATTAATTGATTAAAATTTTATTCATTAATGTTTTTAGTTAATTAAAATGAATTAATATCATTAATAATACATAAAATTGTTATGAATCTTGTACCTACTATAAAAATGGTCACAAATTCCATACAGTTAAGAAATAGTGATATTGAGGTTACTCAATATTACAACATTTTTGATTATTGATAATGTTATATATTCATATTTTCTTTATTTAAACATGAAAATAGGATTCCAAAATGGAAAATTACCACCCATAATCTTATTTTTATTAGCCAAATTTTGTTAGAAAATATACAAGAGAAACTAGTGATTAGATGTAATGGTAAGACATTAGCATTTCTAATGGGAGGATTCAGTTTGAATATCGGAGGCGACATTGTTGGAAGGACAGTCACAAACGGTTAATGGTTACATATAAAAATATATGTTGCATGTATCGGGTGACATATCCTTTGGCACCAAATTATTTATAAAAGTTACATCTCTATGATTTTAAGCCTTTTTAAAAATTATGTTATTTGAATATATTTATTTAGATGTAATAGTTTTTAATAGAAATTGACTGATTTGATCTTTAATTTAACGTATAGTGATTAATTTATTTATTTTTTAAGTAAAAAAGATAAAATACAACCTAATTTTTAATTAATACAAAAACCTTTATAATATTTTTACCGTTTTATTGCAATGAGTGTTGCAAACATAATTTTTAATTGTTCTGACCTAAAGAAATGTGGATGGAAGGTTAAAAAAACTTATAAATATACCTACTTTAATTCATTAACGCCTCGTTTGGTTACTAGTGTAATAACATAAGGAAAAATGCTTATTTAATACATATGTTTTAACATGAGAAAAAAAACTAGTGTACTAACATGATGAATAAATAGCCCATCATTTGGTAGATAGATTACTAATCATGTAATAAACATATATTACTTTGTTTAGTTAAAGTGCTAAGTAAAATATACGTGTTATTCTATAAAATATCAATTTTGCCATTGACAAAAGATTAGGCTGTTAAAATATTAACTTGATTATTTTTTACCATTCAAAATTATTTTTTAGAAAAAATCATTTTTACTATTTACCAAAAAAAGGTAAATAAATTTTTAACAGAAAAAGTAAATAATTTGATTAAGAATGCTTTGTTTTTTTTTTATTCTTGTCACTTTTTCTTTTGGTTTTATCAGATTTTCATAATCTTATTTTTTTCAAAAAAAAAAAAAGAAATCACACAAGAATATGACAATAACTTTTTATGAATTGTACAATTTATTTTATTTTGATTTTTCTTTAAAAAAACCAAACCATAAATAAACATATAATCTAGAAAAATAAATATACTAAGTTTAGAAAAAAAACCACATCTACTAAATATATCCTAAAATCATCCATATCAATACTTGGATTCTAATATTTTAAGATTAAACATATTATAACCAATAACAAAATCAAGTATTTATGCCACTAAGATGGCTTTTAGTATAATAATAAACTATACATATTAAACTTGTCTTGCAAATACGTTAGTGAAATAAACAATAATATAAAATATTGATTTAAATCACAAGATTGAACCAGAACAATATATATAATATGAAAAAATAGAAATTAGAAATAAAACTAGATCAAAATTGCATGATCTGCATTATGATAGGAAAGACATATGAAAATTTTGATAAGAGAAATTTACCGATTTATATTTAATTAGGAGGAAAGGACCAAATTGCATAAAATACAAAAGTTGAATTCTAGTAGCTATAGGTAGTAAATAGCTATAGAATTCAAAATTTTAGGTCATTATATGACAATTAGACCATTAAATGTAGTTAGTAGATATTTATAATGATTCATCCATGGAAATTTAAGAAAAGAAAAGGACTAAATTAGAAAGAGGAAATAATAAAAGATGATATTTTAATTCAATAGAAAATATCATCATTTTATATCATCTTCCCTAAAATTTTCTATGGAAACCCTAGCTAAGAGAGAGAAATTCAAGCAAGCTTAATTGGATCCAGAAAGACCAAATACAGAATTGGATCAAGGAAAAGAAAAAGTCTCGGATTAGTAGATTTTCATACATGAACAAGTGTCAAGGTAAGTTCGTGTAACTAAATTGTGTACATTTATATGTTCGAATTAAATGTTATAAATGTGAATGTTAAAATTGTGTAATTGTTATGTTTATGAGCATCCTTTGTAAGGCTCTTTGTGAGCTTCCCGTTAATTGGCTCTTTGTGAGCTTCCCGAAATGGCTTGCTTGAACTTTCTGATATATGGCTATCCGGAGCTCCCTAATTAATGGCTCTTCGGAGCTACCCGTTATACGCACGAGCTTCCTGAACGTGACCCTTATGAGTTTCCTATTTTAGCCCGGATAAGCTTCCCGTTTATGTGCTTTATAAGCACTCCCGAGTATGAGTTGACAGATTTACCGTATAGTACACTTTGTGTGTACTGCCCATATATCTATTGAGATTTCAAATGATTCAACGGGTATCTTTTCGATAAGGGATAATATGAATTCAAGATGAAATACCATGAGAATATTTGATATGCAAAATATGGTATGTACATGCTCCTTGGAAACTTGAAATGATAAACACATGTATGTAAAAATGGTATATTGATGAGCTCATCTATATTCCTTGGTAATTATATGAATTTACATACTAATATGCTTGATGATGATCTATGTATGGTTAGGCTATTGATTTTATTGATTTGGACGTACTGTGAGTGTTTATTTAAATGAACATGATTGGTAAGTTAATTTTCTATTATATGAACTTACTAAGCATTATATGCTTACTCTGTTTATTTTCCTCTGTTTTATAGTGCTCGGAAGCTCATAAAGGTTGGGAATTGGTCGGAGCATCATCACACTATCCTTCAGCTCGTTTTGGTATAAACAGTAAACTTATTTTGGTAAAATGGCATGTATAGGTTAAATTGGCCAATGATGGCATGTATATGGTTGGTTGTAACTAGCCATTAGAATGGCTAGTAATGGTATATTTGATAGTTGAGTATGAGGTTATATCATGTTTAATATATATATGCTTGGTATGATAGATTGAATTTTGATAAATATATATGATTATACATATAGATAAGTTTGAATATTTAAATGCATGTTATGATATATCATGTATAAGATTGATATCGGTTTGGTTTTAAATATCTTGAATTGGTTGGTGAATATATTTAAATGTTAATGTAGGTGCAAGGAAAATTTAAGTGAGAAATAATACTTGGAAATGGCCTTATTTTGTTCACACGGGCAAAGACACGGGCGTGTATCTCAGCCGTGTGTGTCACACGACCTAACACATGGGCATGTGACTTGGCCGTGTGACCTCTGCACCTAAAATTGGAAAATTAAATTTTTCACACGGTCTGGCACACGGGCGTGTGACTAGCCGTGTGACCCAAGTCAGAGAGTTACACAAGTATGGACAAGGGTTGGAACCCGGCCGTGTGCCTCACATCGAATACCCACACAACCTGGGACATGGGCGTGTCACTTGGCCGTATGGTTGGTCACACAGGCGTGTGACCCTTACACCTAAGAAAATTTCAGTGTGACCCTTACACCTAAGAAAATTTTTGAAATTTTACGAAAAATTCTCTCAATTCCCGATATATTCTTGACTTATTTCAAATGCATAAATTGGGCCTCGAGGGTTCATTTAAAGGACAATATGATTGAATATGATTGTTTTCTTATATGAATAGTAATTGACATGAATAAATTGTATTTGTTCTGTAAAATTTAGTAATAATCCTTAACCTTGTTCCAGCGATGGATATGGGTTAGAGGTGTTACAAAAATACCCTGCAGGCCTAAACCAATATAGACATTTTATGTCGTGCAGGTCGCCCCCAACCTCAACGGGTTTGGATTTGCACCCCCTTGTGCGCGAGGAAGAGCACTAGCTTAGTTATTCAATAACCAATAAGTTGACTCATATATATAAACATATTCCGTACTTGATATATAACTAATGTGGAACTAAGTTTTCTATTTTCCTCAACATAATTCACAAGTGATCACTTACTTTAAGCATCAATTTCTCATTCAGCACTCAACCATTTTAAGCATATGATATACCATTGTAAAGGTTTCATGGGGTAGGATATAAAACCATAATTTTATGATTCAGATCTCCACATTTACCAATTGAGAATATGCCTCAAAGCTTCCAAAAATCCATTTTTTTTCAACAACTTGAATACTAATAACAAAAACTAGTAGAATAGTTTTTTTTTCCCATGTCTTTAATAATGTAGACACCATAATAATAGAATTACTCACCACTGAGGTATCCCTTAATCCACTCCAGCTTTTGATGAGCTGGAACATTTAAAAACATAAGTATATCCCCAACATCTTTGACAATCTTTCTTGAAGCAACCATTACTTCATTTTCAGTTAACCCTTCATTTTTGGACAACTCTTCATATAAAATTTCATATTTTTGGGCAACCACTACCTTAGTTATGAAGTTCCTACCTAAATTTTTCAATGAAGACTTGAACCTATCACCAAGCTCTTTTGCCATTTGAACAAGATCACAAGTTTCATTGATCTTCCTCTTCTTATTAGACTTGGTAAAACCGATAGCTTTGTCCCATTATGCATATGTTGATGTAGCAAATTTCTTGTCAATCATTTTTGGAGAATCCAAGTCTTCGTACATTCTTTCATCATTATTTTCAACTTCATTAATATCGTCTAAGATATCATTAACAACTTAAGCATATTTTCCAGTAGCTCTTTATTTCCCATAAATCATGGTGAGCTCATCAAAGTAAGGGAAACTTCTCACCCTCCAAATGCTAGCATTTTTGTGGCTCTACCAAAATTCAAAATACAAAGACATTAGTAAAAAAAGACTTTAGATATCAAATTCAGACCAAACATGATGAAACATTTACACATGCTCATTATTAATTGATAATTATTGTATTCAAGAAAAAATAACATAATCACCTTTAGATATGCATTCCAAATAGGTTTTTCGGTGTTTGAAATTTGCAGAAAGTAGGGTTTTCGATATGCACTTGAAGTAGTTTCGAAGTAGGATCAACGAAGAGAACTCCTGAGACCTCAAACGAACATTCAATGACCATTTAAGCAATAATTTGTAACAAGCGCCTAGATTAAAGCGCCAAATTTGTCAAAGCATTTCGACACAAACCCAACTCCACACCACAATTACCTTTGTACAACACCGCAATTCACAAATCAAGAATGTTAGGGAAACTGTTATACTCAAGACCTTCTCCTAAAAACAAAAGTGACAACACTAACGATTTCAGTTATGGAACAACCGAAGGCATGAAATTAATGCAAACGAAAAGTAGATACAAAGTACGAATCTAAGCGGCAACCAAGCAGAAAAAAGAAAGAGAGCAAACGAAAAGAGCGAAAAAGTAAAAAAAGTAAAAAAAAATGATAGAAAGAAGAAAAAAAATGGGAAGGAAGGGAAAGGAGAATGTTACATTATAATCTAAATACTGATCAGAATCCTAACATGTAGCAAAAATATTCCTTAACACAAGCACCAAGAGATATAGAAAAGCTTAACCATTGAACCAACAAGTTCATTCTTAACATAAATTCGCACAGAATTAAACTTAAGGCAATGACTCAAGAGTAGAAGTTAATTAAAATAAAAGAGCAAAACTTCCTAAAGCATAGCTTGAACCTCTAACCTTAAACAATCAAACAGATACATAGAGCATATAGCCAAAGATACAAAGATTTAATTACAATAAAATTCAACAATCAAACATTCAAAATTTTGAGGTATTACAACACACGCTAAAAAAATTATAAGAAAAGAACATGTAACTTAAGATTTATTAACTAATGTATTAATTTAAAAAAAAACCAAACAACTGAATATTTTGAATTAATATATTAAAAGGTGTATTAAAATTATAATATTCCTATCAAATTAAGTATAAGCATTTTTTTATGAATAAAGAAGCTAACTAACATTAATTAATTCTATTAAAAAAATTCCCCCACTTACCTATAATTCTAAATAATAATAAATGTGCTTCAAAATAGGGAAAAGAAAGTGTTATAAAAGAGAAAATTAAAAGAGAAGAAATAATAATAAGTGGGGAACAAAGACAACATGTTTGATGTTGGGGAAAGTCAAGTAAAGAGATGAGATGGCATAGTGGAACTGAAGCTGTCGGAAATAAAAAGAGTTTGGTAAGAGGTGTTAGGGAACAACGTGGGATTGTGGGTTCTCTTTCTTTTTTCTCTTTTCTCAGAAAAGAGGAAAAGGATAAAACTATTAATTGCAATTCTCAAAGTAGAGGTGTTATAGTTGAGTTAAAATTGAATTAATCGATCGAATCAATTTAATTTAGTTAATTAGTTAGTAATCGAATTTAATTTAGTAGGAGATTAGTTAATAATTTTTTAAAATTTTAGATATCGATTAATTTAGTTCAAAAACAGATAATTAAACTAAATGAATAATATATAATATATTTTTTATATTCAATTTATTTTTGAACTATTTTTTTATATTAATCAAAATAAATAGTATACATTATATATATAATATATTTTTTAAACTATTAAAAAAATGTAAATGAACATTAGCAATATATTTTTTTATATGTTTTATACTTATTTTAACCAAAAGAAAAAATATATAAATTTCGATTAATTTAGTTAACAGACCGAATTAATCGAAATATTTCAATTCGATTAACGGTTAAAGATTTTTACATTTTAGGTAATACAGTTAATAATATTTAATTTGGTTCAGTTAATAAATGAAACAATCGTTTGAACAACCCTATATCAAAGCTATGTTCTGCTTGTTATTGTCTCAATCTCTCCTAAAAGGGTTAATATATTATTTGATACCTAAGTTTGAATTCAATATTCAGTTTGATACTTCAAACTTTTTAATCCTAAATGGTACCTGAGTTTGGTTTTAATGTGCATTTTGGTATTTGAGTTTTTAAATTTTGATAGTTGATTTTATTTGTCCTAGTTGTGTGCCTAGATTAGCCTCAATGTTCAATTTTGATACATGAGCTTTTTTTTTACCCAATTAAGTACCTATCTTTTTTTTACTAGAGCACATATGTTAAACATTCATTTGGGTTACATGGTGTTGTTCAGTTTGGGTACTAGATTGAACATTGAAATCAAACTCAGCTACCAAATGATATATTAACCCTATATATAACTAATATTGATCCTTACCCACACTTTTGGTTGAGTTAGTTTTCTTTTTGGGTCAAATTATAGAATAAAAATTTGAAGGTCAAAATATGTTTCAAGTTTTTGTAATATTCGTAAATTTGGAAATTAGTCTTTCTACATTTTGAATTTGAAAATCCAAGTTCAGTTGTTAACAACATTGAAATTCTTCTATTAAATTTGTTGGTGTGACATTTTAAAATTAAAAAAAAATCATTTGTCGGCCACGTAACCAAAAAATTATTGTAACGGAAATGAATTTAATAAAAAAAATTTGATGATGTTAATAATTCTTAAAATATCATGTAAGTATTTTAATCATAATAAAGTATCTAAATTAACTAGTGTCATTAAAAAATTTGAGGTATCAAATTATGTGAAAGATTAATTATAGATGTTAAATCTCAAATTTAAGTGTAGTATGCAAACCAAAATTAATATTTGGCTATTGTATAATAATAATAATAACAGAAGGTTGTGACATGTGTTGCATAAGAAAAAGCCCGTGGCATTCCTTTTATATATAGTAGTATAGATTAAATATGGTTATGTTAGGAACCTCATGTGTTGGCCTAATGGTCAGGGTGTTCTCCACCTTAGGTGTGGCCTGGGTTCTAGTCGTACTAGTTGCGTTGTTGTTAGGGCTTTGCCTTCTTCTTGTAATTCATTAAAAAAAAAGATGGTTATGTTAGGTATAAATAATATTTCTAACCTTTTACCATGATTAAATTTGAAATTTAATATCTATAATTTAATTTGGTAAAATCTATGTTAGGTATAGATTGTCTTGGTTATATTATGGTTTTAATCTTTTTACTATGTTTAAATTTAAAATTTAGTTCTTATACTCTTTGGGTAAAACTTAGTCTTTATATATTACAGTGTCATTTGTTAATCTAAATGATTATCAACCTTAACAATTTTAGTTAAAATGCTTGTGTGGATTTTTTCTTAAAAGCACACATTTGAACTCATCATGATAAAATAATTTTAATAGACAACATAATGGGCCCCACCACGTACATCCCGAACGCACTCCTTAATGATAACCACCTTACCACGTCACTAATATCAGACAATAGGACTTCCCCTATAAATACCCTTTAGATCAAAGGAAAAATGATCTTCTCCATTGTCAACCATGAGCTCTTACTCTTAGCATACAATCCTCTTTTGCCTTCGGCTCTCCGTCTGTTTAAGTGAATCGACTTCTTTTGCACCACCACCTTTTCTTCCATATCTCTTCCTTTGTTGAGACTTGTATTAACAATTGGTGTGGTGAGCGTGGACAAACCATGGCTTCCTCCTCTCAGATTGATGCTTTCTTTAACCCAGCAAACCCAACGAACTCCACCAACCCAACAAACTTTTTAGCTTTGATGAACCCCGCCAACCCCATTGCCCCTAAGCTTCCTTCAAGCTAAAACTTCCCCCAAACCATTCCCTTGACTTAGTCACCAACTTCAAACAGACCTAGTGTGTCAATTTCTCATCCTCTCCCTTCATTCTCGTAGTTATTGGCATCACTTTTTATTCCACCAGCTCATAACCTTGCCCTTTTTGTTGTTTATATCCCACTTATTGTTTCTATGGCCAAAAGGGAAGAGAGGAAAAAGAAGAAAAATAGAAGAAATGAGGGGTAGAGGTGGAGGTGAAAAAAAAGAGCTGAGGAGAGGAAATTGTGGAGATGAAAGAAGAAAATGTGGAAGGGGAGAGGTCAGGAGGTTGCCACCGTTGATGCCCCCCAAGTGGCTAGGGTTTGAAAACTTACCAGAGAAAAGGGAAAGGGGCAAACACATGTGAGAGAGAAAATAAAATAACTAGAGATTGGTAATTGGTTTATGATGTGTCTTAGTTCTTTTTCAGTGAAAACGATCAAGTTTTACAACATAATTTTAATTAAATTTTTAAGAGTATGCTTAGTTTACGATTCATAGTTGAATACATGCATTTCTGTATATATCTATATTATTTAAGTGTTTGATTGAGTTGGCATTACCCCAACTCTATTATGAAATTATCAAAAACTCGTTATTTTTATAAATCAACAAAAAATTATTTTAAGGGTATTTTTGTCTCTTTATTTCTATATAAAATTTAGAAAATTACTTGCACATTATAAGATTTAAACCCAAGACATTATGATCTTCACTATTTTCAATTTACCATTTCAATAAAAGCCACATTTGATTTTTATATCAATGTTGTATAAATTTGTTACATAAAATTTTAACCACATCGTAAACGTGCCACAATCAAGTGTATATATAAAAAATAATCATTCATTTATATCATAATACTTTGAGGTTGAGAATATTGCTTTTCATGGTTATTATATCAAATCGAACCAGTTGAAGTGAAATTATTGATCCAACATATCTAATAGGTACCATAAAATAGGAAAAGGATAGAACCAATAAAAACTAGTTGAACTACTAAAAACTTTATCAAACAAGTTTAAAACATGTTGAACCGGGTTTAAAGTTTTAATTTATTTTTGTAATTTATAAAATAAATGTTTATGTTTCTTTTATTTTTTTATTTTTTTATCTGTTTTTTTTAAAATTCATAGTTTAATTGGAAACCTTTAATCTGTCCATTAACTTTTCTTTTTTCTTTTTTTTTAAAAAACTATGAATCACAATAATAATTAAACTAAAATTTTAATTGAAAAAAAATAAAAAAGATCGAATTTTTAATTACCAATCTAAAATTTTATAGAAATACAAACACTAACAGCATATTTTAACATTTTAATAGTGATGTGTATATATATATAACATTCACACATTGACTTGAATCTCCTGTAACAAAACGACAAATTAAATCTTAATTACACATATTCCCTAGGAAACAGTAGCTAAAAAGTAATAAAATATGGTCCGTCACCCATCACATTCAATGTAGAATCAACTGCCATCTGCCATCCTTTATTTTGGGTAAATTGCACCATTAGTCACTAAATTATGAGTAACTTTTTGTTTTGGTAGTTTAACTAAAAACATTTACAATTTGGTCACTAAACTATTCAAAAGTTTTTATTTAAGTTATTAAACTATTCAATAATTTTTATTTAAGTCACTGAATTGTTAAGTTTTTTTTTTAAATTCCGCCAGCGAGCTCCAAGCATTCATCTACGACTGGTATGGTGAATCAATAATCATCAACAAGTAGAACAATATACCTTAGATCCAAGTTGATCTGACGGTTAATGTCAGAGATCGAATAATTTTTTTTTTTTGAATTTTGATTCGGAGATCCGTGACACCCAAAGTTGTTTCATGAAAAAAATAAACTGTAGAAGAAAAGGGGAAAGAAAGCTTTTGACTGGTGCAAGTAATGCTAACAGAGAAAGTCACTGATGACTTAAACAAAAAGTTTTGAAAAATTTAGTGACCAAATTATATTTTTAAAATTAAATGACTAAAAGAAAATTTTACTCATAATTTAGTCATGTAGTTTACCCAACTTTTATTTTTCCTTTCGTCTTTTAGCATTTAGAAGCTGCAAAGGCTTCAATTAAATTTAAAGTGGAGTTTTGGACCTTATTATTGAATCAAAGGGCGGAGCTAGGGGTTGGCAGGGGTCCGCCCCCTCTTAAATAATTTTTTTTTTCATTTAGGTTCTTTTAAATTTATAAAATTTTAAATTAGTAAAAGTAAAATTATACTTTAACCTTAAAAAGATTTAAAAAATTAATTTAATCTTTTAAAAATTATAAAAATATAAATTATTAAAATGATGAAATTATATATAATTTAACTTCAGTCTCCAAAAAATTTTCAAAGTTCGCCCTAACTAAATCTCTATTTGGTCCAATTAAAAAGAAAAACCAACTTCCAGCTTATGATCCATTGAGTACATTATATTGCACCTTTTAGAAGCTCAATATTTCAGGTCAAAGATGCATGTACATTTTGGGCCTGCCTAGTTTCCCCAAATTTCTAATTAGTACCTTTCCAAGTAGGGCCTATGGTGCATCATCATAGGAGGTTTTAGAGAGATAACATATTAGATAAGGCTCTTAACTTTATTCTATTTTTTTAAAGATAAGTCTGGATACCCTTTTTTTAAGGCCTAAATAAGTCATTTTTCTTTAAATTTTCAAGTGAAAAGTTGATTTATTTTAAGTTTTTATTTAGGAATAAATTAAGTTTTAGGGGTTAGATTTGATATTGGTTAAAAGGTTTATTATAGTATAGATTACAGAGTTAAGGGCTTATTTGGGTTTAAAGAAATGTACCTAAGATTATATTAAATAAACTGGTGAAATTTAAGGTTTGAGCCGAGCTGATGTATAATTTAAAGCCCACTTTTAGGCCTTGAATATGAAAAATAAGCCTAAATTTTTTATCAAAGCTTGACCTATATTAAAATATTAAATTCAAGCCCGACCGTTTTATATTAAAATACATCAAATACACTAAAAATATTAAAATAAATATTTCTTAACAAATTGAAAATATAAATAAATAAAAAAGAGAGAATAAGCATTTGATTCGGGCTAGGTTTGAGTAAAAAATTATGCACAAGGCCTAACCCGTTTAGAAAATGGGTCTTATTTATTGTTTAATCTCATTTTTCAAGTTTATATTTTTGTTTAAACCTTCTCATTTTTCGAACAAACCTTTAGGCTTGAACGAATGACCCGACCATAATCAGGTCTATATGAGATACAAGTCATCTTTTTTATCTATAAAAATGAAAATTTCATTTTAAAAAATCACCGAATCTAACGGCTCTTCTTGTACTTTTATTAGTCTTGCAAAGTTTAATAGATGGACTCAAAATTGATGCCCATAAACAAGTGAAAGAAACCCCAAAACAAAGCAAAAGCCTGACCAAACTTCAATAAATTTTACATGAATCTCAATATCAATATGGTTCAATATTTTCAATCAAATTATGTGTTTCATCTCTTTATTGTAATATAATTTGGGACTTATTCCATATTTTCACTTTATTTCTGTTTTGACAGTCTATGTTCAGAGTTTGTGATTATCTTTTTCAACAATGTTAATTCAATATTTTAACTCGTATTTTTTTATTTAAGAGTGTAATATTCCTTATTAATTACTATTAATTTACAGAATATAGAGAATTAATCACTGATTTTTTTTATTATATAATATCAAAACCATAATTTCACCAATACATCTAACTGTTTTGAGTTGAAAATTCACACATGTATTATTGGTACTCACACAAGATCTTAGAGCTAATAAATAGAACACATATGTTTACAAAATTGGTTCAAATCTAATAGTTTATTTGGGTTTGTATATATAAACATTTTGATTATCCCAATAACTATAGAAATTGGGTCTGAAAAATTCTATAGAAGTGATAAACTTACTATTCAATTCAATAATTTACATACAGCTAGCCCCACTTTAAGTTACTAATAATTGTTCAAGATATTATACTTTCACTTATTACATCCACACAATTTAATATTAAGTTTTGTCCATCAAATTTCCTCATTTTTGGAACTTCAACCACTGCTTTGTCTGTCAAACCTATATTCTCTATCATTGAAAGCATAGCTATAAAGCCTATTCCTAACTTTAAGCAACCCACATTTTTTACCCTAAAAACCCATCCTCAAAAGTTAGTCCACATTCATAGTTTAATCATATATGTGTCAATATTTTTTTTTTGTTGTTGCAAAATAAAAAAGAAGTTAGGTATAGAAGGCTATGCTCCTTAGATTTAGAGTGATAAACTCTATCATATCTCTTTAAGAAAGTTGTTTAATATTTAAATTTTTTATTTTATGAATGAAATTTATTTATTAAACTGACTTTTTTGAGTTATATATAGTGAACTAGATGATATGATGATATATCATTTAATTCACTATATATGAATCCTGTATACATTATGATTTTTTATAATTTCTTTTTCTCATATACACAAAGATAAAAATCCCTAGCTTTGATATCAAAATTAACTTTGGAGGTATATATATATATATATTTGTATGTATGTGTATATTGACACACTCATTCCACTCTTCCTCCTCAAAATCCTAGTATGCTTAGTGAATATATCTGGCCATAAAGTGAAGGCTACTTTTATAGGAATCAAGGGCCTCAAAGAAAGCTTTCATATATGTGCGGACAAATGTTATCAGAAAAAAGAAAACATAGTTGTCTTTGGATTGATTCATTGAATCAAAAATGAATGATTTGATCGATTCAACTTGTGATATATAATTGAAATCAATTAAAATTGATTTGAACTGATAAAAAATTAAAAATAAAAAAACGTTTAAATACAATAAAACTCAAATCTATTTTTTTTTTAAATTTTAACAAAAATATTTTAAATATTTTAAAATATAATTTTCTTTTTTACTAGGGCGGTTAAACTAATAACTATAGTTTCAATTAATTCAACTTTCAATCCGGTTCTTACAATATTGAAAAACAAGTAAGATTTTTCATGTATCAAAATTAGTTGTTTTGACTCGAAATTATCAATATGTTTGGTCTAATCGTGATTTTGAATAGATATTATTTTTGATATTATATAATCAAAGGAAGTGTATACAGAAAGGTCCCCCATGAAAGAAAATTGATGGTGAAAACTCTGAATTTGCAATAAGGAATGGTTGGTTTTCAATGTTTATAATGTAAATGGACAGTTCATATCCTTGTCCAAACATATATATTTTTCAGTGTTCCCTGAAAATTTCTCTAGAAAAATAACAGATTATTAATATTCTAAGGGTGAGTTTCGATAGACAGTGCAGTGCGTTTAACTTTCTTTTTGTCTCACGCTACAGTATTGTTACAGTATTTAATCTCAACGCCACAACTGTTTTTACACTAATCGTAAGTAAACACACTACTTATCCAAATCCACCCTAAATAAAAAACTCAAAATTAGAACCGAAACAAAACAAAAATCAAATCAGTGGCCAGCTGGGCTTCTAAGTTGGTTGGCCAAAAGTTTTGAAGTAAACCATAAATATCTTTAAAATCACTACTTATTGTTCCTTGGCTGCTCCTCTCCTTTGAATGGAATTTATGCTCACAAAATCTTATTTTCAAGATTACTAAAGAATCTTTAAACTAATGGTTGCCATTGGCCATATGCTACATGAATGTTAATATGTAAATACTTATAAAATTTCTTGTAATTATTTTGGAAAAACATAAGAGAAGGATGAAAAAAAAGTTTGAGTATGTTTGTTAGATTAATTAAATGGAAAGAATAAAAAAAAATTAATGCATTTAAGTTCTAAACTTTATTAATTAATTCAAATATATTGTCTAATGGGATTAAGTCCTTATATCTGTTATAATAAATGTCGATAATAATGGTAGAACGATAGTAAAAAAAACATAAATTTTGTGTGGAACCCTTTTCGGGGAAAAACCACAAGTAGAGGAGAAAAAAAATCATTAATGTTGAAAAATGAATAATATAAGAGAAGTTTTGACTACATTTATTTAAGGGTTGATAAACATTGTTCTAATCAAAATCAAATAGAAGAATAATTCCCTTATTTTTCATTGTATTTATTTTTTCAACAAGTGACGGGGATTCGGGTTACACAATCTCTAACAATATCCTTACTATATATGGGAGAGATTTATTTATACCAATATAAAACTTAAATAATTTTACATCATTTCCTAATTTTTTATACAATTAATATTTTAACAATTTAACCGTCATATTTCACGTTCCATTCATATCAAGTTTGGCATAAATTAAAATTTCCTAACTATTTATTTTATGTAAAAAAATTCAAAATATTGATAATATTTTATATCGATATAGTAGAGATATTGAATCTATTTAAAAATTTACATGCATAAAACAAGTACAAATATATTGAAAAATTCAACAATTAAATTATTAAAATATTAATCTTATAAAAATTACAAATGGGTATAAAATTATTTTTATATATTTGTCTTTATGCATTGGAAGGTGCCACCGGCTTTGGTACCTCCGCTTTTTATGGTGGAATTGTTTGGTTGGCAAGAAAATGAAGGAAAAGATTCCTCAAATTTAAAAAACCCATGAAAATCCACCAATATTTTTTCTCTCTCTCTTTTTCATTTGTTTTGTCACTTTCCACATTGATGATTAAGATATTTTCTGACACTAGGGAAAAAAAAATCTACCCACAATAGTCATTGTTGCAATCATCCAAAAAGGAAACACATAAATTTTTTTAAAATAAATAAAACTAAATATAATAATTTAGAGTAAAAAAATCGAATTAAAACACTTTTACATGGGTATTTATTTTTAGTACGGTGCGTTTATTTTTTTTTGTTTCATGCTACAATATTATTACAATATTTAATTTATAATAAACGCATCGTTTATCCAAATAGGCTCTAATCTGATTAGAGTTAATATAATAAATTTTGGAGATCTGAAAGTGAAGTTAAATATCATAGATAACCATAAATTCCGAAATTTTTCCATGAAACATTCATTGGTTTTACAATCTTAATGCATAAATGTTTTGGAATATTGAAAATCATTTAATGTTGTTTCTGTATATATTTTAGAATTAATTTTTATGTGAAATAAATAAATAAATTTAGGGATAAGTATGATTCTGAAATTTTAGTTTAATGTATAATTTGATATGTGAATTGTGATTTAATGCAATTATATATATGAAACATTGATCGTGGTTTAAATTCACATATGAAATTTTAATTTTTATTCAATCGCATACATTTAAAGAAATAAATATATCAATTATTTTTATATTAAATAAATATTATTATTTGTGAGTGCAATACGTATGCATAAAATAATATTATATTGATAATGGTATTAGTGGTTTGTGAATATTGAATTAAATTAATATTTCATGAATAAAATTACACAAAATTAAAATTTATGTATAATATTGAACATCAAATAAAAATTCGTGCGTAATTTTATAACTATAAATTTACAAGACATTTATAATTAAATAAAAATAAATAAATCCATAAAAAGATATGAATGTGAAATAATATAATTGTGCTTCTATTTTGTGAATTATTGTATAGTAAGCTGATAATATTATTAAAAAATCATTAAAAACTTTTTAGTACTTTTTGAAAAGGTTTTGATTTGTTGTAAAGTTATTGGACAATTTAAATATAGAAATATCATAAAATGTTAGAAAATTATATGACAATAAATGAAATGAAATAAGGTTGTGCTTGTTTCATTGAAAATAGTTTTCGGAAAATGATTTTTAAAAAATAGATTGATTTTCTGGAAAAAGTTTTACTTTTTAATGTCAAGATGATTTTGTGTAAAATATTTTCCGTTGTTTGATAAATTATATAACATAATATTTTATAATAAGTAATATCGTGTATAAACTTAATAATAAATAATTCTCAATTTACGTACATGAGAGTGAATATTATTGCTTTAGACTTGGAAGGGATAAATGAATGTCAGGATGATTTAAATGAATACTTATATTTATATAATCAAAATAATCATATATTATACTATAAGGCATTCAATAGTGATGTATTTATAGTTTTAATATATATTTATTATTAAAAATTAATATTAATATTTTCAATAATATATTAAGAATATTATTTAAAATTTAAAATTTATTATTCAAAAAAAATTGTAATATTAAATACTTTATTAAAATAATAAGCTATATTCATAAATTGTTATTTTGTTAAATATAAATAATTAAAAAATAGAAAAAAAAATGATTCAACTATTTTCAGTACTGTTTATTCGATTTGCAGGTTAATTGGTCTAACCTCTTATTCTGAATCAATATTCAATCAGTTTTCAGTCTAATCGATTCAATCTATTGGTCATGTTCTAAATACAATTGCTTATTGTTGATTGAGCCTTAACTTAATTGAGACAGTTGTTATTGTAGCAATCAAAAGTTGAAGTGGGTTTGAGCATGCTTAAATACATTTTTTTTAATGATTTAAGGACTAAGAAGAATTATGAATAAAAACAAACATTGCATAAAGAAAAAGAAATATATGTTTATTTTCTTTAATCTATAGATTTCCATCACAACTTTAATAGAATATTTGACAATTGTACTTCGTAAGAAAAAAAATGTGCATTATTATCAATGCAGGAAGACATGAGTTCGAGTGCGTTGAATCGCATTACCTTTCTATTTATGGGTTAAGAAGAGGTTCTGAATAATGATCAAAACCTATAATCAGATTGCTAAAAAAAAATACTTTACCAAATATATCTTTTAGTTGAGTTCTAATTTCTTTTTGAAAATTTACTCATATAGTTGGTTACTCAACTATTAGTTATCCAATTATAAAAAAAAAATATGTTCGTCAACCAAATTATTGTTGTTATTATGATTTTTTTTTTATGATTCATTCATTACATCATTAGCACAGGGGTGAAAGTGTCATTTTAAATTGATATAATAATAAATTTAACTTTTAATATATATATTATTAATTTGGTCCTCATCCTATTTAAAATTTTAAAAAGTAAACCATTTAGAAAATTTAAAAACAATCATAAAACTATTGGCTACTTTTGCTGGAAGCTTAGGCATAGGGGCGAAGTCAGAAAAATTTTTTAGGGAGGCCAAATGAATTTTTTATTTTTTATAGTATATATTTATAATTTTTAAAGGATTAAATCAAATTTTTAAAATTTTAGGGGACGAAAGTATAATTTTACCTTTATTAACTTAAAATTTAAAAAAATTTAAAGGGCTGAAATAGTAATTTTTCATTTTAAGGGTCGAGTACCTTCCAATCCCCTAAATTCGCCTCTACTTAGGTGACAGGCTTGAGTGGAATCTTTATATTGAAAAGTAAACACAAAGAAACTGCTGCTGAATCACACGTCACATGTTTTTGTGGGAAAACAATTTCGTTGATTTAAAGTATTGATTCATATTAAATCCAATGTTGAGACGTGAACGACTTAATTCACCTCCACTTGTAGGAAGGAAAAAAAAAAGTACAATGATAAATTTATTTCTCAAGGTTCATATTTTATGTAGCTTTTAAAAAATAGTCAAATCGTTTTTAACAAAAATGATAACTAAAATATAAATTTTAACATTTTTGGTGTGACAATTCGCATGGCAGTTTATGTGCATATCATGTTAACTTAACATTATTTGTCTTATATGTCACATCAATAACTAATTCAAAAATTATAAAAAATCAAAATCAAAATTATATATAAAAAGTTCATAAATTAAAAAAATATATGGAGTAGAAGCGAATTGTCATGTAAGCTGGAGTGATTACAAAATTAGCGGCTTAGTTAGTATTTTCATTGAAAAATTTTATTTTGACTCTTTTTTTAAAAAATTTAATTCAAAAAAAAAGAATAAGGATTAAATTGATAAAAAAATGTTAAAGGCTAAATTTGACACTATGCAAAAAAAAATTCTATAAACATTGCATGACTTAAACAAATTATCCATGTTATAGAAATTGTTATAATAAATATCGATAATGACAGTAGAACGACTGCAAAGCATTAAGAAAAGAAAAATAAGAACACACAGATTTTACATGGAAACCCTTTCAGTAAAAAAAAACCATAGGAAGAGCAGAAGAAATTCACTAATGTTGAAAACCGAATAATACAAAAGGAGTTTCGACTATATCTATTCAATGGTTGAAAAATCTTGTTCTAATCAAAGTCAATTAGTAGAAGTGTAGTTCTATATGGACTCAACTTATGCGGTATAGACTATACCGCAGGGGCGGACAGTTGTAACCCTAGTCCAGTTTTGTGCTTAATGGGGATAGAAGTCGAAGATTGTTTCTTCAACAAGTGACGGGATTCGAGTTACATAAACTCTAACAGAAGCAATTTACCTAATAAATTCAACGAGAGGGTTTATCATTTCATAAATGGTACTTATTTAAAAATAAATGCTTAATTTTTTTTTTAATTTTTATAATTAAAACAAGAGTAGTGTCGTTAGGGATCGAATACAAACTCATAAACCATAACATCGATTCTCTTTATCACTAGATTAGAGGATGTTGGCATAAATGGTAAAAATTTAATCACAATTTGTTTTCTACATTGGACATGATAAATAATAAATTAATAATTAGAGTAAAAGTGTGAAATGTTAAAAAAGAAAGAAAGAAACAAAGTAGAATGTTGCAACATTTATAGTAAATTTAAGATGTCAAAATTAAGGCCAAAATAAGGAAACCTCCAAACTTATTATTTACTATCTATTGCTTTGAAACAAAATTTTACTTTTTAATTTATTACCCAATATTTTTTTATTTTAAATGAAATTAATTTTTACATAAATATGTTTTTTTTAATTTTGTATAAAAATAAATATCTAATATAATTAACATTTACTTTTATCCTATGTGGGTTTAACTCAAATTTGTTAGTTTAAATTTAACTAATTATTTGATACTTTATGAATGTACTTTTCATCTATAATACAATTAAGTTTTTTTTATTAAATTTATATCACGAATTCATTAGACACTAATTCGATCAGAAAATGACAAAAACAAACTATTTGAACTAAGAGTGCATTTAAATACTAAGTGTAAAGATTACTATCCTCAGAAAGACCCAACATATCATGAAGGCTGAAGGAAAGTGGAGAGTCAGATATATTCCACGAGCTCAAAATTTAGTGGCGGACCATCTCACCAAATTCGGTCTAAACTGGAAGTCCAGTCTTTATGTCTTCAATGAAGCTCCCAAGGAGGTTATTAATTTGTTAAAGAAGGATAAAGACAATGGTTGTTTCATGTAATTGATTTCTTTCAATTTTCTTTCAAAAAAAAAATACTAAGTGTAAAGATATAAACTATTTAGATACAATAAAATATAAATATTTATTCAAAAAATTAAATTGATTCAAATATTTTAGTATTAACTTATAGTTGAACCATCTTTTCCTTTTAGTGATTTATCTAAGAAGTAATAAATTAAGGTTAGTACTTAGTATATGGTTAGTGTATTTTTTTATTCCGCAAGTAATTTTAAAAATTGTTATATGTTTCTTTAAAAAAATATTTTACGTATTTTTAAAACACTTATTAACCCCTGAACTTATTTGTAAAATTTAAAAACACTACTAATAATATATCAAATAATTTTTCTTAAATAAAAAGGATTTTGAAAAAGTTTGATAATGATTAAAATATTACCTAACAAGTGAAAAAGTAAAAAAAAAAAAAAGGCAATGTGGAAAAGATTAGACCCAAAGTCTTAAAAGGACAAATGATGCTAACCTTGGCAAACACCAAAATGTTAAGAAAATAGAGTTATTTTGTTTATATAGTTTTTAATTCAATTACCACTTTTTTAAATTATATATGTCTGAATAATTAGAAGATATTATGATTTTTTGGGCCTCTAATTTAAAAAATTTTATTTTAATTATTCATTTAATTTTTTTATTGTTTAACTTGCATTATTTATTAAATTACCAAAAAATAAAAAAAGTTAACATTTGTTAACATTTTTTACATGGCATAAACGTGGATTGTCACGTTTGCCACATTAGCAATTAATTACTTTTTAAAAAATTAAAAATATTTTCTAGAGTTTAGGTTTAAAAATATTTTTCATACTTTTTAATTTTTAAAAATTTAAAAAATAATTAATTGCTGATGTAATTATACACGCGACAATTGCCACATCAATAAAATTAACAAACATTAACTTTTATATTCAATTTTTTAGTGATTTGATAAACAATATAAATTTAAGAGTTAAAAAAGATGAAAAATTAAATTGAAGACTGATATTTATGCCTAATTAAAAATCTACACCAATATATATCTGATTAATTTGGAATGAGGAAAATAAATTAATGAAAAAAAATCACTTCCATTACTTCAATCACTACAAACATATTTTCATAATTTTTTTATTAAAATTCTCTCTTGTTGCATTTAGTTTTTTCATTATTAATTAAAATTTATTTTATATTTTTATATGTATAATGGGTGTGCCATTAAATTAATTTTTATTTAAATTGTTGATATTAGAAAATATTAAAATATTAAAATATATTTATCTGAAGAAGTAATTTCGATCAAATGAAAATAAATCAAATTAATTCAAAATTATATATCGAGTAAAATTCTGCTGTTAATTCAATAATAAATTTATTAAAATATTAATAAAAAAATAATGAAAATAATTGGTCAATACGAAAAGAAATAAATTTCTTCGTTCGGTAAGCTACACAACAAGGTCAAGGGGAAAGGGAAAAATGGAAAAGACTGCGGAAAGCGAGTTGTCTATAAGTGAGGAGCACGCGCATGAGGAGAGCGTGGAGTAGAAAAGAAATAACAATGCCACGTAGGCTCTGTCAGCCTTTTCCTCCAGTAGTCCCCCTTGAAGCTTCGCTAACTGACAACTGTTTACTGCTTCACGATTGGACGGTGTGCTTTTTATTTTGGTGTTGAAAAGGCATAGAGTTAAGAGACCTCAATTACGAGGGATTAATTTAAACTAGGTCCTTCATTTTTCTAATATGTGTACAGAATAATCACTGTTTTATTAATTCATAATCTAATCATTTTCCTTTCATTTTAAAATTTGTAAATTTCTTTCGGTACATAGTAACTTGTGTGTTATTTTTTTAAATAATCTCATTATAAGTTCTGATAATATCTGTTTTTTTAGGAAATGCCTAGAACTAACCATAGTTCTTTCTTAAACTATAAATAGAAGAATAATGCACTTTAGTACATTCAAATACATGTCCTCTTTTATTATCTATGTATATTATATACACTTATAAAGTTTCTAATTAGTTAGTGTCACGAGTTAAATTAATACTAATAAGAAAAAGATTAATTTTTTATCATAAAATCACTTCATTAACAAAGTCAAAAGTACACTCATGAGAAAAGGGATAGTTTTACACTTTAAGACAACAAACTCTCCTCGAACATCCATTCCAAAATCTCTCGCTTACATTGGAAGAACTCAAAAAAACATTATTAACTAAAGCGTTTGATATACAACTGAACAATGTAATAAATATAACGATCTGAATAATATAAAGTTTTCTTAGCTAAATGATGGGCTGCCTTATTAGCAAGCCATTAGTCCACTAAAAGGATAGCTGTTGAAATTCAGCTCTCAATTTTAAACAACCCCTCAAATCAAACCGTACTCAGAAGCAAAAGATTTTCCACATTGGAGGGCAAAGATTACCTCTAAACAATTCGACTCAATGATGATACTAGTGAAGCCACAATGCTTGATCCAGGACAAGGCCTCTCGAACAGACATAGCCTCACCGACTTGCGGGTCCAATCACGTGGCAAACGACCTCGAGAAGCCACGCAAAAAGGAGCTAGTTGCATGTCATAGAACCATCGACATTTCGTCCAAACAAAGATTGTTCCTCCTCCCAATCATACAAGTACGCTTCAGAAAAATGGACAATGGCCGCCGCTGATATGTCATTACTGTTTCAGGCTGGCTAATTGCGAAAGTGCAAACAGGAACATATCATAACAGGTTGAAAAATTAAAGGCGTACCCCGCTACAGTCCATACCTCAGCCGCCTTCGGACAAAGTAGAACATGATCCATTGTCTCAGTCGACCCACACCGATTGCACTGAGGATCAAGGTCACACCCTTTCGCCACCAAAGCTGCCTTACATGGAACGATACCGCGCCCACACCTCCAAGCAAAGTCCTTTACTTTGGGCAGAAGAGGCAAGTTCCAAAGCCTCTGCCAAGGTCCCTGTACTATGTAAGACTCCTGATTCACACAAGCATTCAGCGCAACAGCATAGCTAGATTTTGTAAAACACAAGCGTAATGCTAGTTAACTATTTTAATGTAATACTAAATAAAAAATTTATATTATTTTAATTAATAAATTAACAATTAATACTTGAGTTAGGATTAAAATTTTAAAAATAGAAAAATATAAAAACTAAAAATGATTAAATTGGAGAATATACGACAAATACATTACTTATCATAATATGTTACTAATACCAACAAGTGTTGGGTGTAATGATAAAACACAATACATTTTTAAACAGATAATGTATGTTCGAACCTTAAAAATAACAAATATGAACCGCAAAAGGGACATGAATGATATAAAAAAATACCCGACTAAAAGTAAAATTTAACCTAATGAATTTAATTGATATTATTTGAGTCGATACTGAAATTTCAAAATTAAAAAAAAAAACTATAATTGATTAATTCAAAAATTAAAGGACTGAAATTAAAGCCACAATTTTCATATAACACAAAAAGAAATAAACTATATCCAAAGTCACTAAATTTTTAGTAAATTTACGTTTTAGTCACTCAACTTCAAAAAGTTACAAAATAGTCATTGAATTATTCCAAAGTCTTCATTTAAGCCTCTGGGTTGTTAAAATTATTATTGTATGGGTTTCTTTGTTTGCACCACCTGTACCAAGTTCTCATTTCCCTTCTCTCCTACAGTTCAGTTTTTTTTTATGAACCAAACTTTTAATGTAATGAATTTGCAAATCAAAATTTAAACAACTTTTTTATTCAATTTTAGACACTGATTGTTAGATCAACTTGAATATAATGTATGTTCCTTTACTCATCAATGGCAATTGATCCATTATTCTAATCATCGAATCATTGTTTGGAGCTTGTTAACCTGGACTTAAAAAAAAAATAATAACCCGTGACTTAAATAAATTTTTTTGAATAGTTCAGTGACTATTTTGTAACTTTTAAAAGTTAAGTGACTAAACTATAAAATTATTAATAGTTTAGTGACCTTAGGTACAACTTACCCAAAAAAAACTAATAGTAAAACTCAACTAGGAAAACCCAAATAAATGTCAAAACCAGTCAACAAAAGGAAGAAGAAAGTAGAAAACAGTATATACTATATACATACATAGACAACATAGTAGTAGCTATTTTATTTACATTTTCTTTTTGAAGAAAAATAAAGAATAAAAAGACAAAAGCTTGTAAAAAAGAAAAGGGAAAAAAACACACCCCAAATAATGGAGGAGAAGTGTGGAGGGATAGGATATTTACAGATGAAAGAGAAGAGTTGAAGAGGCAAAGGCTAAAAACATGGAGAATCCCAATGCTCTCTCACAGTCATATTAAGATTTAAGAAGAGAAACAAACCCCACTCTCACTCTCCACTCCCTTTATTTTATGTTTACTCTCCTTTCCTTCCTTTTTCCTGTCTCTCTTGCTTTAAAAGATTGAACTTTTTATTTATTTTTCAATGCTCTGTTGCTAATTCGATTGAAACCAACAATCCATTCTATAGGGGAAGAAGATCACTTTTTTTTTGTATTATTCCACTTTGGGTTTCTTTTAGATGGCGGAGCAAATGTCTGATGATGACGAAAGGCAGCAATCTCCGCCGTCAGATCTTGATTTCACTTCCAACAAGGCACGGACTTGTATCGTCACCGGGTCGGTTTCGGGTCATTCCGAGTTTCAGTCACTGTACCCGGATCAGGTTCTGGAGAACGTGTTGGAAAACGTGCTTCACTTCCTTACGTCGAGGCGGGACCGGAACTCTGCCTCATTGGTGTGTAAGTCGTGGTATCGGGTTGAGGCGCTTACCCGATCCGAGCTGTTCATTGGGAACTGCTATGCGGTTTCGCCGGCTCGGGCTACCGCTCGGTTCACTAGAGTGAGAGCTCTTCATCTGAAAGGAAGGCCCAGGTTCGCGGATTTTAACCTTATGCCACCCGATTGGGGTGCCCATTTCAATCCTTGGGTCCTGGCTTTTGCTAAGGCTTGCCCTTGGTTGGAGAAAGTTTATCTAAAGCGTATGTCCGTGACGGATGATGATCTAGCAACTTTGGCTGAATCGTTTTTAGGGTTTAAGGAGCTTGTTCTTGTTTGCTGTGATGGGTTTGGAACTAGTGGCCTCGCCATTTTTGTTAGCAAGTGCAGGTATTGTTCTTGTTTTTCTTCCTTTTTGATGATTATAATGCTATGCGTATATAATTAATGAGTTGATTGGATCTGTTTAAGATGTTTAGAGTACTAATCTATGGTTTATTGGCTATTAGGCAAAGAGATGTTATGCATTTCTGCTGAAAATTTTGTTTGATCTAATGCTTTGGGTTTGTAGATCTGTTATGTTTATATCTTGATCTGGTATTGTTTGGATGATGGGAAAAAATGTTGTAAGCAACAATGAATTTTTTTTTGAGGTTAAAATTGTATGGATACTTGATTGATGTATTTCTATAATTGCAGACAGCTTAAGGTGCTTGATCTGATTGAATCCGAGGTTTCTGATGATGAGACGGATTGGATATCGTGTTTTCCTGAGGGTGAATCACATCTCGAGTCATTGATATTTGATTGTGTAGAATGCCCTATAAATTTTGAGGCATTAGAAAGGTTGGTGGCAAGGTCTCCTTCACTTAAGAAGCTTAGGCTAAATCGATATGTTTCAATTGGGCAGTTATACCGTCTTATGGTTCAAGCTCCGCAGCTCACACATCTTGGGACAGGGTCCTTTAGCCCATCAGAGGTTGCAGGGCAAGGTGATCAAGAACCAGATTATGTAACCGCATTTGCTGCCTGCAAATCCTTAGTTTGTCTCTCTGGGTTCAGGGAAATAATTCCGGATTATCTGCCTGCAATTTACCCTATTTGTGCGAGTCTAACGTCTTTGAATTTCAGCTACGCCAACATTACTGCCGAACAGCTTAAGCCAATTATAAGCAACTGCCACAAGCTTCAGGTTTTCTGGGTATGTGTTTCATATTTTGTTCTGTACAAGGCTTTGTGAAGAAATTAGTTCTTTGAAGCTTACCTTGCTTTTGATATGCAGGTCCTTGATTCAATATGCGATGAAGGACTTCAAGCAGTGGCTGCAACATGTAAGGAATTGCGTGAGCTTCGGGTTTTCCCTGTTGATGCTCGTGAGGATAGTGATGGTCCTGTTTCTGAAGTAGGCTTCCAAGCTATTTCTGAGGGTTGTCGGAAATTGCAATCTATTCTTTATTTCTGCCAGAGGATGACTAATGCAGCTGTAATAGCAATGTCCAGAAACTGTCCAGATTTAGTTGTTTTCCGGCTATGCATAATGGGTCGCCACAGGCCTGATCATGTGACGGGGGAACCTATGGATGATGGTTTTGGAGCCATTGTTATGAACTGTAAGAAGCTCACTCGTCTTGCTGTTTCTGGTTTACTGACAGATAAAGCTTTTGACTATATTGGACGATATGGGAAACTGGTACGCACATTATCAGTGGCTTTTGCTGGAGATAGTGACATGGCGCTTAAATATGTACTCGAGGGCTGTCCACAATTGCAAAAGCTCGAAATTAGAGATAGTCCATTTGGAGATGCTGCTCTTTGTTCTGGTTTGCA
This sequence comes from Gossypium hirsutum, assembly GCF_007990345.1. Classification (NCBI taxonomy): domain Eukaryota; kingdom Viridiplantae; phylum Streptophyta; class Magnoliopsida; order Malvales; family Malvaceae; genus Gossypium; species Gossypium hirsutum. The sequence goes on from NC_053429.1 coordinate 4,231,014, forward strand.
TCACTACTACAACATGAGGTTTCTTTGGATGTCTTCATGTAGACTAACTCACCAAGGTTGCCAACAGATTGCTCGTGCTATGCCTCGCCTAGTGGTTGAAGTGATTAGATCTGCTGATGAAGAAGAGGTGTATGACCGTGTTCAAACATTATACATGTATAGATCTCTTGAAGGGCCAAGAAATGATGCTCCAAAATTCGTTACCATCTTGTAGGCAAAAATGTGGTGCAGAAAGCTATTTCATTTATTCTCATTGTGGAACCGAATACCATGCAAGTTAAAACTATCCCCTTGGGAATTTTGATACAGTCATGGTGTGCATCTTTTAAGTATAACCCATGTGAAGGTCCCAACATTTGCAGCCAAGCAAAGTTGAGTAAATAACATCTGCTTCAAGCTTGGGCTGATACATTGGAATTCAAAGCTAGTCCCTGTGAGAGACGAGAGCTTACCTTTGATAAAGGGGGACAAGTGCAGAAAAGGGATCTCTTTGTAAGTTATTGAACCATGGATGTTGTTCCAGCGGTACGCATTTAAATTTTTACTTATCTTTTTTTTTTTTCTTATTTCATATTCATTTTGTCATTAGTCTAAGTTAGCCAGGGAACGGAGGTTTTTGAATGGAGGGGCAAACATGTGTTGCCTTGTCCTTTGAAGGTTCAAGAATCTGAGGATGTGGGTGGATCTATTTTTCTGTGCTTTCAGCAAAGCATCGATAGGCTGTAGAGGCATTTATCCGCTCTCATTTGTAGTTTTAAGATGTAGTAGTTTTATGGGAGAGCCCCATACTTGGACATCTCTTACTCTCTTTCACATTTTTCTAATTCCTCCATGTTTGTTATTTTCAAATGTGTTGTGGTTAGCGCCTGACTGTTGAATCTTGTTATTGTTCTTGTTAGCCAAAATGTGAGAGAAAGGGGTAACAAAGCCAAATATGCATGGACCATAAAAACTTCACCAAGACACTGTTCTTTTTTCCGTTTAATATTCAATGTGGAAATGATCAAATTGACAGGAAGTTCCATTTAGTGATGTATGGAAAGTGTAGTATATATCAAGTACACATTGCAGGGCATCTCCACCATGTGAGATTCCCATCTGTATCCACTACAACCCCAAATCTTAAAAAAGGGTGGGGGTGTTGGATGGTGCATGTTGGATTTTGGATGTTGGATGGTCCTGCCTTACAAATTTTCTCATGTCCTTAGTAGCTTTGAGTTAATGAAATTTTAATGGAGTTTTCAGCTGTTTCGAGGTTGGTAAAAGTAGAGTGTTCATATTAGGAGCCAGATTATATATTACTCCTATTAAAAAAATGAGTAAATTTGTTAAAATTTGGCGAGGTTGGGAATAACTAAATTATGACACGTGATTTATTATATGTATTTGGATAAGTTTTTAACAACAAAAATAGATATTAATTTTGATGAAAACATTAATTTGTTTTTTGATAAAATATATATATTAATTTATTTATTTTTTGAATATATATATAATTTGATGTTGGAGCTTTAGGCAGTGGTTGAATTAGACTCTTGTTATGTGCTCATACTTCGCAATGCAGATATATATATTAATCTCTTATATGGAAGGTGGGACCAATGATTTGATGATCTGTCACACCCCCTGCGTGTGTTATAAAGTAAAGCCAAGTCCACAAGAAAATGGTGACTCTCTCTCATAATTAGGATGGAAAATCTATCAGCCCTTTGTTTGTTGTTGTGTTTGGCAGGATGGTAAAAGCTAAGTTTATCATCAAAGTGGGATCTGACTCATCTCACTGTGTAATTGAGTAAGTGATGGGAAGCAAAGGCTTGGCCCTTCTTTCTTTCTATCCATTTGTAGGACTAGACTTGTGGACCAAAACCCCCATTATTTTTCTTCCAAGCTCTTCCATACATGGCTAAGGTTTCTTTTTACTAGGTATTATAAAATTAGTATATTCATATTATATTATAATTAGTAAAATTTTATTGTCATTATACTAGAAGTTGATTATATTTTATTTTTTTATTAAAAAAATAGATAAATTAATTATAGTACGTTAAATCAAAGAACGAACCAGTCTTTTATGTTTAAAACTTTATTCATTTATATTGCTAAAACTAGCTTGGCTGATGAAACAATTTGATAGTGATATGTGATGTGTCATATATATCTCATGTTAATGTATAAGGACAAGCTTTTAACGGTAGAAATGGATGAAACTTTTAATGGAATTTGTTTACTTTTTGATCTAACGTATAATGATTAATTTGCTTAATTTTTTAGTAGAGGTGTAAAATGTAATCTAATTTCTAGTGTAGGGGCTTTATGGTACTTTTACCTATTATAATCATGTTTAGAATATTAAATTAGATTTTAATAGTTTTGAGCACGGTAAAAGTACTGTGGAGGCTCACTATACAAGGAGTCAATAGATATTTCTCACAAAAATTAGACTCTATACGTTAGATAAAAAAACAAACAATTCATTTCTGTTAAAATTTTATCTATTTTTACTGTTAAAATTTAGAGTGTGATGAAATAATCAATTTTTTTTAATCTAACTATAAAGATGACTTGTTCATTTTTTTATTAAATGTAAAATATAATCGAAATTCTAGTATAAAAATCTTCATGATACTACACAAAGATAAGAAATGCAAGTCATGTGAAATTGGGTCAGCTTATTATCCATACTCTCCTGGATTGAAGGGGGATGCCATTGATGTAAACTGCATGGTAGCCCCTGCTTTTATTTTCCTCTTGTCATCATCTCTTTACAGTTTATGCCCTTTGATTTTTATTTTAAATCTTTGCTTATTTCAGCAAACCATCCTTGTCAATCTCCAAGGAAAATAAAAATTAAAAGAAAAAGAAAAAAACAGTGAAAAGGACCATATATTAGGTGAGGATTATGCCATTGGATTCACTTGGGAACTGCCCCTTTTGGTGGACCTATTTCTCCTACTCAAACATATCTTATCATTTGAAAAAGAGACTTAAATTTAATTGGATGGCCTTTGATTTTATTATTTATTTTCAAAAAAGTACATTACCCTCCCACTTTTGGCTATGGCTGCCTTGCCTGCCACATGCTATCTTACATTTTCACTATTACAACTACAAATAACAATGCTGGGTCTTTCTTCAATTTTATATAAAATATATTGCACTAACAATGAAGTAAAATATTAAAGACCTTTCAATTTTAATATTGAGAAAATTGGTTCTTTTAAAAAATTTAAATAATTTAATCTCTATTAATTTTAAAATTAAACAATTAAAGAGAATTAATTATATTGTTAATATTTTTTATCAATTATATATAATTTTGATTGGTATGTCGATAAATTTAGCCCTTTATGTGTAAATGTTATAGACTAAATTTGTTGAATTAAAACTAAATTGACAGAATGTGTAAATATTATAGGCTAAATTTTTTAAATCATGACCAACATGAAAGAATGTGTAAACTTTAAGGGCTAAATTTATCATTAAATTAATACAAATTATGTACGATTAGTGAAAACATTAACGTTCTGATTAATTATTCTTAATTACTTATTTTAAAAGAGATTACATTATTTTTTTAAAAAGGATTAATTTATTCAATATCGAAATTAAAAAGGACAAAAAGATACAATTTTACCAATTTTAAATTCCATTTAAATATCTTCAGTTTTGATGATTAAAAAATTTGTACACAAAAAGATTTTTCTCTTTTAAAAAAAATTATTTGCCATATAACATATCCTTCCAGAAAAGCTAGCAGCCTATGGCTATGAGCATAGACTCTCTGTCTTTACAATACTTTACATAATTAGCTTTTAACCATGTGTTAAGTTAATGAAAATTTATATAAAAATATTATTAAATAATTAAGAAATTTCACAATAATAGCAAATGCATGAATGACAAGTGAGATCATATTTTTTAAAAAAGATTATAACATTAAAACAATTTATGATATCGCTTTCTTGTTTTAAGATAATTTAAGGTGTTTTTTTAGAAATAAAAGTGACAGAAATCAATTACATCAACATAATTCATATGGGAGTTCATCTTAGTTGAAGATCATCTAATAATAATGCTCGAATACTCGTTGAAGGCTCTGTAAAAGTGCAAACCATGTTTAAATCTTCAATAGCCATCTTCGCCAAGTAACCTTATTTTTATTCGTTAAAATCTAGATAATTTGAAATTTTTAAGGTTATTTCAAGTTTAATTTAAATTTATTTATATTTTTAAATTATCTTCCTTAATGATAATACATTCTCTCAAAAATATGCATATGAAATTTTATTTTGAAATACCCTCACGTTTTGATAAAATTTTAAATCTAATTTTTCTAAATGATCTTATTCTATTTTATATTTAAATTAATTTTTTAAATAATCTTATTATAGGTTTTAGTCATATTTTCTCTTTTTAACAATGCCTAGAACTATTTATAACTCCTCTCCAACCCATAAATTGGAGGATAATACACTCAACGCACTTGAACTCAAGTCCTCCTGCATTGACAATAATACCCATATCAATCGAACTAAGACCCAATCAGCAAAATTTTAAAAGCATTAATTTTATATTATTTTCCTTTTACTTTAAATTTCATTATTAGATTACTTATTTAGTTTGAAAAAAAAATATCATTCGTTTATGATACCAAGAGAATATTCACACTAAGTAAAGAAAAGAAATAGATAGCAATTATATTTATCACTAGCTTTAGAGGTAATTCTTTCATTATGTTTGATTGAGGATTGCTATAATATCATTTATGAACATCTACACCTATTTTGTAAAATTTTTTCCTCTTCCATTCAAAAGTTCCACAATTTTATCTCACAAATACATTTCACAAACATAGATTTAATTCTCTACATATGCATATAAATGTGTGAATAAATGATAAAAGAATAAAACGCATTAATTTTTTACGAACAAATTACTTTACATCAACTAACGACTCTTGAATTGATTGAGAAAGTGTTCGATACCATTTTAGTAAGATCTTAAGTTCAAATTCTATAAATAGAGATAACAATATTAGGTAAGCTTTGTCTCTCCTTTAGAAGTCTAACTTGAGTTGACTACTAATTTAGTTGGAGCGTAACGTGACTACTAAATATTAGTAAGTTGTAGCAAATTGGGATAGTTGAGGCAATCTTTATTACTATTTATTGGCTTTATTGGGAAATTGACCTTAAATTATACCCTAATTCTCATATTGGACCTTAAAGTTTTTTTTCTTCAAAAAATGGTCTATAAACTATTAAAAACTCATAAAAATCAACAATTTAGTTATCGTGTTGATTTTACTTAAATACAAGGATGAAATTACTCAATTTATAATAAAATGATTAATTTACTTTTCACCCTAAGTTTAATCTCCAACTCTCAAAGAAATTTTCTAAAGATTTTCTTAAAGCATCAAAATAGATAAAAATAACATGGAGACTTTTTTATTAGGAGTTGGATAACATTTTATTCTCTCTACTAAAAATGACAAACTAATCATTACACATTAAATTCAAAAGCAAATTAGTTTTTTCAATTAAAAATTTCATCTATTTTTGTATTATTAAAAACCGGCTTATGTTGACACCAAACAATAACACGTGACATGCTACATATACTTCATGCCAATTTATAATAACTAATTTTTAACAGTAAAAACAATTAAAAATTTTAACAAAAAAATTAATTTACTTTTTAATTTAATATATAATAACTAATTTATCTATTTTTTAAATATAATATAATATAATATAACCTACCTTCTAATATAATAAACTCATTATTACTTTTTACCCACCAAAATCTATGAAATTCAAACACAAATTCATGAACTCACCTACTTCAATTCTCACCTCCAAAATAGGGTAAATAGGGTCTATGGCTAATGTGTGTGAGAGATAGAACAAGGGGCTCCTTTTTCTTTTTAATTTCACTAAAAGCTGAGAGAGACTTGAAACATGTCACTAATCTGAGAAAAGAAATGAAAACTTAACCTTTCAAATAAAAAAGAAAGTGGGGTAGTCCTCACCCCTTACCATCAAATTGGCCTTTCAAAAAAAGTAGTGTCAGATATCATCTGAAGCTGGTCAAAAGAACCTTGAAAAAGGAATCTAAGACACTTACTTATTTTAAGTTTTTTCATGGTGGAGCCCCATTTGGTCAGAATTGGCATTGCCCTTCTTCAACTTAACAACAAAGAATTTAATAAATCAAGAACCATCCATGAAAGAAATCTCCAAGCTTTTGGACAAAGCTTACACATCAGATCAAATTTGAATGAAATAAAGTAAAGATGGGGTTTAGTCCCTGTAAAGTCTGCCTAACTCTTTTTCTTTTCTATTCTTTTTTCCTCCCCCCCCTAAGGATACCAAAATATAATATAAAAGAAAACTCAGGTCAAATTGTGTAGAAAGTAACTATACTATGAGTTTTTTATGAGTTTTTTTGATGGATTTGATCCCTATATTATAATTTATTAAAATATGTATTGTCAGTCTTGAGACAACTTCTTTTTGTTAAGCCATGAAATAATTTAACATGATTTTTTTTAAATATGGTGATATATGAGAGATATTTTTATACAATTTAATAAATATTACTAGATTATGACACACAACGTAAAATTAAATATTTAAAAATTTAGGTTTAAATCTCATTATGATTGAGTTTTTTTAAACCTTAAATGAAAATATAAAAAGATAAAAATAACTTATTAACATAATTTACTTTATATATAAAAAGATAAATTGGTGTTTAATTGACTCGTAATACCAATGTAATGAAAAGTTTTAATATATCTATAAATATTTTTCCTACTTCTTGTCTTTTCATTTTTAAATGTGAAAAAAAAAAGTTATCCAACTGTATTAAAAAATGCCAAGGTATGTACTCATCACATGTTTAAAAGAGAATAACCCTCGTTAAATGAAAAGGCTGGTCTCCAGACTGAAAATACTTGTTCCTAAAAGTAAAGACTAAAAATAATCCGATTACATTAGAAGGGCTAAATCTACAAAAAAATGCATAGTATAAGAACCTTCTATAGAAATTGACCAAAATCCAATGATGCAGACTTTGTTATGGACAAATAAGAAAAATGAAAACCAAGACGCTCCAATTCAGGGGCAGTGTCAAACCACCATGATTACAAAACAAAGGGTATTTCTTTTGATGGTTATCAACGGCAAACACTTTGAAGTCCTAATCATGAAAATTGGAATATAAGAAAGGAAATATCCACTAATAAAGTGACTTACCATCATAACCGTCGCCAAAAACTTATCGTGGTGTTTAGAGCATTGAGCCATTTCGAGTCCTTGTTGTCCGTTGCACGCAACCTGCTCCAAAAAGCCAGTAAAAGAGTGGTTGTGTTGAACCCCCATAGCCAGTGAACATGGTTCCTGGCCAAATTTTTTACAAATAAGCATCTAGAAAATATATGATGTCATGCACATGAAAATTAAGAGAATCTGTTGTCCAATGCAATGGTTAAGAGAGGTAAAGCAAAAAATATTTATTATATAGTGCTCCCCAACATGACTTTATTGCTTAAGACATATAGATATGATAAATTTTGGTAAAAGTATTATAGAAGTCTGAGTCAGACTGAATTTTACTCTATTTACTCAAAAAATAGTAAATTAATATTTATACAATAAATAAAAGAGCAAACTAATATTTCTAAAAAATTTCATCTATTTCTACTATTAAAAACTGGCATAAGTGATAGAATACTCATATAATTACATGTGGCATGCCACATGTAACTTATTCTAACGTACAACGACTAATTTTTAACAGTAAAAATAAATGAAATTTTTAACAAAAGAACCAATTTGCTCTTTAATCAAATGTATAAAAACTAATTTGTCTATTTTTAAATAGAAACAAAATATAATTTAACTCCTAATAGAAAAGCTTTCACGGTACTTTTACCGATAAACTGTGAGATGATATGTTCATAAAATGATATTGATGGCCTACTTGTAAATATGCTAAACAAATTATGAGCAAAAGGGCAAGTTTTTTTACAAAAAATGCAATTTAGCAAGGGCAATGAAATGAATGGCACTAATAGGGGCTAAAATAACAGTGTCACACATTTATTCGCAAGCAAATTAAGCTTTCATACAATGAGTAAAACAATATAGGTAAGAACAGTAGTAAACGTAAGGGAAATTTGCCATCTTTTTCTTCTTTTTTCTTTTCACATCTTCTGAAATATGAATGTCTCAGTCAAGATTACATGTAAGAAATCTTGTTCATGCCATGCACTTGCGTCTTTTTAACCCCCGACCGAACTCCAGATTAACATTTCTGTATTTATAACTTGATGCTGTTAAATTTTTATGGTTTAAAATCTAGTCCCTGCGAATGCCACCAATGAAGTACATCCTTACATGGTTTGTGCAGAAATTGATAGAACAATACCGCAGTGGTGGACTTCACAATGAAGAAGCAGAATGTACTACTCAGGGCCAAACGAATCTCCAAACTTGTTTTCCATTGATTTTTTCTGGGGAATATTCCAACCTACCAAATATTACACACATTACCAATTGGACTAGCCTTCATTTGAACTTTAACCACAATTTTAAATTCTGCTCCTGGTCGAGGAATCATGTCCTCTATCTCCAAGGTAAACCAGGCATCTATCAGGAAGGAAGAAATTTTGAAGTGAGATGTAACTCTAGTGAAAATCCACTTTTTAACGTACAAAATCTGCATTTTCTGAGAAGCGGGATGGTTTCCTTTTTTCTTTTTTTTTTATAAATAAAACAAATTGGGTAGGGAAGAGCTTTGGGTGGCTTGGTCTTGCATGAAGTACTGCTCAAGGCGATTTAACTTCTTGAAAAATATTTAAAGCATTGTCAGCTTAAGCTAACATGGAGTTGACTCAATTATCAGCCCACATGGAAATAGCATTTATCCAAATATAGATCCTTAAAAAGGGTCCATATTATCCAAGCTCAAACGTTTATATATGTGGGTTTGAACTTGGGATAGATTTTGGACAAAATCCTCTTTCATTCATATTTTACAGCCTAGTTATTATAGTAAGCAACCTGTTGTGCAAACGGGACGGCTATCCTTGCCAAAACTCAAAACGCTCAGGTCGAAGTCTGTATCCTCTCCAGTGTTTAGGCTTTGGAATCAAACTCCTGCAACAAGGAAAAACATGAGGATTTTTTTGTTCTGATTACCGTTGCATTTGAGTCTCAAGCTTTTGATATAGCTAGTCATTTATGACGATGACCTGATGACCACATTAGATGCAGGTTCTAGAACCTGATTGAAGAAAATAGATAAATGGATATTAAGCCAACAAAAAACAGCTAAATGCAACACAGAGTATAGAAAATGTTGATACAAACAAAATTATCTGGGTCAAACACTGAAAACGAGTCAACTTACCCATCAGACTATTTTTCTTCTAGATCTTTGTTTTGTTGGTGCAGTACAAGCCGTCCATGAACTACAGTACTCTGAAGCAAGAAATTGATCTTTACTTTTCTCAAACCTATCATTTTTACTTCTAATGGACATTAACAAGGGAAGAAAAGATTTAGACCTATTATTCATGTTTCCAGAACATATTAACAGAATATAAAGTCACAGACCTGCTAGCTAAGTATAGCTCCAGTTTGACTTCCTCGAGGACGACTGTGGAAGTATTGCTTTGATTCCTCATCAGGAACGTTCTGCACCAATCCTTCCACTCTTACCTGGAAATCACAGTTCATTATAGCCCTTAGATATTCATAATGGAAACCAATGAACAAATTATAAGTTTGCACTATTTAGTCCAATTCTGTTCCACATTACAGCAAACTTCAATTTTGTATTGAATAATTCAAGATATATGCCTAATGGTCCAACACAAATTTCAACATACATCTGCAACATTTCTTTATTCATTAAAGCAGTTATTAGTAAGCTTATGGATAACATACAAAATTACAAGACGCACCCGAGTACCAGCAGGATTTCAGATTGCTCATTAAATTTACTCCCTCAGGAAGGCACCTATGCATAAGTACCAAGCTGCTATCATCTATCTCGCAATCCATCATTCGGACTCTTTCTCTTACGGACACACATTGACACATACACATATTGGCAGAAATAGGAAGGTCTCCGTGCACAAGTACAGAAACATTTTATCTAAAATCAGCATCCTCTCCATGTCAACTATGACAACCCAAAACAGTAGCCAGAATTCAATGTTAGTAATAGACTAAGACAACTCAGCAAGAAAAGCTTACTCCCTTGTTTTAGTCCCACTTTACATTTGTTTATACTCCTACTTTAGAACCAAAAATGGTCAATAGCAAAAGGCAGCTGGTTGCAAATGTGGATAATACATCCATAGTGTTAAGAATATGTGAATAGGATTGTGTCCCAAAACAATTGACAGGAAAGTAGAAATCAATTTCCTTCCCTTTATTTCGATTTCCAGAATGACCTATTTTGATTAAGAATTCAGACGCATCAAAGGGAGCTTGAAACCTTAGGAGTCATTAGAGAGGCCTAAATCTCTTTTAGCAGTAAAAATTCTGCTTGCCTTTGTTTTATTCATTGTCTCTTTAAATAGAGATAGCTTATTACAATGGTTAAGGAAAGTCGTATCAAACTAAATGAAGTCCTAAAAAACAACTATAATTCTAAGAGTCCTACCACATACCAAAAACTACTACTCGATATGCTGCTGTGTCCACAACAACACTCAGCTTCTGGAGAAAAAGCTTCTCAAGCTCAAAGTCAGGATAGACTTGATGATATAAATCAAGCCCAGTTAGTCTCACTTCAGTTTCTGGTTTTGAAGTATTTTAATGCGCTAATTCCTGCCAAAAGAGCTTCTCACATTGATGCCTAACAATATTGATTCATCACAACTATAACCTAAGCCCTTCACCCTTTGCCCTTCTCTCAGCCATTTCTGCCCTTGATGAATTTTTTACAAAAAAAGGCAGATGAATTTAGACAATTAGAATGAACCAAATCAGGAGTGCTGTGGAGCTCAACATCAAGTCAAACACAATCGGTTAACCCAGCAGTGAACAAACTAATGTGCAGATCTGCTCTGACATTCTTGCCCTTGCCAATCATTCCTGGAACTACCATTGGTATTTTCGATTGAACCCATTTGTTTCAGTCTGACATGCTTGCCTTAGCACTGAACTCATTTTTTTCAGGTTGACCAAATCTCCTAAGGGGTTGCTGCTTACCGAAGGATCAAAACAAAGTGAGCAATAATCTTGGAATTCTAACCAATTAGATTAAGTTGAAAATACCAAAGTTACACTTCACCCAGCACGTTGAAGGCTGCCAAACTCACATTGTCCACAAGCGGTCTTCTGACCCATCAAAAATAGGGAAGTCTAATTTCATGACCTGGGAGCAGCTCCTTTGAATGGCAAAACCACCCACCCGACAGCAGTAGCACCGTGCCTCCTCCAGCAGCTGGTGGGAGAGGTGCGCAGTCTAGGCTCTTATACTAAATTGTTAAGAATAAACGACTAAAAGATCAAGCCATAGGGTGATTGGTAGGGAAGTTGAGATCAATCGCCTTTCATTTATTCTGATTTCTGGAATGATCTATTTTGATTAACAATTCACACTTGTCAAGCATAGTCTGAAACCTTAGGACTCATTAGAGAAACCTAGGACTCATTAGAGAAACCTAGATCTCTTTTAGGGGTTTGGTAAAGTTTTGTTTGCCTTTGTTCTGTTCATCGTCTCTTCAAATAGAGATTACTTATTACAGTAATTAAGTAATGTCATATCAAACTAAATTAAGTGCTACAAAAAACAATTCCTTTTTTTCTAAGAGTCCTAAGACATACCAAAATCAACTTCTACTAAAATGCTGCAGTGTCCACAACATATATTTACAAAAAAGAAGTTTCATATTAAAAATAAAGTACAAACATACATAAAGGATTTCAACAGTTGGCATGAACCGCACTAAATCCTAAAGTCCACCATGACATGTTTCCCACAAAAAAATCAAGTGAAGAAAAGGAAATGATAGATAATCAGTATCTGAAATAGGTAAACTTCAATAATTTCAATCCTAGCATGCAGAAGTTACTCATATTCAAATATGAACCATGTTTTTTAGAAGAATAATCTTTACTTTCTTCAAAAGATAATTTTCACATCAACAAAAGTCATTCAATGTTCAAAATGAATAATCACAAGCCAGAATCCAATGTCCTACCTGCTGGTGAAGCCCATCCCAGTAGAAAAAGAAGTGATGCATGAGGGTTTTCAGATAACTCACGTGCCTTTCGACTTTCATAATTGGTATACCTGCTTAAAGTAAAAACATAAAAATATCACCAAAAAACATATATGTAAATAAAAACTACAGAAAACTGCTGTTAAAAGCACACAGTTCCATGATAGTAAAGGAACACTAACCAGACAAAACCATCTTTATCCACCTCTTTTAGCAATACCATTGCTGATGAGCTGCAGCAGACAGGAAGATGGTAAAACAAAACGAGAAAAGATCAACCAATAAACATCCAAAGCATAAATAAGTACTAAAATAAGCAAATAAACTCCAAAAAAAGCAGCTAACAGCTACCATCCCAAGCCCCATAACGTTGTTACGGGTTTAAACCAAAAGAAAAATGGCAGAGGTTGATGAAAAGGATTAGCACCCATAATGTTGCATTAACTGAACTCCTTTATCCAGAGGAATACATTTTCAAACTTCAAGCACTTAAACGAGTCAAATATAAAGCAGGTTCATATTGGTTAAGCTTATATTCCAATGTATGAAAATGGTTCGCTAAACCCAACCGAGCAATAAGTGATTTAATGAAGTGATCTAATCAGACCAGTGAAAATAAGCAATAATTCCAGAGCGCACATAGGTATGGAATATTGCATAAGTTTGCTTATTAAATATTTTGAAATATGTACAAAACACTTTAGCATAAAGAAAAAGAAAAAGAAAAGAGTTCTCGTAGCAGTGATAAAAAAAATATAAATTTTGAACTATAAGAAGACAATACTGATGAAGAATTAGAGAATCATCGCAGCATCATTTTATTTGCTTATAAAGAGATGGTAATCACAATATTATTGCAGCAACATGAGTAAAAACATAAACTAGAAGTTGAAAGAATTGAGAAAAAAAAGGAGTATTAAGTATTTACCATGAAATGAAAAGCCAAATATAGCATCTACTAGAATGTCAAAGTCCTCTGACAGGTCTGCAGGCAGAGAAAAGAGACTGACAGAGATTCCAGCTGCAAAACAAGCAGATTTACGTAACAACTCAAACCAGTTTATATTATTACAACATCCCTTGTGCCATACCTGAGTAACAAGGCCAGAATAAAGGGGTTTGGGAGTTCGCTTAGGATAACACGCAAAGGGCTTATACCCAAAGTGATACAAATGATGAGCAGCAACCAGCCCGTCACCTCCATTGTTTCCCGGACCACAAATAGCAAGAACACAATTATACTCACTCGGTTGACAAACCTGGAACAATAAAAGCTCCATTTGCACACCAAGAAACTATGTATCATCTTTTATGATCTCCAATAGAATTGTCAACAAAACAATATATACTTGACAGTAGTAGTAAGTGGACACTGACGGTAGCAAATAGCAAGACAAGGTAGAGCAACCAACTTAATATAAACAAAAAAGAAGCAGAACCCTTTATTGCAAACTTCTAATGCAATCTTAGACAAACTTAGACGCATCGAAATTCTGCGTGTTTACATTAGTATATGGCAAATAGAAAAAATTTTAAAATTCAACAAACAAAATGAAAAACGAAAGGTAATAGCCATTACCTCAGCAATCGATGTAGCTACGCTTAAACCAGCCAATTCCTGAAAATTCACATAAACTGAAACCATTCAAACTTTAAAACAAAAAAGAACAGGAAAAACGAATTGAGTTTTAAAAATGTTAACGAACCATTAACTGATCCACGCTAAAGCCAAGAGGCCCCATAAGAGTCTCATCAACCTCAGCAGCTTCTCGCTGTGTTAGGTACGAAATAGAAGCCGGATTTTGCACCGATGACTCCATTCGATGGTCCACTCACTTCACCGGATTTCAAACAAAACGGTCGGGTTGCAGGGCTCGAAATTTTACCCCCCCAAAAACCCAGATAATTAAAAGAATCTTTGCTTCACTTGGTTAAAGTGGTAGTAAGAAGGATTTACAGAGGAAAAGAAAATGAAAGTTTCTATTGAGAAGAAGCGAGGGAAATAGGCATATGATTTGGCTTTTATAAATGGATTGAGAATTGTTGTTTTACTAGTTTTAAATCTGCAAATGATGATTATATATGGGTTAATATACAATCTAGTATCTATATTTGGTTTCAATGTTGAATTTGGTACCTGAGTTTTTTTTTCAGTTTGATACCTTAGTTTGGCTTCAATATTCAATTTGGTACTTGGGATTTTTATTTTTTTTACAATTTGATATTTGAATTTGGCTTTAAAGTTTAATTTGGTACCCAGACCAAATGTTTTCATGTGGCCTAATGAATATATTTCACACGCATGCTCTAATAAAAAAAACATAGGTACCTAATTGGGACAAAAAAGTAAGTACCAAATTAAACATTAAAACCAAATTTAGGTACTAAATCGAGACGCAAAATTTTTTAACTATCCAATTGAAAAAGTTCACATGCCAATTTGAATATTGAGGCCAAATTCAAGTACCAAATTGGGAGAGAGAAAAACTATATATCAAATCAAACATTGAAGCCAAACTCAAATATCAAATAATATATTAACCATTTATAAAAACTAGTTTGCACAACTAAAATATATTAAAACATTTCTTCAAATGGTAAACTACATCATTAGTCACTAAACTATAGGTAAGTTTTAGTTTTGGTCATTTAACTAAAAAAAGTTACAATTTGGTTATTAAACCATTCAAAAGTTTTCATTTAAGTCACTAAACTATTCAAAAGTTTTAATGACCAAAAAAATTAGTTAACTGATCAAAACAAAAAGTTTCCTATAATTTAGTAACTAATGGTATAGTTTACCCTTCTTTAAAATACACTTAAATAATTGTAATGTTTAAAAAATAATATGTTTAAAAATTAAATTAGTATTGTCAAAATCATTTATTTCAATATTGTTTCTTAATTGAGTTAGTGTTAAGAGTCAACCATACACCAACTCAATTAGGTAATGAGTAAATTTTCATTTTTTTATAAAGTAAATTGTTTTTATTTTTTAGAGCATGATTTGTCTTTTTATATATTTAATATAGAAATTAAAAAAATGCACACATACAATAGAATTTGATTTTTTTTTCTATAGAATAGGATTTGAATTTAAAATACTATTGTTTTCATATCTTCACATTTACCAGTTCAACTAAAACCTCGTTTATTTTTATATCAAATTTTTATAAATATATTTGTTACATAATTTAATTTTTACCCACATTATGGGTGTGTCGTAATGTAGTTTAATATAAATGAATTAATACTTTGTAACCCGTATGATATATGTGTTAGATCTAATGCCTTAAGTATAGTATATTTATCTTTGTACACTTGTATTTTTCAAACAAACTGATTCAATAAATATCTATTGATTACATTAATATCTCTTATACATAACCCTCAAAGGTTTTGGCACGCAAAGCAAAATGTAAGCAAATATTAGTTCACTGGTTATCTAATATTTAACTAATATTAGCTCAATATTAGTAGATAACCCTCAAAATGTCATTGGACAAACACTTATTAAGTGGCTTTCATAATGATATATAATTAGGAAGAGCTTAGTTAGGATACTTGATTAAAATAAATTCCACAATAGAAGAGTTCATAGGTTAAAATTTTAGCTTATACTCAAAAGTGCTTTTTGATCCAAAAACACTTTTGAAAAGTACTGCTAAAATAGCATAAGTGAGTTCCATATATATTTATAAGCTTTTACTTTGCTCGGGTTGATTGGACAAGTGCCCAAATTTCGCGATTTGCTATTTGGCTATCTTGTATATTCAATAGGGGTGAGTGCTCGATTGAGTTTGTAACACCCCCTCACCCAAAGCAGTCACCGGAATAAGGCTACGAGGCATTACCGGACTTATACACTAACATTTATACCAAACCGAGTCATAAACTTTACACTTCAGATCAATTCTTATCAAATTTTATCTTAAAGTCCTTAATATGGGCCTACGGGGCCCTATATATGTTTTAGAAGTGATTTGAGACTAAACCGGAAACTTTGGAAAATTTTCCTTGAAGATAGGGGCACATGCCCGTGTGGCTTGGGACATGCCCGTGTGGCCTGGAACATGCCCGTGTGGCCTGCCCATGTGCAGATTCTGACTTTTCCACATGGCCTGGGCACACGCCCATGTGATTTGGCCGTGTGAAAACATAATTTTTGACCATTTTAAAGCTATTTTCACATATTAAACACGTCCTATTCATGCCTAAAACATTTACTTATATATCTTAATCAAATAACATTCTTTTTATCCATTTCTTGTACCTAAATACAATTATACACTAATAGAATCCAACCAATCAATTATTTCAAGCCAAAACATGTATATTTCATTTTCCATTCACAAAACATTACATTCAACATAGTTTACATACTTAATTATTCATATAATTATATTTCTAAATCAAATCATATACATGCCATATAAAATAAAAATTTGTTTAACAAAAATCTACCGGAGTAAATCTGGATAGTGTGACCCTTGGTGTAGATCCGATCCTTCGTATGTATATAAGTCAATCTACAAAACAAATCACATACACAAGTAAGCTTATAGAAGCTTAGCAAGCTCATAGGCATAATAACACAAATCTTACCGAACACTGTACACAATTATATATGTATTAGTTAAACTATTTCATCCTGCAAATCACAACTTCATTAATAAACTCATTTGAATGATTTTCATGATGCACTTCACGAACTTAATTCTTTTGGGCCCATTTCTTATTTATTTCCATTATCAAATTAGGGAACAATAATAGAGTTGAGTGCTTCATTATCCATTGCCATAGTAAACTATGGACTTTCTCATTATCACACATCACATACCGAAGCCATAGCCCTGCCATGGTCTTATATGGATCACATATCATACCGAAGCCATATCCTAGATATGGTCTTATACGGAATCTCATTTTCACATCACACCGATGTCATAACTCAGCTATGGTCTTATACGCGAGTATGAATCACATTGTACCGATGCCATAGCCTAGCTATGGTCTTATACGGAAGCACATATCACATATTTTCCGTCAACTCAGTATGGTTATAAAATGAAAGCACTCAAACCATTGTTCCAACTAATTTGTTCTTTTAGTTACACGTTATTCATTAGTTAATACAATTTGATAATATTCATCTACAATAAAATACTTTAACAGTCATAAGATTTTCATATCAAACATTGAACTTTGCCATATGAACTTACCTGGGCTAATTTGCGTAAGTCGTAGAAATTTAGGGACTATTCTTGAATTTTCTCCTTTCCACGATTCACTTCGTTTTCTTAATCTATAATTATAAAATCATTCCTTCATTAGCATCTATTTCAATTTCATTCTATTTCACAATTTATTCCCTTAATTTTCAAAATTACACAATTACCCCAAACTTTTCAATTTTTACAATTTAGTCGTTGCTCAATTCATTCATAAATTAAACTCATTGCTTTCAAATATCATTTTATCTAAACCATATAAACTATTTCACAGCCTTTGACATTCTAAGATTCAACACAAAACTCTAATTCCAACAACGTTCACAATTAGGTCCTAAAATAAATTTCTATGCAAATCTCTTCATAAAATCATCATATAATGAAATTAAAACCTTATACTCAACTTGCTATTGCAAATGCCAAAGCACCAAGAGCGGCAACTCCAAGTTCTTTCATACCCTCAGCTCAGGGAAAAGAGCTAACTGCTGCGGGAGAGGCGACTTCTCTTTCACTTCATTCACGGGAGACCTACCAAATCTGCGCATTTCTATAAGTCATGGTCACATGTCTTGTGAACATTCAACCATCAAGAGTGAAGGTCAAAGGAATGCTTTTCTAATGAAATTAAAACCATAATTCCATGACAAATCATCATAAACTTTCAGCACTTACTCATGGTAACTTTCTAAAATATTCATAAAAGCAAAAACTAATGAATTAGATATTAGGACCTAGTTGCAAAAGTCTCAAAATCACAAAAATCACAAGAAATAATCAAGAATTGAGCTTACATGTAATAGAAATATGAGAGACCAGCTTAAAATAACCCTTCAATGGTGTTTTTGCTGGAGAAGATGAAGAAAATTGAAGAAAAATCTAGATTTTTACCTAATATATCATATTTTACAATTTAATAATTACCCAATTCCAATTTTGCCCATTGTTCACACTTGATTTTTATTTTTCCAGCACACACCTGCCGTTCAGCCCAATAATAGGTGTTTAATTACCTATTTAGTCTTCCTTTAATAATTACTAGAGCTATTTAATCATATTTCACAATTTTACACTTAATTCAATTTAGTCATTTTTACCCAATTCACTACCGAAACCTTAAAATTTCTTAACAAAACTTTAATACTAACTTACTAACACTTCATAAAATTTATAAAAGTATTTATGGCTCATTTTATGAATTTGAAGTCTCAATACCTTGTTTTTATCTTATTTAATCTACAAATTTCTTTTAATTCATAATTTCACTAATTCGAAATTATTTCTAAAACCACACTTAACTTTTACTTACTAATATCTAAACTCACATGTCGGATTTAGTGATCTCAAATCACTATTCCGATATCACTGAAATTTGGGCCGTTACAACACTCCCCCCTTAGGAAATTTCGTCCTCGAAATTTCGTACCTGAAAACAAATGCAGATATTGTGATCTCATAGATTTTTCCGTCTCCTAGGTTGCCTCCTCCAATCCATGTCGATGCCATAACACTTTTACTAATGGTACTCATTTATTCCGTAGCTCTTTAACTTCCCGAGCAAATATTTTCACTGGTTCCTCCGAATAAGTCATATTTGATTGTGGCTCTATCTCAGTATGAGGAATCACATGTGAAGGGTCTGATCTATACCGTCTCAATATAGATACATGAAATACATTATGAATTTTCTCAAGTTCTAGAGGCAAGGCCAATCTATAAGCTACTGGACCAATCCTCTCAGTGATCTCATACGGCCCGATAAATGTGGACTAAGCTTTCCTTTTCTACCAAATCGTAGAATTTTCTTCCATGAAGAAACTTTCAAGAACACACGATCACCCATATTGAACTCTGTATCTCTTCTTTTCAAATCCACATAGGACTTCTGACGATCAGAAGCAGCTTTCAAACTTTTTCGAATAATCCGAATTTTTTCTTCAGTTTCCCGAATTAAATCCACTCCCATTAATTTCGATTCACTTAATTCTGACCAATACAACGGAGTTTTACATTTTCTTCCATACAGAGCTTCAAATGGTACCATTTTGATACTAGCTTGATAAATATTATTATAAGCAAATTCAGCTAAAGGTAAATACATTTCCCAGCTACCACTGAACTCGAGTATACAACACCTCAACATATCTTTCAAAATTTGAATCACTCGTTCTGATTGCCCATCAGTCTGAGCATGAAAAGCTGTACTAAATTTTAATTTGGTACCTAAAGCTTCCTGTAGTTTACTCCAAAATCTCGAAGTAAACCTCGAATCTCGATCTGAAATAATTGACGTCGGCACCCCATGTAATCTCACAATTTTTGACACATATAATTCCACTAAATTTTCAAGCGAAAAATCCGTTCTGACCAGAATAAAATGCGCTGACTTAGTTAATCTGTCTACTATCACCCAAATTGAATCTTTCTTCTTCGAAGTCACGGGCAATCCAGATACAAAATCCATAGTCACATGTTCCCATTTCCATTTTGGAATCATTACAAGTTGTAACAAACTCGTGAGTACTTGATGGTCTGCTTTTACCTGTTGACAAATCAAGCATTTCACTACAAATTCACAAATTTCTCGCTTCATACCTGGCCACCAATACATTTTCTTCAAATCACAATACATCTTCGTACTGCCCGGATGAATCGAGTACATGCTACTATGAGCCTCTGATAAGATATCATTCTTTAATTCTGGATTATTCGGAACACAAATTCTATTGTGATAGTATAACATACCACCATTATCAATAGAGTACTCTAAGTTCATGTTGTCTTGAACTATTTGTCGTTTTAGCACCAACTTCAGATCTTCATCTTGCAACTCTCGAATTCGTTGAAAGAATACTGGTTTTGCATTTAATTCCGTTAACATAGAACCATCTTCATTAACAGACAAATGAGCATTTAACGCCCGAAGAGCAAATAATGACGATTTCTGACTAAGTGCACCTGCCACTACATTTGCCTTACCCGGATGATAATCAATGACAAGATCGTAATATTTCAATAGTTCTAACCATTGCCTCTGTCTCAAGTTTAGCTCTTTCTGCGACATTAAATATTTCAAACTTTTATGGTCTGTATACACATAACATTTCTCCCCATATAGGTAGTGTCTCCAAATTTTTAGAGCAAATACGATAGCAGCTAGCTTAAGATCATGTTTAGGGTAGTTTCTCTCTTGTGGTTTTAACTGCTGAGAAGCATATGCTACAACTTTTCCTGACTGCATCAATACACAACCTAAACCATTCAGAGATGCATCACTATATACTATATACGGCACACTTGATTCAGGCTGAGTCAATACTGGGGCCTTTGTCAACCTTTTCTTTAATTGATCAAAACTTCGTTGGCATTCTTCCTACTATACAAATCCAACATTCTTCTGTAGTAACCGGGTCATCGGTAAAGCAATCATTGAAAAATCATTCACAAATCAACAGTAGTAACCAGCTAACCCAAGAAAACTTCGCACTTCCGTAACATTCTTTGGAGTTTTCCAGTTAATCACTGCTGACACCTTGTTCGGATCTACTCGTACACCATCAGCCGACATAATGTGACCCAAGAATCCCACTTCATGAAGCCAAAATTCACATTTGTTGAATTTTGCATATAACTGTTTTTCCCTCAAAATCTGCAGTACAATTCTTAAGTGCTGAGCATGCTCAGATTCTGTCATTGAATAGATTAGTATATCGTCAATAAACACAACCACAAATCTATCCAGGTAGGATTGAAAAATTTGATTCATTAAATCCATAAAAGCAGCAGGAGCATTCGTCAAACCAAATGGCATAACTAAAAACTCATAGTGACTATACCGAGTTCTAAAAGCTATTTTTGGTACATCACATTCCTTTACCTTTAACTGATAATACCCAGATCTGAGAACTATTTTAGAAAACATCGCGGCATCCTTAAGTTGATCAAATAAATCATCAATACAAGGCAAATGCTATTTATTTATTTTTAATCGTTACCTTATTCAACTGTCTGTAATCTATACACAGCCTCAATGAACCGTCCTTCTTTTTCACAAATAAAACAGGTGCACCCCATGACGATATACTCGATCTAATAAAGCCTTTGTCCAACAACTCTTACAACTGTGTCTTCAATTCTTTTAATTCAGCTGGAGCCATTCTATACGGTGTCATTGATATGGGAGCTGTTCCCAGAAGCACATCTATCACAAACTCAACCTCTCTATTGGGTGGTAAACCTGGTAATTCTTCAAGAAATACATCCATGAATTCATTCACAACAGATAATTACTTTAACTTTGATTCAGGACTTCGAGTATCAAGAATATAGGCTAAATAAGTCTCATTTCCTTTACGCAACAATTTTCGAGCAGAAATAGATGAAATCATTCTAACAATATCATCCAAATTTCCAGACTCAACCAAAATAATATCTCCTGTCTGACATTTCAAACTAATTCGTTTTTCTCGACAATTCACTACGGCATCATGTTTCATTAACCAGTCTATTCCCAAGATAATGTCAAATTCCCGAAAGGGTAGCAACATCAAATCAGCGGGAAAATCACGGCCCTTAACTTTCAGTGGACAGTTGTGGCATATTAAATTAACTACCACACTTTGACCTAACAGATTTGTAACTTGTACATCATAAACAGTAGGCTCAACAAATAAATTCTTTTCGGATGCTATCATAGTACAAATATATGAATGAGTAGATCCAGGGTCTATTAAAGCATACATAGGAACATTATAAAGATAGAAAGTACCAGCAATTACGTCCGGAGCTGTCCCTTCTTCTCTTGCTCGAATGGCATAAGTACGAGTAGGAGCTCTAACTTCTGATCGACTAGCAGTATCTTTCATACCCAAACGAGTAGCCCCTGTAGCACTGCTCTGACCAGAGCGTCTTTCTTTTTGAGGAGGAGTTTTCTATTTCTTCTTCTGTTCTATTTCTTCTACTTGTAATTGGGGACAATCACAAATAAAGTGATCCGTGGCCCCACATTTATAACAAGTCCTAATTTGCTTCTACATTCACCGGGGTGACTTCTTCCACAATGTTGGCACTTAGGCCTTTGGGTATTTTGTACACTACCAACACTAATAGCAGGTCTGTCAGATGCCTTATAATCAGATTGTCTTGGTCTACTCTTTCCCGATCTTTTCAGTGCTGAAGTGGCTCGACTAAATTCCTTTTTAGATTTCTTCATTGGTAAAGCTGAAAATGACTTAGATGCACTTCTTTTAAAAGATTCTTTACTTCTTCTATCTCGTTGCATCTTTCTATTATATACTTCTTCAAGTTTCTGAGCACGATCTGATAAAACAACAAATTCTTGTATCTCAGTGCCCCCTATCATCATTTTAATCTCATCATTAAGCCCTTCTTCAAATCTGATACACATTTCTTCCTCAGTGGGTACGATATCTCGAGCTTATTTACTCAGATAAATAAATTTTCTTTCATATTTAGCCACTGGCTTGTTTCTTTGTCGCAAGTCGAGAAATTTTCTTTTCTTCTTATCCAGATATCTTCTACCGACATATTTCTTCTTAAATTCATTTTGGAAAAATTCCCAAGTGATCTTCTCAGCCGGTACCACAGCTTCTATTGTTTCCCACCAGTTATAAGCTTCTTCTTTCAGTAATAACACAGAACATACTAATAATCATCTGGTGAGCACGCCATTTGCTTAAACAACCTCGTTATGCTTCGTAGCCAATACTCAGCTTTGATGGGGTCATCATCTGTTTTTCCCAGAAATTCTTCGGCCCCATGTTTTCTGAGTTTTTCAAATGGAGAACGTTTACTAGATTCAGTTGTCGGAGGAGGTGGAGGAGCAACCGGGGGTACTACCGATGTTGAAATAGGGGGAGGAGGTTGCTGAGTCTGATTTCTTTCTCGCACATTCTCATTATACCACTGATTCATTAATCCATAAATCATATTTTTGGGCTCTTGTTCTCGCATCAATGAAATTGAAACTTCACTACTTGTTTCTTGTTCAGAGGTTTGTACTCTACTATTAACTTATTCTTGCTCAGTTTGTTCTGGTCTATCTGGCATTTTTTCAAATCGAAGATAATCTATAATAAAAACAAGGATTAGATCGGATCATACACATCACACTATCACAGATTTATATGGCATGTAATTTTAAACACTTTTTTCATCATACATATTCCAAGAATTGGCTAAATCGAAGCTCTGATACCAATAAATATAACACCCCCTAACCCCAAACCGTCTCCGGAATAGGCTACGAGGCATTACCGAACTTATACACTAACATTTATACAAAACCGAGTCATAAACTTTACATTTTAGATCAATTCTTATCAAATTTAATCTTAAAGTCCTTAATATAGGCCTACGGGGCCCTATATATGTTTTAGAAGTGATTTGAGACTAAGCCGGGAACTTTGGAAAATTTTCCTTGAAGATAGGGGCACAATGCCCGTGGGGCTTGGGACACGCCCGTGTGGCTTGGAACATGTCCGTGTGGCCTGCCCATGTGCAGATACTGACTTTTCCACATGGCCTGGGCACACGCCCATGTGATTTGGCCGTGTGAAAACATAATTTTTGACCATTTTAAAGCTATTTTCACATACTAAACACACCCTATTCATGCCCAAAACATTTACTTATATATCTTAATCAAATAACATCTTTTTTATCCATTTCTTGTACCTAAATACAATTATACACTAATAGAATCCAACCAATCAATTATTTCAAGCCAAAACATGTATATTTCATTTTCCATTCACAAAACATCACATTCAACATAGTTTACATACTTAATTATTCATATAATTATATTTCTAAATCAAATCCTATACACGCCATATAAATCAAAAGTTTGTTTAACATGGCCAAATCACATGGGCGTGTGCCCAGGCTGTGTTGAAAAGTCAGAATCTGCACATGGGCAGGCCACACGGGCATGTTCCAGGCCACACGGGCGTGTCCCAAGCCACACAGGCATGTGCCCTATCTTCAAGGAAAATTTTCCAAAGTTCCCGGTTTAGTCTCAAATCACTTCTAAAACATATATAGGGCCCCGTAGGCCTATATTAAGGACTTTAAGATGAAATTTGATAAGAATTGATCTGAAATGTAAAGTTTATGACTCGATTTTGTATAAATGTTAGTGTATAAGTCCGGTAATGCCTCGTAGCCCTATTCCGGTGACGGCTTGGGGTTAGGGGGTGTTACAGAGTTGAGTTAAATTGAGTGAAAAGACGTCAAATTAATTGAGTTGGCGAGTCTTATTTTATCAGTTTAACTTAATTTGAATTTTTTTTCAAATCAAGTTACTTGAAATGAAACTCAAGTCGAGTTGAATCGAGTGAAATTGTTCAAGTTAAGTTAAAAAAAATAAACATGTCAAATTAAAATATTGTTACAGTATAATTAATTCCATGTTAGAGCATATAAATTTAAAATCATATATATTTGGAAATTTTTCGAAGCAAAATAAGAAAAAAAACACTATTATTTAAAAAAAATTAAAACTATTATAAAGTTAAATCATTAATTAACTTATTCTCAAAAATATTATTTTAGAAATTTTTTAAAAGATTTAACTTTCTATATATATTCTTTAGAATTTTTTTTAAAATTATAAATTTTAGAATTTTTATAAATATATTAAAATTTAAAAATTATTTTAATTATTTTTGTAATTTTTATTGAGATATGGTCAAATTTGCTCGTTTTCAAAATTGACATAGACCAAAGGGGTATTTATACCAATATGTTATTCGAATTATTCGAGTTATTCAAATTGTAAAATTTATTTCAACTCGAACTTGAAACTTGGATAAATAATTCGAATTGACTCAAAAAATCAAATAACTCAATATTTGAATTTTCTTCAATCTTTTCAAATTGAATCGAGTTTTACTATTTAAAAAAATTAAGTTTATTTTTTCATTTTGCACATTATTAAATATTTTTAAATTACTATTTAATAAAAACTTATATTTTTATCTTTTTAAAAGTACAAGATGTTAAACCTTCAACATGAAGTTTTACTTTAGATTTTAAAAACATTTTGATTTGTAATATTAATTTTTGTAAATATTTTAAGAATTATTTTCATTCTATTTTATTTCCAATAACTGACGTGGAAATTACATGTAATTTTATTTTATACTTAAAATTCCATGTCATGTATTTAAAGACCTAATCATCGTGCTATTAGTGATTTAACGAATATGGACTCAAAAAACAAATTTGATAACTCAAGAACTATTTTGTAATTTTTTAAATTTAAGTGATCTAACTA
This sequence comes from Gossypium hirsutum, assembly GCF_007990345.1. Lineage (NCBI taxonomy): Eukaryota > Viridiplantae > Streptophyta > Magnoliopsida > Malvales > Malvaceae > Gossypium > Gossypium hirsutum. Next base: position 4,256,791 of record NC_053429.1, read on the forward strand.
AAAATTTACTAATAGTTGGATGATCTTATGTAGTTTGCCATATATAATTTGAAATTTTAGGGGAAAAGAACAATTGTGAAATATGAAGAGGACGAGATTTTAATTTTATTTTTCCTTAGACCCTAGTTTGGCAAATTACAAAATCTACCTAAAATTTAAAAAAATTAGAGCCGCACGATTGTTAAACCAACGGTAGATCGTTCTCTCAACAACGTCGTAACAAAAAATAAAAAGGTGTTTGGGGGACATTAAAGTCTATAAATAAAACCTTTCAAAATCGGGCGAGAGCTCTCGCGTCAATTTGTACTTCTTTCAATCCGATTTGACTCAGTTACCTTGTTTTAAGGCGTTTTTGGCTCGCTTTCCGGTCGTTCGTTTCGATGGCGTCGACCTCAAACCGAACCGGTGGCGGTTCCTCCTACGGCGGTGCGGCTCCTTACCGATCAAGGTTTGATTTCTCTTCTTGAAATTCTTTCGATTCGATTCATTTATAATTCAGAGAATCCAGAGAGTTAAGAATTTATTAGGTTTCCTTTTTCATTCGTTTTTTTTGCGGTAATTTTGATTTATTGTTAATATTGAAATAGAGATGGTTTAAGCACGAGACCGGTGGCTAGCTCCGATGAGATACAATTGCGTATTGATCCGATGCATGCTGATTTGGACGATGAGATCTCTGGTCTCCGTAGCCAAGTTAAACAATTGAGAAACGTAAGACCTTTATCGCCTATTTGTTGATTTATTTTCTAAATTCATGTTTTATGATTTATTTGATGTTCCCTTTTATATTGGATGAATTGCATAAATGATATAATTGAATTGATAAAGTTCAACAGGATTTCGCTGAAAATTTGATGTGTGTTTTTTTGCCTTCATTTGTTTGGCTTTTAAGGATTCAAGCTAAATTTTGAGTTTAATTTATTGCTTAGATAAAATATTGTCATGCATTTGGATAGCTTTGAGTTCTCAGAAGATGCCATGATGATGTTGTCATTGTTTCTCTGGGCATATTCATTCTTGAAAAGAAAATTGAAAATTGAAAATTAAAAATTAAAACCAATGTTTATAAATATCAAAGGTCAGTTTGAAGTGAGATAAACAAGGCTTATAAGATTTTATCTTCTAATGGCATTGAATATGTTTTTCCTTTTCTTGTTGGAGTTGTTTTGTATTTTTGTCCATATCGACTTGTATCTTGACACTTGAAGCTAAGTTTAGCTTCTGATTTTTATTTTTCCTTTTGGGTTTGGGCGAGGGGAAGGGTTCTTTTCCCTCCTATTCATTCTCCACCCCCTTTATTTTTTGATGAAATATTCATTCTCTACCTTTAACTGACTGATTCGTGTTAATCTTAAATCTGTTACAGGTTGCTCAAGAGATAGGATCAGAAGCAAAATTTCAGAAGGACTTTTTAGATCAGCTGGTATTTATTAATTATTACTGCTAAATCTACGCTTTCTTCACAGTTGTTCTCTTTATGGTTTCTTACTTATGAAAAATTGCGATGATGTTTTGTTGCTTGCAAATAAGGAATGACCACCTTAGTTTATCAAACACATTTTTGTGGTTTTACTATAATATCAAAGTGAAGTGGAGGGGCAATAGAATTCTGAATTCTTTGAACCATTGTAGTCATGGAAAATAACCTGAAAAATAAGGGGAAATAATAATCATTGCTTATCTGCACTTGACATGGCATTATTGTGTAAAAAGATGGTGATAAAATCTTCATCTGTCACTAGAGTTATTAAGGAACAGTTTTCCCTTTGGAATTTGTATGGGAGGAAATGTCCTTTTCTTTATCCTTTCAGTTCATATGCTGTATTATTTAAGAAAATATTGATTATGGTTGAACATAATGCACCCCCTTGTTCTATGATTCATCCTGTTATTATTTTTCTCCATCTCTTTGAATTTTATGGTAGACAAGGAAGTGAAGTTATGATAGTCATCAAGTTCATGGTTGCTAAGCCTTAATGCAAAAGAAAACTATTATCATGCCTGCTAATGGTTTCTATCAGTTTCTTGTCTTGAATGATAATTGTTGGTTGAAGATAGCACGGCATAACGTAGTGCTTTGTGATTTATATTTGAAAAAAATGCTTTCTTTTTGGTTTCCCGCTTCCTGAACATATAATCTCACTTTATGACAGCAAATGACCATGATTAAAGCTCAAGCAGGGGTTAAGAACAACATCAGGAAACTGAACAAGAGTATAATCAAGCATGGGTCAAACCATATTGTTCATGTGGTTCTTTTTGCACTGTTTTGCTTCTTTGTTGTCTACATGTGGTCCAAAGTATCCAGGACATGAAGTTCGCAAGACTGCCGGATACATTGTTGAACGGGGATTGAAAATTTATTCAGCAAAGTTGGTTGTGTATAACTTTGTTTGTTCATGACTTTATCAGCTGTATAATTGACAAAGACATCAATGTTTCTAGGTTTAATGCTATGGTAAGAACGCTAGTTCTTTCATCCTAAAGAGATGTTTTGCGTTTATAAATCCCTAGTTTCTAATGCATGATTTGTTTAATCCGCGCTGCTATTTTTAATTGTTTTGAATGTTTTTGCCTCCTGTTATACTGAACTTGTAAATTTCAACATAAATTTTGAAGTTATTGTTATTTATTAAGATTCAACATCTTCTTCTTCTTTTATTTTTTATTTTTTATTTTTATGACCTTGAAAATGTTAATTTAAATCAAATTATGCCAAGCTGTTTTTAATTAACTCTAGAGGGGTTCATGGCCCGGGCCGGGCTCAACTAAAAATTCATGCCTATTTATTGAGCTTCGGTCGGGCTGGGTCCAAAAAATGGGCTTAAAATTTTGCCCAAACCTGACCTAAATAAAAATACTAAAATTCGGGTTTAATCTGGCCTGATCATATTAATTTTTATATTATTTTTAAATATATATAATACATTAAAAATACTAAAAATATCAAAATAAATATTTTTTAACAAATTGGAAATAAATTTTAAAAAATATGTAGATTTAAATAACACTAAGATAAATGTAACTTAACAAGCAAATGCCTCTAAAATAATAAAAAAATTAATAAATGCCTTAAAATAATAACAAAATTAATAATAAAATAAGTTTTATACAATGTCCAAACAGTAACAACAAAATAGTAGTAACATAATAGTAAAATGGTAGCAAAATAGGGAGAAAACAATAAGAAAATAACATTCAAAAATAAAAATAAAAAGTGCAGATTTTTTTTGTCATTTAGTGAATTCGGGCTGGGCGGGCCTGGGCTAAAAATACCTTACTCGAGGCCCGGTCTATTTTTTTAAACGGGCCTTAATTTTTGTCCAAACCCATTTATCGAGCCTATATTTTTACCTAAACCCTCTCACATTTCGAGCAGGCCTTCAGGCCAAGCTAGATAGCCCAGCCCATAAACACCTCTAAAGAACCCCAAGCTTTTGTCCGATACTCATATATTAGACTTAGAGCCTTCAACTAAATCCAAAAAATTGAGTCCCCACATAATCAAAGGAGTTAAAAAAATTAAATTTTCTATGATATAGATTATTTTATTTATTTTTATTGTTAAAAATTAATATAATTTACAAAATAAATAAATAATTATTTAAGGCCATGCTACATATACCTTATACTATTGTACATATATAAGGATTAATTTATTTTTTTTAGCAAAAAAATTTAACTTTTAATACACAAATTTTCATTTTTTTTACCGGTATCAAACTTCTAATACACATTTTAACAATTTTGTTTTAACTAAACCGGATGAACAGACTAAATTGGGAACTGAACGAAGTATCAATCCAAATAGAGGTTTTAAATTTTTAATAATTTTTTAATCGGGTAAACTATAAAAATAGTCAATTTTATTATTTTTAATCATTTATGTTTGAAATGTTACTTTTTAGTCACTTAAATTATCTTTTTAGTCACTTAAATTATCGTTTTATTACGAAATTGTCACTCTACCATTAAGCTCTGTTACCTCCCTAACAGCGGTCCTACATGGCAGTCCAAATGAGTTTTAAATGTCGACTTAGATGTCCTACGTGGCAATCCAAATTAATTTTATTTAATTAAAAACCTATTTTCATCTCAGCATATGGATATCTAAGTTGGCATTTAAAACTCATTTGGACGACCATGTAGGGCCGTTGTTAAAAATCTATTTTCATCCGACATTTGGATATTCAAGTTGGCATTTAAAACTCATTTGGACTGCCACGTAAGATTGATATTAAGGAGGTAACGGAACTTAACGATAGAGTGACCATTTCGTAACAAAACGATAACGTAAATTACTAAAACATAACATTTCAAACATAATTAATTAAAATATAATTTAAGGCAAACAAAAGTGACTATTTTTATAGTTAATCTTTTTTTAACCTAACTGATCAAATCAATAAATCCAAATAGAGGCTTTATATTTTTAATAATTTTTTAATCTAACCGATAAAATCAATAACCTGACCGACTTCACCACCAATACAGCTTAAAAAACATTTCATTTCAATAACAAAAATAGCTTACGTCACTAACGAAGGAAACCTTTTCATTTCCATTACCAAGCAACTGTACAACCGTGAAGTGATTTTGAAAGGAACTATTTACATCAATTCTATAGACAAATGCTCACCAGGCTAGTGCAATTATTTAGTTAACACGATTTGCTTGGAAGCCAGAAAAAGATGACAACATTGTCACCAGGATTGATGTTTCCATCCATAATCATCATTTTAGGCCACTGAAAATTGCAACCAGGGTGGGTTAATTCTCTCTAAATCCCCCAGCTCAAAATACAGCGGAGAGATAATCATGTATGTTAGCGGTGTCAGCTGTGGATCAGAAGGCTCTACAGAGGTTGTTAGCAGTCAAATTAGATGAACACTGCAGCTCTATAGGTCCAGGTGGACTACAAAGTCGACTCCTCTTTGGTTCCGATATCCTCACATGGGAAATTGCTACTGCAAGCACATCCACCACCCCGTTTTCATCTAGTTCCTCAGACTTGCAGCTTGAACTGTTTGACGATAAGACTAGCTCTGGACGTTGACTACGAGAACCACTGTCTATCCTCGTTGCACTTGACTCAGATCTGGGAGAATTGAATTTTTGGATTGACGGTTCTACTGGATTCTTCGACTTCGATTTAGTGTATAATGTCTTTAATGAGTGCTCGGTATAGAACAATATCCATGGATGCCCTGACATTACACGATTCAATAAAATTTAAGTTATTTCAAAGAACTGTAGTGTCAGCAACCCCTATTCAAGTCCGAATATAAATTTCTAACTAATAACAGATTGTTCAGGAAAAAGGGGATATAAAATGACCACATAAATCCAAAGAAACGAAGATAACATGATAAAATTCATCTACATTTCATAGCTGAAGACCGAAATATATAATTAGCAAAATGACATGATTCATTGATGGATGCAAGGGTGTTTGACAAACTTAGTAAAATGCATTTATTATTTAATTATTCTACGAATTTTAGAAAGAGACAGTTGAGGGCATTACTTAGTACTTCATCGGCCGTTATTCTTGATGAAACATCCCTCGTCAGTATTCTTGCCAATAAATCCCGCGCGGGTTTAGATACAGACTCCCACTTCCCTGACTGAAAATCCAGCTTTACATTCTTGATGGCCTCAAACACTTCCTTCAAGGAATCTCCTTGAAATGGAAGAACACCGACCAAAAGTGCATGTAAGAGCACACCAGCACTCCATATATCAACCTTCTCGGAATAATTTCCCAACAGTACTTCAGGCGCAACATAAGCTGGACTTCCAGCCAAACCAGACAAAGTCTGACCTGTAGTAAATAGTAAGTTGTCACTTAAAAGCATTAGCCACAGCTTAGAGAAAAATATAAATAGATTTGGTTATAGAAAGGGTAATATGTAACGGCCAGACAGGAAGAAAATCTTCCTTGTCTCACGCAACAATTTAATTTGGTCTCTACCACTTCCTTCGTGCATGTGTGCAATGGATTTGAAGACAACCACAAAGTTGTGATGATTCCATATTTGATAAACAGTGGGACCATATAAACTTAACTCTAGGTCTCCGAATATTTGGATAGTGAGTTGCAAGATAATAAACAAAGCAACAATTTAAAAGATTCGATAGAAAGGGAAGGTAATATTCTTCAAGGTAGGTTGAATATACCGCTCCTTCGTGCATGTGTGCAATGGATTCGAAGACAATCTCAAAGTTATGATGTTCCCATATTTATTAACAGTGGGACCATATAAACTTAACTCTAGGTCTCCAAGTATTTGGATAGTGAGTTACGAGATAAGAACTAATGCGACAATTTAAAAGATTTGATAAAAAGGAAAGGTAATATTTTTCAAAGTAGGTTGAAGATATTCACCATTGGAGATTCTCATGGCAAGACCAAAATCTGCCAGCTTTATCTTTCCTGAAGTTGTGAGGAGAATATTTTCAGGCTTTATATCTCTATGCACAACTCCCATCTCATGACAATACTTAATGACTAACATCACATCCTTAAAAATATTGGCAGCACGTTGCTCGGAATACTGACCCTCTGCCATTTGGTCAATCAAACGACCTCCAGAGCACAATTCCATTACGAGATGAAAGCAATCCGGCTCCTCATACACTGCCTGCAAAGTCACAACCCCCGGATGACCAGATAAATGCTGCATTATCTCTACTTCTCTATGAACTGTCTCTTCTCCCTTATGCAAGGTTTTACATGCAAACTCTACTCCACTAGTCTTAGACCTACACAACCAAACCAACCCGAATTTCCCCTGTCCAATTGGGTCGCCTTTAACATAATCATCCTCAATCTTTTTCTTCCGACCAGTTCGCGTAATGACCTCAATACACCCTATCTTCCTCTTAAGACCTCTTCCCGGAGGAACCAAAGAAGATGCACCGCAAGGTGGGGCGGTCGCAACACCAGCTAGTCTACTTTTACATGAACCAATAGGATGAGCATCTACATCTTCTTTGCACCTTTTTTTGATCCTTGCATAATCTTCTAAGGAATAATGGGACCTAATGTTAGATGATCTAGAGTCACAAGCGGGTGCAAAATTGTTGGTTACCTCCGGAGATACATTGGTTTCACTTCCTTTCCTCTTCTTTCTCATCAAGTCAATTATTCAATGTAAACAATCTTATCTAAAACTAGATCTTCGGTACATTGAAGTTTCAGGGAGAAAACAAATTAAAGATAATCAACGAAATACCCAATTTTACTGCTTTCCTGTAAATCAAGAACGAAAAGAAATAATTATAAAAAAATTGATTCACTAATCCATAAAAATTTTGTGAGACCCAATTAAGCGAAGGAATTAAAAATCTGATATATTTAATTAAAAAGGAAAATAGTTTTTTTTAGAAAATGAAAATCAAGATACTAAAATTGATCCTATTTGCTTTTTTTAGTGGATTCTCCTCGACCAGATAGAACCCAAGATCAAAATCCTATTATTCTTCCATGATTCAAAAAATTCAACCCAATCATAAAACAACTAAACCCCCAAAAAAACAAACCCAGAAATTAAAGGCGAAGAACGAACCTTTAAACAAAGCGAAAAATGCCACAGATTCCAACAGAAGGGAGACCTCGGTTGAAAATGGTAAAGAGAGAATGAAAGACAGTAAGAAGGGAAGGAGAATCAGTGAAACCAGATATAAGTATTATAATTGGAAAAACCCCGGGAGAGAAAATCGGAGGATCAAATCGGAAAACCTAGAAATTTCCGGGCCAAGAGATTTTGGGGTGATTTTTTTTATCTTATTCGCACACATTTAATAAATTATATTATTTATACTAAAAATTTTATCACTTGTGCAGATTTAAAATATAGATACTATTTTTAAATAACATCCTATAAATAATAAAATAAATAGTTTAAAGTTAATTAAAATATATGAAATATATACGATATTAAAATAAAAATAGATTAAATTATGGATAAAATAAAATTTAAGCATATAAATATCAAACAAATAATATTAAATGTAATATAATTATTTATCATGATTTTTCATCAATTGTGAGTTAGTATTGAGTTGATTTGTGATACCAACTCAATTAACAATATTATTAATATATATAACTGGTGGAGATAATAAATCGTGCATATTAAAATGGTTTATAAAATAACATCAAAATAAAATATTGGTTGAGTAATAAATTTAAGATTTTGTCAAAATGGAAAGACTAAAATACCTTAAAAAACTATAATTTATTTTTATAACGGAAGGGCATTTTTATAATTTCTTAATTGAGTTGGTGACCTAGTTGAGGATGATACCAACTCAGTAAAACATTTAATAAATAGTAAGTATGGACATACACATGGCAGAGATAATAAATCGTGTATATTAAAAATTTATTAAAATAAATCTTTAGTTGAGTTATAAATTTAAGTTTTTAATAATTAAATCAAATCATATTATATACATATTTTTATTAGTTTTTATTAAAATAAAAATACTAAAATATTATTAAATAATATAACTTATTTTAATTACGAAATGATATTTTCGTAATATCCCTAATTGAGTTGATTGTGGTAAAAGATTTCTACCTAAATTATAGGTCAAATTTCAATTTCAACCCCTTTACATTCTAATAGCTTTTATTAGTCCAAATAATACTTAAATAATGTTAATTATTTTCTTTAAAGTACTTATCTGAATTTTCTTAAAAATACCCTTTAATAAAACTCATTCAATATCTTAACTAAAATAGTTAATAGTCTTGTTTGGAATAATTAAGGATTAAATATAAAATTTATAGAAGGGCTGGAATCATAATTTGACCTAAGTTCAGGCATTTCAACGGCGAGGAAATTGGGGATGTGTGAGTTCTTAAACGCTACGCTTCTCTGCATCCCGGGGAGGGGGGGGGGTTTATTTAGGTACCCGCTTTTCAGAGAACCGGATTGGTTGGGTTTAAGTGATTCAGTGGTATACGTGGCCTTGAGATGTGTGCACTTTTATGTTTCTGTTAAAGCACGTGATGAGATGTGAAATGTTGAGTAACACGCGCGGGTCCAGGACGTGGACGTAGATCTTTTGGTTCTTGTCGATATCTCCATTAAACATGTCTTTTTGTACGGGTTGTTGTATTTAGCTTCTCGACATTGGGTCAAAGTTCTTTTCTTCGGCGTGAAGTCTATCAAGGTACATGTATATATTTTTAAGTAAATTAGTGTATAAAAGTAAAATCTTAATAGCAAGGTGATTAACACGTAAATATTCTGATCATTATATTACCATACGGAATTCATCAAAATTCTTATATTAAAATATAAAATTAATATAATAATTAAATAATAATTTAATTAAAAAAATTACCAAGTCATCTAAATAAAATATAAAAAAATTATATTAAAAAACTTTTCTTTTTTAAACATTAAACATTCCTAAAAATACCATTAAAATATTTTTTTAACTAAATATAACGACGTAATATAATTATGTTATTTGATAAAAATAAATAATAATTTTAAAATATTTTATATTATTTAGATAGTTTTCCATAAAAATTAAATATAATAATTTGAATATTTATTTTTTAAGAAAATGCTATTATATTTAATTTTTTAATAAAATAAAATTGACTTAATATTTTCTATATTAAATGATAAGTAGTTATTTATTTATTTATTTTTTTGATACAATGATATGGATAAAGGATGGGATAACACAGTTTGAACTCGTGTCAAATAAGTGCTTGATAAGAGGTTTAACGATAACTCGATACAAGTCAAGATATCTATCTATTTATCTTATTCTAACACTTTTTTTTTGTTAAAATTTTTATTTTAAGTAAAAATTTAAAATAATTATCAAACACATTTAAAATATTAAAAGTTAAAAATTTTTATTTCCAATTATATAAAAAAATTTGTTGACCAAACATACAAGATAAATTATTTTATGTCTCACTTGGTTACAGGTATAATAAGATAAGAAAAATGCTTATTTATCACATATGCAGTACAATAATTAGACATAAAAATTTCCATTCTCTTTGCTAAAAAAAAATGAATGATTAAATATCACCAATTAAATTAATTTATTGCTCACTCATATTTTAGGCTAAATTAGCCATATATGCCGCTATTTTTTTTAATTGGCCTAATAGACTTTTCTTTTTCCTGAAGATTTAAGGAAATAGGTTAATTTTAAAATGAGAGTATGGAAAGCGCGTCCAATTGAACACTTTTTCTGCACAGTTGGCAGAAAACATGTTAGGAAAAATGCGTTCAATTGGATGCGTTTCTTTTGAAATTTTTAAAAAACGCTTTCAGTTAGACACACTTTCATACTCTCTTTAAAATCGACCTATTCTCCTAAATCTTAAAAATAACTTACCTATTTGATCAATTAAAAAAAACTATATATACGCACAATTTAGCCCATATTTTAATATGGGTAAAAAATAATATTCATACAAAAATAACATTGGTAAATTTAAAAGCTTTTTTCTTTTTAATCCCAAGACTGAGGTGGTAAATTTCCATAAACATGATGGAAGCACCTCTGAAGGTAAGGAAAATGAAAATGGCGGCGATATTGAAGAAACCAAAAATGCTATTAACCCCAGTTAACCCCTCCAAAAACCTTGCTCAAACCCTCTTATTCCCATCAATCTATTCATTTGCAGCAAAACCCAAGCCCATAAACTATCCCAAATTCTCCTTCTCGGTTATTTGCAGCCAAAGCCAACAAAAATATCCACCTTTCGATTCTTTGCTCAACTCTTATCGTAAAGAAGAAGTTCGTTTCACCATAAAAGACAAGACTCAATTCACAGTTGTTTATCAGAGACTAATCTTCATTTGATAGCTTCTGGTCTGAAATCCAAAACTAGAGGCAAGGTAGAGACATGATTCTCTTCTTTCTATTTTGGTTTACGAATTTGTCTTTGTTATGATTTCAAGTTTTGTGCTTTTTCTCGGCAACCAAACAAAGGGTAACTTTAAAAAGATGGGATTTTTTTTTTAAATTCATTTGTGCAGGTTAGAGATATATATGATGGCGGGGGTTATCTTGTATTAGTGGCTACTGATCGTCAAAGTGCATTTGATAGGATTCTTGCCTCTATCCCATTCAAGGGCCAGGTTTTTATACTTGCTACTTTGTTGATGATGGTGAATATTTATAGTAGTAATTGAGATGAAGGGATTATTGTTGGGATGTCAATTTTCTGGTTCTTAATGAGACAAGTTTGTGGTGGTTTAATAGAACACGACATATAACTCCAGATGCTGTTTTCTCAGTACCATATAAAAATGTTGCAACTGCTAAGAAAGGTTCTGTCTTTCCTATTGAATTTGTTGGTAAGTTTCTTTGATATTCTCATATTTCATTTTGCCATAAAGATGGGATAATTTCATAAGATATGGAAGATAAAAAGGCCTGTTTGGTGTGGTTATTATGTATAAATGTTGATGATTAAAATTACCTTTATGCTAATTTTAAAAGTTGTTATGATTAGCTGTTTGGTGAAAAACAAAAAAAAAACAAAATTGAATAGTTGTTTGATAATACTATAACTTTTTATAGTTTGGTGACAAAAAAATATAATTTACTAATAGTTGAATGACCAAAAAAATTACTAACAATCGGGTGACTACAAGTATAGTTTACTCTATGCTTTGTTCATATGTCAAGCATTATAGCTTTTTATATAGTAATATCGTTGAAGGTTAAAGTTGTTATTAGGTCAATTTTAAAAAGTTGTTATTGTTAATTCGTTGGTGATCAAAAAGATAAAAATGAAAAATTATATAACCATTTTCTAACATTTCATAGTTAGAGACAAAAAATAATTTCCTAATTAATTGAATGCTCATTTTGTAATTTTTTATAATTAAATAATTAAAAGAAAATTTTATTAGTAATTAAATGACTACTAATATAATTATCATTATTTACTAGATTACCCCAAGTTATAATAGGTCACCTAAAGTTATTACTATCTATCAAATTATCCGGAGTTGTGATCTATTATCCGTGTGTTCAAGACACTAAAATTATTAATATTACCTTTTTTACCCTATTGTCTAACAAATAAAAAGAAAAAAAAGTTGACCTTCCATTGCCCACTTAAAAGGTGATGTGTTTAAAAGATGCATTTGTCTTGTATTACTAGTGTTGAATAGGTACATGGGGCAACCATGTGGTGCTGACATGGCTGTCACGTGTGACATAATTATTGATAGCTAAATTTGGAAGGAAATTATCACTTGCCATGGCAGATAAGGGTAATAATGAAAAAAGTAAATTACATTATTAGAGTTTTCATTTTGTTCATTTAATTAAAAAATAATTTAATTATTTAATTATTTAAAATTTTTTGTTTAAGTTATTGGACTGTTAAAACTAATGTTATATGATTTTCTCTGTTCTCACTGTCTGCTTCAATCGAAAGTGTTTTTTTCCTTTTCCCTTCTATGTTTTAGTTTTTTTAATGAAACAATTTTAAACGTCATGAATCTACAAACTAAAATTTAAACAGGTTTTTCTCCGATCTCCAACATTAACTTGGATCAATGGCATGCTCTTCTAATAAAAAAGTATAGATTACTTTAATATTGGACAACATGATTACAAATAAAATTAACAAGAAAAATAAATATTTTAAATAATTTTATCTAATTACTTCAGAATTCTATATTTATCGAGTTATTCTCTCTTAAATATTAAACATATACCCATTATCTATCATCAAAACAAAGTGGAGTGAATTTTGGTCCTTTATAAAATGAGAACGAAATCCTAACAAGTAAAAATAATATATAACTATCAATGAGGTTTTGATGTTGTTGGTGAAAAAGAAGGCTAAGATGCTTAGGCTTTATGAACTTTTACCATATGTTATGATTCTTTCTTTTACTTAACAATGGAAAGAGGATGAAATGCGACAACTTTCTCGAGAATTTAATATGGGAATTCTTCTTTAATATTTATCAACATTATCCTAGGATGCCGTGAAGAAAATAGCATCAATATGTGACAAATGAAATGAGTCGGTTCAACAAAAGAGAGTGATGGAATACATTGTTATGATAGTTGAAACGACGAATTTTCTAGCTACATTACAATACTTCTGTTCTTATTTAAGAGTAGCTTTGGTTGAATATTTTCTGTATTGTAAACGACTCCTCCTTAATTGTTACGAGGTTCTTTCAAAGGAGAGCAATGGAGTACACTATTTTGGTAGCTAAAACGACAAATTTTCTAGCTACATCACAATACCTCAGTCTTTATCTAATGGCAACTTTGATTGAATATTTTATGTTTTTGTAAACGATATATTCTTAATGGTTTATAAGAATCTTTTCAAGGAAGCATACTTGTCACCCGATGTCTCTTTTATTATGATGATTGTCAAGTTGATAATTTCTATAAAATTTAAACTTGAATCGGTAAATCCACTTTAAAATTCAAATTTATTTATTTTGCATTTAATTTGATTATTATTTTTTGAATTCAAAACTGAGTTAATTAAATTATATATGGACTCACTAAATATTTACATTTAGTAAATATAAAAATATTTTTAAACAAATTTTTTTAAAAATAAAGTAATTAACCAATTCAAAACAAAAGTAAAATAAATTTAAATAATAGATATTTCTTTATTAATAACCTCATTGGCTCCACATTTTATCATGAATAATAATTAAAATATTTAAAATTGAATATGATCCAAATCTACAACTTTACAAAAATTAAACTAGATACCTAATTCTTACTATTCATTTTCATATTTAGATTATAGGAATTGATAGAAGTGCTCATGGGTCGATATAGGTTTGGCCTGGGCCAATGAAATGTATCTAAACTAATCTTTCAACTTTGAGTTTAGTTGGATTGAAGATATGAGTTTATTTTTTGTCTAAGCCCGACTCAATTTAAAAAAGATAGATCCTAGCCTAACCCGACACGCTCATATTTGATTTTTTTAGATTAGTTTTTATTTAAAAATAATATTTTTTACAAAATATAATATACTAAATACACTAAAAAAATGCTAAAATAAAAGTTTTCTAGCACATTAAAAAGTATTTGAATTAAAAACATTATAATAAATATAATAAATATTTTATTATATTACATATAATTTTTAAAATTTTATATTTTGGGTTGAGTTATTTAGTTGGGTAAGTTTTTTTTTCTTTTTTTTAGATTTTGAATAATAAATTTAATTGTTATTGGGTTAGTGATTTAATATAAATATAAATATAAATATATATAATTATTATTTAACATATATAATTAGGACAATATTTTTATAATATAATATATTTGAGTTGGACTACGTCAGGCTCAAGCAAAAAATCTTACTCTAGACTCAATCCATATAGAAAATAAACCTCAAATTTTATCCAAATATATTGTTTGAGCCTTATATTTTGTTCAAACTCTCTTATTTTTTAGGCGAACCTTCACACTTGGGTGAGTGGCCCAACCATGAATAATCCTAAAAATATTTAGGGATTGTTTGGTATGCGAAATGGAGCATCACTTTTGATAATATAAAAAAAGGTAAATTCCGCCCTTAATAATGCAATTTTCATAAATTATTATCGTAGGTACCAAAAAAAATTACATTTTAAATACTACAGATAAAAATTATTTTCATTTTGATCCTCCATCATTAATTTAGTGAAATTTTATTTTGGTGACCGGTAAAAGAATTACAAAAAGATTGAGTGGAGGCGTGCCAAAATTGGCAGATCATTCATCTATTGGCTTTTCTGGAATTCACCTTCTAAACCCACCACCTATCAGTGTCGCCATGGACGAATAATTCATCTCTCAGTTTCTTTAGCGCTTCAAAGTTGAGAGATACACCCTTTGGTACTTACTGAACCCAATAGTTGGAAAAAGACGCTGCCGTTTTCTTGGACGCAATGAAGCTTTTTTAAAAAATAGTCTTAAACCCCTTCTTACATAAAACCCTTAACTTTCCAATTTAGAATAATTTACCATTCCACTGCAACCTAATGAATCGCCCCCATTTCTTCTTCCCCTTTACTCTCTTCCTTGCGCAACACGACTTCTTTGAATCTTTTTATTGCCTTTGACACCTAAACATTTCAACAATTCTTTTTTATTTTTTTCCCATTTAAATTGTTCATAAAATTTGGTTCAAGGTTTAATATCTTTCAACATTTCAGCTCCTAATGGGAAGATTCAATTGGCTAAGGCTAGTAAGTACGCTCGACCCAATTTTTTTTATTGACCGTTTATATTGAATTTCAATTTAATTCGGCGAATTATGCTTCATTTTTAGCTCTTTATTGATGATTTTATTTCGCGGGTATTCACATGCAGTGTCGACGGCATTGGGTTTCAACCATGCCTGTGGAATGGACGATTGATGGAGGCGATGGGTTTAGGAAATTTTCTACAATATTCCAATCGTTAAATCGTGAAAGAGGTATTACAGCTTAATTTTTAAGTGCCGATTTCTAATAATAAGCTAATCGTAACAGTTATCTTTATCTTTTTTTTTGGGGGGGGGGGAATTAGCTTTGCACAGTTGCAGTTTTGTTACTGGGAAACCCCTTGATCTCATGACCCCAGGAATGTCGTTGAAAGAGCGATATTTTCATTCAACAGGTTTTTTTCCCTTTACTTTTTTTTTTCTTTTGAACTTGAGGAATTCAATTCTTGTTAAGAATTCAAATTTTCTTGAGGTAATTTGTTTTACTAGGGTCTCACTTCTCTGCTAAACAAGATTACTACGAAATTCTTGGGGTGCCTGAAAATGCGACCCGAGATGAGATTAAAAAGGCATATCATGCAGTGAGTAGACTAAACTGTTAATGATTAACATGTAGAAACCATCTGGGGAATTCTTTTATTGTTTGTTTGGTTATGCAGCTTGCCAAGAAGTACCATCCTGACGCTAATAAAAATAATCCTTCTGCGAAGAGGAAGTTTCAAGAGATAACAGATGCCTATGAGGTTTGTAATTTCTAGTTGTTGGTTAAATAAATATAAAATTATTTTTTTGGAAATCCTTTTAAACATTTTCCATTCAATCGTTTGTTGTGTTTAATTGCAGACTTTGCAAAATCCTGAAAAGAGGAGAGAATATGATACGGTAACTAATACTTCCCTCTTTTTCCTTATTAGTTGTAGTACTTGCCTTTTCTTTTACCTTCCAGAAGTGAATCGCTTATACGGTTTTGCTACTATTGGTGCTTTAGGCTATTGTTGCCACCATGTTTTGTTCAGATAGGGCTTTTAAACTATCCGTAGTTTGATGTATGCTGTTTCTAAACTTATTGAATCTCTCTGAATCTTTATGAAAAAGATGCGTGCCGGAAGTTCAGAAGACATGGGATATGGTGCAAATGGTGCTGAAGGGTTTGGATTCTATGGTGCAAGTGGTGCAAAGGGGTTTAGATATACTTATCAAACAAACTTCTCTGATTCATTCTCTAAGATTTTTTCTGAGGTATTTTGTGTTCCCTCTGTCTATTCTTGTCTTTTTGGATTTGGTTATCATGATGGCTCAAAAATGCTGAAACTTGATGCGTTGCAGATATTTCAAGATGAGATGGATCAATTTGCACCAGATATCCAGGTCAACACATTTTTCTAGCCTGAAGTTTACTACTAGCTTCATGCCTTACATTTCAAGTTAAAATATGTTCTGTTTGGAAAACTTTTAGACAGAGATCTTGCTCTCTTTTTCTGAAGCTGCTAAAGGATGCACGAAGGATCTACAGTTTGATGCATTTGTGACTTGTGATTCTTGCGGTAAGTAGCGCCTAAAATTTTTTGGAATCATGTTGTGTTCAAGAACCATACAAGCACAAATGTAATCCACTAAATGCATAATCCCTGTAGTACTCAATTTACATTTGTTTAATATGTATTCTCATAATTTCGTTACTGTTAGAAATCAATTTTTGCTTAATTTGTTGCAAATATTTTCCAGCATCTTGTCGGATTTGTTTGTCTTCTCTTTCCATTTGTCTGAAGAATTGATTTCTTTCCTCATTATACATGATATAGTTTTCTTGTGCTTTTTATTGCATAATGCAGATGGGCGTGGCTATCCGCCTAATGCCAAAGTGAAAATTTGTTCAATTTGCAGAGGCTCAGGGACAGTGAGTTTTTTGACAATCTATTTTGATGGTGATTAGTATTTAAGTCTTTCAAATGGGATTCACTTTCGGAAGATGACCCTACCATTTTATTTATTATACTGTATTAACGCTTAACCAGATTACAATTCCTCCATTTACATCAACATGCCATGCTTGTAAAGGATCGGGCCGAATAATCAAGGTCTGATGTGATTTTAGCAAAACATTCCCATTTCTTCTCTTATTTGTACACCATGTTGACAAGGTTTCACTCACGATTCAGGAACACTGCATGTCATGCCAAGGTTCAGGGTTTGTTGAAGGTGTTAAAGAAATTAAAGTTACAATACCTGCAGGTAGTATTAGATATTTGTCTTGGGTGAAGCAAATTTTAATTTCAGAAGTTTGATGATAGCTTTGGTTCTTAGCAGTTTATATGCAGAAAGTGGTTGCACATGTATTTCTATAAGATTTAGAATGTAGCTTTAAGATAATCTTTACAACTACTTTGTTTGTATCTTAGGATCGCTTTGCAATCCTAATATATTCTTTTTTTCCTTGTTTGTTTTTGGTTTTGATTGTTCAGAAATTTCCTATGTAATATAGTTTGTTAATTAACCCATCTCTATGATAAGTTCATTTTCTCAAGCCAGCTAGATCAAAGATGGCTAGGGCTACTTTTAGTTTCTGAAATTTGCATGGATCTATGAATGCCAAACAAGTTCTAGGATGGAATATTGTTCACATGAATGGTCTTCCTTCAGTGGAAAACATAATATGTTGCTTAAGATAGTAGCACTAAGTTTGTTGATTGCAGTTGTTTTTCTTCTAAAAATATGGATTAGGTGTGGATTCTGGAGATACAATACGTGTACCAGAAGCTGGTAATATTAGGCGACAAGGAAGTCAACTTGGTAACTTGTTCATTAAGATAAAGGTGGAGTTACTTCTATTGCCTTGTATCTCTATAAAGCTCACTTAAGGGCTGTTTTCTTAAGGGTGATTATGTGCAAATGTAGACTGCATTTCATAATTCTGGCCATTAGATCTGTGGTTCTACTTTTTGTTTGAGCTGGCATACATGTGACACATTTATCTGAAGCCAGAATATGATAAGTTTTTACATTGATTTGAGGACACCAAAACAGCTAGTTTGAAGCCAATAACTAATTGCTATTTGCTTTTTGAGATATATATCACCTTTGCTTTTGTAATCTAGGTTGCAGCTGATCCTGTCTTTACTAGAGATGGTGCAGATGTTTATGTTGACTCCAATATTAGCTTTACACAAGTAAGAGTTTGTTCCATGCAAAATACTTACTACTGCATCTGATTAGAGCAGATGGGCAATTTCACCGTATTTGAAACATTTGATGTAGAGCTTTTTTTTTTTTTTGTTACTATATGTTTGTTTCCTGATGTTGTTTCTCTCACCTTGATCTTTTTTATGTGCTTATACTATATTATCTCTTATTATTAGTAAAAACATCTCAGTTGGTTTCTAAGTGTGTGCATACTTTCTCCCTTCTTGAACTAAACTTTATGTTGTTTCTCTTACCTTATCAAGAAACTTCTATTGATTTGTTAAAAAAATTCAAATAATTCTATCAATATTGGATTTCTTACAGGCAATTCTTGGTGGTGCAGTGGAGGTGCCTACACTATCAGGAAAGATTCAAGTGAAAGTAATAATTTTGGTTTTGTACCACTTTTTTATTTGCATTACACAATGTACCCTTCAGTTAGAGTTGATTGAAGGCAAAAGTAAATTTCTGTTACTAGAGTAGCTAATCTAGTTATGCAAAATTATGTTCTGAGTTTTTAAAATCATTAGACATGAGCCTCAGTCTTATCCAAATTTGGACATGTTAAAGTATGAAACCTGGGATGAACTTCTCATGTTTATATAGATACGTTATAATTTTTTAGCCCACTATCTAGAGCCTGAAATATTTTTAAATTTTTCAACAGTTCACATGCATCAAGGTATCCAACATTAATCAATTTGTATTTTGAAATGATCAGATCCCAAAAGGATGTCAACATGGACATCTTCTTGCTCTAAGAGGCAAAGGCATGTTTTAATCATTCCTCCCTACTGCCACTCCCGCTCCCTTTTCCTAGGTGCTGCTTGAATTTACTCTCGTGCAATTTCCTGCCATGAATGTGCTTTCTTTGTGAGTTCCTGCAGGACTGCCGAAGCATGGTTTTCTAGCATATCATGGAGATCAATATGTCCGTTTCCGTGTTAATTTGCCCATGTAAGTTTCATTTAGCTTATTCCAGTTTATATCGTTGGTTGGATTATCTCTACATTTGTGATTGTTGATATGAAGATATATGGATCTGTTTGGAGAGGATGGCACCTGAGATATTTCATTCCATTGATGCATGCCTATCTGTCTGCCTTTTTAACTGAGGCTTAGTTGAGTATGTTATGCTTCTGGCCATTGGAAAAGTTCTTATGATGCTTATTAAGATGATGACTCTAGTTACAAAGTTTACTTCTCTCTCATCCTGTCTCCTTTAATGTGGAGTAAAGTTGGATAATCTGCTAAGATCATTTTAATTCAATAGGCTATTTCATCAAAATATAAACTGAAAGCTGAGCATACTATACCAGTCATAGTTAGATTTGTGGGAACCATATTGCCTCAAAAATGCTTGATCTTATTTATTGTTTACTCTGCTGAGCATTTCTGCCTTATGGAAATGGAAGCTTTCATCGTTGGTGTACATACATGAGTGCTTGCTATAGCTGAGTATCAGACTGTGCTGGTAGAATCAAAGTTGCTTCATGTGGTTATTTATACTTGTAAACTATAGCCTCTGTCTAATCCCTATGGGAATTGTGGTTGATAGACTGGTAACTGCTATCTTTTTCTGTCTAGTCAGTCTAAAGATATCAGAGCATTCTATTATATGTGTCGTTATTATTGCTGTTTTCTACTGAGTGTTCATAACTTTCTTTTGGTACTGTATGAAAACTTTCGTTTACACAGGCCCTGTTTGCCAGAACTGGGTTTTATCTTTTTTTTCATCTTAAGACCAATATACTACTGTGAAAACATATTTCCTAATTTTTGTTGTCTCATTCTTCTTCCTCCCTACCTCCTTCAGTGAGATAAATAACCGGCAACGTGCGATTTTAGAGGAACTTGCAAAGGAGGAAATTAATAATGAAAACGAAAGCACCGATGAAGGCAACTGGTAAGTGTACTTCACAATAAGCTTGCATCTGCAAGTCCAGTTCTTTCAGGACTCACTTACATCCTTATTTTAACGAGTTCATATTAGTATTGTCAAATTTGATCCTAACTTGAATGCTCAATTCAATCTAATTTGATTATAAAAAAAGTCAATGATTCAAACCTGAATTGACTTAAACCTAAAACAATCTGAATCTAAAACTACTTTAACTCGAAACGACTTGAACTTGAACTTACTCAAAATGATCTAAACCCATAATGACCTGACCCGAAAACCAAGTCTCAAACTTGAAAGACTTGAACCCAAAACAGCTTGAACCAAAACAACTTGATCCTGGAATTGACACAAGTTTTAGAACCTGAAATCACTCAATCCAAATTGATCTGAACGAAAACTAACCCGACCCGTCCAATTAACAGGTCTAGTTTAGATTTTGGCACATTTTGTTCTAGGCATAATACAATGACTTCCATGATCTTAGATGTTCATGAAAATAGCTGTTTGCATCTGCATGTATCAATGGCGATGGCTGATGTTATAATTGGGAATGTCATCATGCTCCTGATTTGCTATCTTTTAGAATATGTTTTATCCTATATTCCAAAGTAGATTTTAGATTAGCTGTGTCATTTGTTGATAAAGTACAGACTTTTAGTTCTACTGACCAATGTTCAATCCCTAACAACCTCAAATACCAAAAATAAAAGGGGACCAGTTTATTTGGATTCAAATACATGTAGCAGTCATAAGTTGCCTGAATATTTTTTGGGGTTACTTTAATAATTATTTTGATTGTGATGAAGACCCTGAAATGGACAACAGGCTTTACCAGCAGCTATCTACTGGTTGAACTTACAGGTGGGAGAGAATTGTTGAACATGTAACAGCTCCAAAGTTCATGATTGAGATTTCTCTACTCTTGCTAATCCTGCTCTTCCTCAAAAAGACATTGGCCTAAACTCACTCCAATCACAAAATATGCCGCAACGGGGACGATATAGGAAATGCCCCGCCACCCCATTTTTCTTTTTTTCCAGTGGCCAGAGATGGGGATTGCTTGTTATGGTTTTAGAGGGTTAAATTCTCTAATTACCAATAGTTTGCTTGATTCATCTGGTTACTGATTACAAGGGCATCAAAGAGTGCATCCATTCCCTCCCCCGCCAACAGACTTTTGGTCTTATTAGAGTGCTCTAGCTGTCTGGATATGGTTGTTGTTGTAAAGCAACTATACAATAAATGAAAAGGAAATATGCTTATTTATTATATAATAATATACAGCAGCATCTTAAATTGACTGTTAAATATATTCTTGGAGAGAGGACAAACACTTTGTTTCTAAACAAAAGAACAAGAGATATTTGAGTTTAAATTATTTTTATTTTTGTTTTTGTTTAGTTGATTCTTGTATGTATGTGATATTCTAATGTTTCATGTCTAATAATGATAAAGTTGTTAAACTTTTTAAAAAACTTTACAAGTTTGGTGATAAATAATGTGTTTAAATAATTATAATTAAAAATAATCAGATTAAAAGCTGGACTTAAACCTAACACACTTTACCTTTTTCATTTTAGGCAAAACTTAATTACTATATGCTAACATTTGGTAACAATCCTTATTTATTGCTTCAAATTTATTACAACACAAGTATGACATGGAAGCTTCGCAGTATATATTTGGCTTCTGTCATGTACCAAGGTGCTCTCTAGCATTAGGTCTACGAGCACGTTTCAAACAATTAATTAATCAAATACACAACCATGAAACATTATAATAAACTGGGACAAGAACAGAATCAGATAGGGCCACGACATGCAAGAAACAATTTAATAGTTACAATTTGGAAACAAAAAATTTAGCAATCTCTGTTATGAGACGAACCATCCACACTGAGCCCTGGTTCACAATGAGAGCCGCCAGCACCTACAGCTTGAATATTAGAGCCCTGCTGATGCATTGGTACTGCCACAGTTTGTTCTGCTGCATGTGGGGTTGTTGGGGATGAGGCGCTGGTTCCGTCACTTTCTTCATCGGAAGAGCTAGCTGCTGCTGCTGCTGCTTCAGGAACCATGACTGGCTTCTTTTTCCTTTTGGCTAAGCAAATGAATCCAACCAGAAGGAATGCAAGGAAAAATGCACCACCGAGGGATACACAAACGGCGATAATAGTTGTGTGGTTGCCACCTCCTCCTCCTCCTGGTAGTGATGGCGGCACTGTCACCTCTGATTCTGACGATGGTGACAGGGAACTGAAAGATGGTGTTGGTGCAAGAGGCAAGCTACCAGGTGATAGTTTTGGTTGTGGTGAGTATGAAGGTGATGAAGATTTTGGTGGTTTTGCTGCTCCTGGTGGTGTTTTACTAATGTATGGTCCTGGTGCAGTAGCTGGCGGTGGTACTTTACCTGGTGGTGATTTTGGTGGTGGCGAGTATGAAGGTGACGACGAAGATTTTGGTGGTTTTGCCCCTGCTGATGGCGTTTTGCTACTGTATGGTCCTGGTGCAGCAGCTGGCGGTGGTACTTTACCTGGTGGTGATTTTGGTGGTGGAGGAAAGTGTGGAGGTGATGAAGATTTTGGTGGTTTTGTTGGTGGGGATGAGGAGTGAGGTGGTGATCCCTTGGAGGGTATAACCGGTGGTGCAGCAGCTGTTGGTGGCGTTGGAGCTTTACCAGGGCTTGGTGGATGTGAAGGTATAGACGGTGGTGTTGCCTTACTTGGAGGAGTGGTTGGAGTTGTAGGACTAGAGGGAATGCTTGGAGTAGGTTTTGGCGGAGCACAATGATGTGATGGTGCATGTGGAGGTGACACCGGAACTGTCGTCGGGGTCGGTGGAGGCACTGGATACGGTGGAGAAGGAGGCGGAGATGATGGTGGTGGTGGAGGAGAATGGTAATAATAGGCCATTTCTTTTAGTGGAAAACGAGATGTTCCAAAGCTACCTATGAAGTACCCTTGCTTTGGATTTGGGCTTCTATCTATTTATAATACTTGGAGATATCGGACGTAATCAGGTTTTAAAACCTATTGTGCACATTTATTTAGCTGTCATTGAATTAATAAATTGAATGATTTTTGCTTCTATTCTTTGTTTTCATATGATCAAATACTATAAATAAATTCATATGATCAAATACTATAAATAAATTGAGTTTTAAATAAATCCAACCAAAAACATATTCAATTAATTAAATATTTTATTAAACTCTAAAGCATTTTGGAGTTGATTTGTAATATCATTCTCACTATTATAGACTCGCTACTCGTTTGGGTCTTGACTCGTACTCTATATGATTCGCACCTTGAGTTTGGGTGCAGTGCTCTCGTGCCCTTTTGTGAGACCGTACGATGTGAGTCCGTACCATCATATAGGCGAACTCACATCGTATAAACATGTGTTAACCCTAGAGTAGGGTGCGTGTCGATGTGCATGATAACCTACCTATTATATCACATTCATGAACAATAACCATATCATATAAATACATAGATTAACCCATCTGAAGGTGACATACACAGAAACACTAACAAGATGAGATAATAGTGATACATTTCATGTAATTTATTTTATTAACTATTTATTATCTTTCCCTAATAATAAGAGCAATGTTGATTGTCGATAAATTATGTTGTGAATAATAGAAGTGGATAATCAACATATTTTCCTAATCCTTTTCGTGGACACATCTTTGTATTGTAGTGGAGCACTTGAAAAGTATATTGCACATCCAAAAATTATAAGATGATTAATATTTGATTCTAGACCAAAAGCAAATTGTAATAAGAAGTATTTATGATAACTTGTTGGCCTGATGCATGTAAAACAATATAACCCCATTCCGAAACAGGAAACTTTGTTATCATAAGTAATGTTTTAGCAATTAATTGGAGGTACTTGATAAATGATTATGTTGGACCATTTTATGTATGAACATAAATAACAAGACTTTTATTTTTTATTCCAATAATATACAATGGTCATTGAAAACTTGTACCCTTAATTTAATTATTTGTGCAAGTAATCTTGCGAATGTTATGTCAAGAGTTGAAAATAAGCATAAATGTGACTATTCGATAGATGTATTTATCAAAACCATGCAAAATTTAAATGGTCACATAGTGGGTGAATAGGTTTACATACATCACATCGGATACTTTCTAGAAATGTAGGGGATTCTTAACCTGATCTTAAATGATGAACGTCTAATAATCAATTTTTTATGAGAACAAACAACTCACGTGAATTCCTCGATTTGAAATTTCTTCTGATTTTTCAATAGACGTGGTACGAGGCATTACCAAACTTAATATGATCAATAATGTAAAAAAATCAGCCATAAATTTTTTTCTAAATTAAAAATTTTCATACATATGTTTAACATCCCTTACATGGGCCTACGGGGCTCAAAACATACATTCAGGGTGGTTCGGGACCAAACCGTAAACATATGAAACTTTTGCAACACTTAGAAAATTTTCACACTTTGGAGAGTCGCACGCTCGTGTTTTCAACCCCTGTAACTCTCTATTTATAACTTCATCACCCTTGTCAGTCGTACACTTCATATAAATAACAAGAAACGTGTATGGGCTTAATTCTCATTCAATTTCTCATATATATACACAATTTCACGTTATGTAATCATACAACATAGATCAGCCATATCTCTGTAATCTAAATATATTTTCATAACAACTTATCTTAATTTCAGACTATTTCATATTTAAGCTTAAATAACCAAAGTATTTGAAATATCATCTTTATGCAAATAGTACACATGAGGTATATAATTCTATAATTATGAATAAACACATTTATCAAACATTTTCCATATTCATATATCAATGTCTCATGTCTCCATATATCAATAACTGTCATTTTCATGAATTTCGAGTTCAATTTTATAATTATTTGTCTCGTGTTCAATTTATTCCATATTGGAATTTTATTCATTAAAACATTTGAATTATCAATACATATGGACAGTACATTCAAGATGAACAATTATATAATCACAAATGAATTCATTTATCAACCAAGTTCTATACTCGTATCTTATCAACTCGTACTTCTTTGTATCACATAATTCCATGTAACACTTACCAACTTTGTCAAATTAGTGAACGTCTTACGAAATTGAGTACTTCGTTTCTCGACGCCATAGTTCAACTATGGTCTTACACATCTTCACATAATAATGCCATAGCCCAGCTATGGTCTTACACATATTCATATATCGATGCCATAGCCCAGCTATAGTCTTACACGAATCACATATCTCACTGATGCCATATCCTAGATATGGTCTTATACAGTAGCATATATCACACCGATGCCATATCCCAGATATGGTCTTATACGGAAATCACTTGTCACTTGTCACCGAAGCTACCACTATTCACTGATCAGGTAGCCGGAGCTACCATTTTTCACTGATCAGGTAGCCGGAACTATCACTTTTCACTGATCAGGTAGCAAAAGCTACCACTTTTCATTGATTAGGTAGCTGAAGCTACCACTTTTCACTTGTCATTTGTCATTGATCAGATAAGTGTAGCCGAAGCTATCACTTGTCACTTTCACTTTTCCTTGATCAGATAAGTGTAGCCGAAGCTATCACTTATCACTTGTTGCCATGGTCCAACCATGGTATTTTCCTTCAATTCATCTTGTCACTGAACTGAAATGCTCAATTTGATCATTTATTCAATTTCATGCTTTTACATTATTCACGATTTTATCATCAATACATATGAAATAACACATCATGAAATTCATAAAATTAACAAATAATCACTAAAATTTAGCCATATAAACTCACAAGTTCAATTTTTGTATTATAACGATAATCATAATTTCATAATAAATATACCAAATAAGACATTATATAATTTCTAATCCAACACTTATCGATTATAATCGGGCATGTGATCAATTTATACACGAGTCATTCATATATTTTTGTATATTTTCCTCCTCTTCCTCTCCATCCACATCCTTAGTATAAACAACACACTTGAAGGTAATATCATCCATAATTTTCACTATCTACTTATGTGAATATTCAAGCTGTCCATCTGTGTCATAGTCACTAAATTATTTTTATCTTGAGCTATAGAACTCCAAATTAAGATCCATAAATTTTCCCAGAAACTAGACTCATATTTCTTCTTACCATAAAAATTTCATAATTTTTGGTTGGGCCAATTAATACAGTTTATTCATTGAAGTCTCCCCTGTTCTGCTATCTGACAGTTCTGACCCTTCTTCACTAAAAATTAATTATCTTCTCGTACAAGATTCGAATGATGTCCTCGTTTGTTTCTCTTGAAAATAGACTCATTCAGGATTCTAAACATATAAATTTAAGCCTCTAATTATTTTTATCTAATTTTTGATGATTTTCCAAATTCAGAACAGAGGAACCCGAAATCATTCTGACCTTGTCTCACAAAAGTTATTGTATCTTATGATTTACAATTCCATTGCTTACATAATTTCTTTTATAAGAAACTAGACTCAATAAGCTTTAATTTCATATTTTATTCATCCTAATTTGATTTTTACAATTTTTTGTGATTTTTCAAAGTTAAACTACTGCTGCTGCCCAAAACAGTTTTAGTGCAAAATATTGATTTCCATTTTACCCCAAATTTTACAATTCATACAATTCAGTCCTTGCTCAATTAACTCCTCAATAATTTTCTCAATTAATACTTTTTATAGACATTATAAGTTATTTCATAACTATTGAAATTCATAATTTCCACATAAAACTCTAACTTCAAACTCTTTTACAATTAGGTCCCAAACATTCACTTTCTATTCAATTCTTTCAATAAAATCAGAATATAAACAATTTAAAGCTCTAATTCCATACCAAATCATCATATACTTCCAGAACTCATCCATAAAAATTTCAAAAATTAGACATGGAATAAAAAACTAATGAAATAGTAAGTTGGGCCCAATTGTAAAAGTCCAAAAACATAAAAATGTCAAGGAGAAAGCAAGAATTAAACTTACATGGACCTAGAGTATGAAAACCAGCTTGAACCCTCCTCCATGGCTATTTTTCAGCTGATGAATATGAAGAAAAATGAAGAGAATTCTAGATATTCCAATTTAGTCCCATTTTTATTTAGCCAATTTTGTCAATTTTCCAATTTTTCCCTTATTTCACCCATTTCCTGATTTTTATCAGCTATTGCCGCCCAAAATATCTCCTTTGGGCTTATTTTCACTTTAGGTCCTTCCTCATTTGACAATTGAGCTATTTAATCGTTTTAGCAACTTTTACACCCTCTTCAATTTAGTCTTTTTTATTTAATTAACCACCCAAACGTCAAAATTTTTTGACTAAATTTTATTACTACCTCACCAACACTCCACAAATATTTCTAAAAATATTTATGGCTCGATTTATGAAGTTGAGGTCTCGATACCTCATTCTCGACCCAATTTACCTAATTAATTCTTTTAAATCACCAAATTCACTAATTCAAAAATGCTTTTATATTCACATTTGACTCATAGGTATTAATTTATTAAATTTTCAACTCACCCGTCGGATTTAGTGATCTCAAATCTCTATTCTCGATACCACTGAAAATTAGGCTGTTACATGATTATGTGAGTTCTCAATTATTTTTTCATCATTGATGATTTGGATAGGGTTAGGGATAGAGTTGTCCATGGGCCGGGCCCTAACAAGATTTTAGGCTCGGGCCCGACCTGAAAAATGAGCCTAATTTTTTTCCTAAACCCGACCTGAATAAAAATGCTAAAATCTGGGCTTGGTTGGTCCACTTGTATTAATTTTTTTATTTTAAATTTTTATATATAAATCTTTTAAAATATGTAATACATCAAAAACACTAAAAATATTAAAATAAATATTTCTTAGCAAATTGAAAATAAATTAAAAAAGTATTTATACTTAAATAACACTAATATATGTGCAATTTAACAAGCAAATGTCTCTAAAATAGTAACAAAATTAACAATAAAATAAGAGTTATACAATATCCAAACAATAACAACAAAATAGTACCAATATAATAGTGAAATGACAACAAAACAGTAAGAAAATAGTAGGAAAATAGCAGCAAAATAGTGGGAAAACAACAAACTTTTTTCTAAATTTAGGTCGGGCCAGGCCCAAACAAAAAAAACCTTACTCGAGGCCCAATCTGTTTTCTAAACAAACCTTATTTTTTGCCCAAACCCTCTCACTTTTCAGGCGGCTTGACCCGACCCCTAAACAAGTTTAGTTAAGAAGGAGCTATGAATACTTCTAGGCATTATATAAAAAAGAATATATATGATAAAAACCTAAATGATTTCTTGCTTTTCATGATTTTTCTACACATCATATTTCTTAATAAAATCATACAAATATCATCTCCTACAACATAACTAGCACATTGTGGACCATTCATCTTCCTACTATGTCTTAGCTAATAACAATAATAAGCTCCATTCACTTTGTACACATAATATAATTGTTACCGATGCCACTAAAGTTATCATTGTTTGGAAATTTACTTCAATATCATTGTCATAAATCAAATGCTTCTTTGCACTATTTCCTTTCGTTTTCTCTTTAACTGAAGTTTAATCGAAACGACATTTAAGTATTACATAAATTTTTCTGTACTTTTTGAAGGGTTTTTTAAGAACTTTGTTATTATCTTATTTATCTTTTTTTGGAAAAAAAAATATTAAAATTAATCACCTAAAGATTGTTATACCCATCACTAACCCATTTATGATCATGGTTACAACCATAATTACAATTAATTTTGTATTTTTTGAGATGATTATGTTATGCTGCATGGGAATAGAGTTGATGTGGTGACACAAACTTTCATTTTCTTCTTTCAAAATTGATCCATAAGTTCAATCAAGTTTTTACTCGCATTTTTTATTCCAAATATCTCATGTACTCGTAAAGAAAATCTAATAATGATAATAAAAAAATATCCTTACACATGTATATATACAAGGTGATGCAATATCTTCGATAATTTATGATGAAAAAAATAACTTGCTACGAATTTACCTCCATAATATTCAACAATAATATTCAAAATAATTTTTTTTTACAAAATCCTATAAATAAAGATAAATAAAATAAAAATATTACACCTTCTATTTAAGGCTTTTAATATAATAATGAACAAATCAATTTAGTAAATTATTCTATGGCTATTTGGTTTTTATACATGTTATAAAATAATCAAATAAAAAGCATACTAACCCTAAAATATAAAGCGAAAAGTTAATTGAGTCTTAATTCGATTGACAGGGGTGTTGACACCATTTTTTGGATGAAAACGGGGTCGACTTGGATTTAAAAAAAAGAATGAAAACGGGAGTCGCCACCAATCCTTTTTTGACGAGGTGTGATAGGGTCACCTCAAAAAGTGGTTGTTTTTAATAAATGATTTAATTTTATTAAAACAACGATTTTGGTCTACGAAATTCAGAAAAATGAGTTCGGGAGCCGGTTACGTACGAGGAAGGATTAGCACTCTCGATACGCCCAAAATTGGTACCTAGTTGATTTATTAGTGTCTTAGTGTCGAAAATTGAAAATTTGAAGAGTTTTAAAAAATACGATCCTTAAAAGAAAATCTGATCGTGAATTGAAACATAAGATTCTCTTGTTCCGAAGGAATATCACATCCAGCACGTTAGGACACGATACTCTAAACCATCAAAACCAAGATCACCTTATAGTTTAATGAAACCATACTTTGAAGCTTTGAGAGGATATTTGGCTATTTAGTCAAACGAGAAATCGAAACCCAGCACGTTAGGGCACGTTTTCTCGAGTTTCCAAACGCGAAATATTGCCTTATTTAGAAAAATTTTCTTTTTATGAAAGAATAACAAGTATGAAATTCAAAACGATGTGTATTTGATTTGTTCGGAATAAGGTAAAACAATCTACATTAAATGTATGCATTCGAGCTTTAATGCACGATGTGATTTGAATGAAACGAGGAAAAATGATGATATAAACGTGGCAAAATAATTGGCAAATAAAATACTACTACGATAAATCACAATAACATGACAATATGAGTAAACGAACTACAAAGTACCTAATGATAATAACCATACAACACATATTATATTGGCATCAATATTAATGATAAAGAAATGAAACAAAATAATATATGAAACAACTTGAAGTAACTAATATGAAACAAATTAAAATGAATGAGGTAAAAAACGATTTAAAACAAATAATATACAAAGCAAATTAAAATAAATAAAAAATGAATAACAAGCTAATTTTAGATGAGTAATATATGTAAAAACACGTTTGAGATAAATATTACAAGAAGCGATTTAAAATAAATAGCATGAAACGATTTAAAATCATCAATGTACAAAACAACAAAAATGATACATAGAACCAAGTAAAATAAATGATTTATAAAGCAATTTAAAATAAATAGTAAAAGGTTTAAAATAATAACAGATGAAAAATAAATTTGAAATAAGTAATATATATAAATATTTAAACAAGATGTTATATGAAAGTACTAAAATAGCTCAAAAAGAATTTTAAAATGATGATTTTATAAAACAAGCTAAAGCTATTAAGATAGTTCCACTCATGTACAAAAATATTGTGAGTCTTCACGATAATATGTATTATAAATTGAACACTCAATGAGAATAATATGTATAATAATATGTATATAAAAATATTGTGAAAAATGTAAAAATAATAGGATAAAAGAAATCTCAAAATAATTGAACAAATGAAAACTAACATATACAAAAATATTAAAAGTATTTTAAGATAGCAGATTATACAAATAAAAGGCTAGATTAAAATTAAACCTAAAATAAAAGGAATAATTTACAAATAAGATAGTTTTTTTTAAAAAATGCAAAGTATATAAATGTATAGGGACTAGGACTAGAAATAATCCAGGTCCCAAAACGCTACACCTTGGAGTGGACTAAAATGGAATGGTGTACAAATTTTTGGGGAAAAATTAAAATAAAACACATGGATGCTAATGGGGTCTGCTGGAATGTGATGCAAAAATGAGGGATTAATTGTGGAAATTTCCCATTTGACATATAAATGCACAAATTGGGTCTGGGCATGGATCAACACGCGGCCCCCACCCTTAAACACCACCGTTTCAATATTAAAAAAACACAAAAAAGAACCACTGAGCTCTGTCATTTTTACTAAAACTCATATCTAACCGCCCCCATTTTTCTCCTATTCTTTACCTTGGCCGACTCTTAGGCTTCACCGGCACATAATACGCCTCCACCACCGTCGCGGTTTCAGCCAGACCACAAGGATCTGTCGACCATCAGGCCGGAGGAGCCAACGTCGACTAAATCGACACCGAAAATAGTAAATAAACTCCTCTTTTAGATTTGTCAAGTAGATTCGAAATAAGGTAAGAAAAAAATAAGAACACAAAAAAACGAAAACCTTGAAATCGCTGTTTTTCCTATTTTTGTTGCTTTTATTTCTTTCTGCTAATGCGTTTCTTTTTGTTCTTTTTTTTACAAAAAATCGGAAGCCCGCTTGTTTACATGCTTGTTTCGGCTTTATAGCCTTATTTTTGCTCTCTGTTCTTTGTTGTTTTGCAGGTTTTGCAGAGCAAGTGGGCATGGGCGGTGGTGGCAGGTGCTTGGGCGGTGGCAGCTGGTGTCAGACGCGTGGGGGTATGGGGTGCAGACGGTGATGGGCATGCGGGGGGTTTGCTGGTATGGGCCCGGGCAGATTTTGGGCTTTACAGCTGCCCCTCTTTGCTCGTTGTCGTGTAACGAAAACAGAGCAAAGACCAAGAAAGACCAAATTTGCCCGGGCTTGCCGAGCCTTGGCTTCTTTTGGTGTTTTTCTTCTTCAAGTAGCCTCGTTCTGTTCTACTGTGTCTCGTTGCTTCAATCCACTTCACTGCGCTCCAGAGAAACATGACTTAAATCTATTTTGCTGCAACTCCATGGGGATGAGATTTGTTGTTTTTAGTCTGCTCCACTACTGCTTAGGGAGATAAGACTTGTGCTCTTCACTCTATTCCACTGTTGAATGCAGGGAGATAGAGTTATCGGCTTCGATGTACTCCACTGTAGTCAGGGAGGTAAAATCCGCCATCGTCGATCTGCTTTCTTCGATCTTCTTCACCACCAGTATGGGAAAACAAAATCTGCATCGTCGGTCCACTTCCTACCAATATAGGAAGATAGGATCTGATATCTTCGATCTACTTCACGCCAATACATGAAGACAAGATCTGCTTTTTTCGATCTACTTCACCACCAATATGGGAAGACAAGATCTGCATCTTCGATCTACTTCACGCTAATGCATGAAGACAAGATCTGCTTTCTTCGATCTACTTCGCCACCAATATGGGAAGACAAGATCTGCATCGTCGATCCACTTCCTACCAATATAGGAAGACCGGACATGTTATCTTTGATCTTCAATCTATTCCACTGCCAAATACAGGGAGATAGAGTTATCGGCTTCAATGTACTCCACTGTTGTCAGGGAGGTAAAATCTGCCATCTTCGATCAGCTTCGCTGCCAAATACAGGAAGGCAAGATCTGCAATCTTCAATCTATTCCACTGCCAAATACAGGGAGATAGAATTATCGGCTTCAATGTACTCCACTGTAGTCACATGGAGGTAAAATCTGCCATCCTTGATCTTCAATCTATTCCACTGCCAAATACAGGGAGATAGAGTTATCGGCTTCAATGTACTCCACTGTGGTCAGGGAGGTAAAATCTGCCATCTTTGATCTGCTTCGCTGCCAAATACAGGAAGGCAAGATCTGCAATCCTCAATCTATTCCACTGCCAAATACAGGGAGATAGAATTATCGGCTTCAATGTACTCCACTGTAGTCACATGGAGGTAAAATATTCCATCCTCGATCTGCTTCGCTGCCAAATACAGAAAAGCAAGATCTGTAATCTTCAATCTATTCCACTGCCAAATACAGGGAGATAGAGTTATCGGCTTCAATGTACTCCACTGTAGTCACATGGAGGTAAAATCTGCCATCTTCGATCTTCTTCGCTGCCAAATACAGGAAGGCAAGATCTGCAATCTTCAATCTATTCCACTGCCAAATACAGGGAGATAGGATTTGTTTCTTTGATCTGTTCTCTGGGGAACATGACCTGCAAAATCCATTTCATGGACCTATTTATGCCTAGTGTTTAGGATGACATGATCAGAATGAATCAAATGCTCCTAACTAGATGTGTATGTATTATATTTGTAGAATGTCATGAGAATGATCCATTTCTAATGCTTAGGTTGTCATTCCTCATTGTTCATCAAGGTTCTATCGCTGATGCCTTCTTGTTCAGCCAGTACCTCTGACAGAAAACCCAAAGAAATAGTCGCTATTTAGACTATCATTTCTCAAATGTTTCCAACCCTTAGGTTTGGTTAGTTCTAAACAATAGTCCTGTTTCAGGTCCTCGTATTATTTAGAAACTTTCAGAGTAATATGCAGAACTCCTTCTGCATGTGTATTGTCAGTCCATTAATCGTTATTTCAATGAAAAATGCTTGAAAAAGATTATCAAAATGGACAAAATGAAATTTTGTTGAGAGCAAAGCTCTAAACAAACAAATCAATCAAGATAGCAAATTTTGCTGAGATACGAGATGAATAAGATGGAAAATATTATCACAGTGGATAAGATGAAAATTTGTTGAGAGCAAAGCTCTAAATGAACACATTAATCAGGATAGCAAATTTTGCTAGAATACAAAATGAGAATAAATTAATCAAGATGATGTATTTTGTCAAAAATACAAAAAATGAATAAAATGGAAATAGGTGCCCCAGATATCGTAGCATGAGCTTCTCTGCCCCAAACTTCTTAAGGACCCTTTTGAACTTGATATGTGTTTAGAAGTCCTAGAAGGCTTTGTTGATGCCCCAAGATGTAGCATCTCTCCTTCTTATTAATTCAGAAAGGGCGAGACTACTGCATGCCCCACCTTTGAACAAAATTTGAACTGCCCATTCATGGGTTTTCAATTCAAAACCCTTTGGTCTCAAGGCGCCCTTTGCGGGTTTTCGCCTTGGCCTCTCCTTTTTCTTTTTCTTTTTTTTCTTTTTCATTTTTTCATTTTTCTTTTCGTTTTTTTTTAGTGAAGTATTTATTTCTTGAATCAGAATTCTCGAGATTAGGCAGGTTCTTGCCATCCATCCTGTCAATATCAACGCTTTTTCAGATAAGGCCTTCCACATAAGGTCCTTTCCAGTTTGGCATCCATTTTCTTCTGAAGTCCTTTTGTATGGCAAGAATATTCTTCGACATCAGGTCCCCTTCTTGGAATTCTCTGGGGCGAACTTTTTTTGGTGAGCTCGCGTATTTTATTTTTGGTACTTTTGACCAAGACGGATAACTTTGAATCTTTCCTCTTCAATCAAATTTAACTGATCATATCGGGCTTGGACCTGCTTCATCCAGATTCAGCTCTGACAAGACTTGAAGGGTAGAAATATCAACTTTGATGGGTAAAACTACCTCTATTCCATATACTAGTGAGAACTGAGTTGCTCCAGTAGAGGTTTTTCTTTTATTTGGTTTTTTTTGTTTTTTTTTTTTCTTTTTTTTTTCTCATTTTTTTTACTTTTTTTTTGCCCCCACTGAACTGTTCATTTTGAGGCGATATAGTGTTAATCTTGAACAGACTGCAAACTTCTGATGTCGTGCGGTTGTTCAAATTCAATGCATTGTCTAATATGATCCTTTTTGGCATTCCTCATTCACATATGATTCTTCAAGAAATTTGTCGAGTGTCGACTTTATGATATTGGCATATGAAACAACCTCTACCCACTTGATAAAGTAATCGACGAACACAAAGATGAATCGATAACCGCCAAAAGCTTTTGGTGAGGTCGGCCCAATGACATCCATGCCCCTCATAGAGAAAGTCGATGGAAAAGTCATAACATGAAGAGATAAATGAAGCACATAAATCTTGTCTCTGTAAATTTGGCCCTTGTGGCATTTCTTGGTATAACTGATGCAATCCCCTTCCATTGTGGACCAGCAGTACCCATATTTCATGATTCACTTGGCCATTACAATATCAATGCATGTGTTCCTCAAACACATTTTTTTAGCCTCAACAGTGTCCGCACGTCTTAGTAGCTCAGGCATATCTTGGTATGGTCATGTGAAAACATCATTGAATGACATCTCGCTTTGTCTCCGCGGTGATACAGGCTCTGATAATCAACTTTTTCTCTTCTCTTAAGCTCACAATTTTCACTGATTCTTTGTAAAGCAAGATCTGTTTCTCGACTTGTTCTACCATCCTTAACAATCAGGAGATAAGCTACAGTCTCGATCGTCTTCAAAGTTTTGAGGTACCTCTGGACACATATCTTGCTCAAAAGGAGATTCTGAGTCAATAGCAGTGTCGCTCATATCATTGATATCTAGAGACCTGTTATAGGAACGAAAGAAGACTCAACGAACAAATGAATCCAAGGATAATTATCTGTGTAGTATGAGCATGAATGAAATGGAAGGAACAAAAGGATGTTTGCCAAAACAAGACACAAAGATGCATTTCGTTGAAATAAAGAATAATGGACATGTGCCTTTTTCACAAAAGGATTTTCTATTGCTCCCAGGCTTAGAGCAATAAGAGTGTTCTGAATATTACTCTGAAATGGTCCTAAAAATTACAAAAATCTCCTCCACAGTCCAGTTGTGTAGAACACCTCTAGGGATTTAGAAAATGATAGGTTTTTTCGTTTTTAGTTCTTCTTCAAAGGCACAAACACCTTTCCTTTCCATACCATCGATATCTTCAGAGAATTCCAAATCTTCATCATCTATCTGTCTCTGTACTAGAGTTCTGAACTCAATGCACTTTTGGATTTTAGGAAATTTATTGTATGCAATGAAATGTAATGTTAATGAATGAAAAAAATGCATGCAATAAAATGTAATGCAGATGCATGAATGCAAAAAGAGACGCTGATTCTTGATTCAATTCTATTAGAACAACTTTACTAGAAAACAAATCTCTTTACATAAAATGGATATATACAGTTTTGCCCTCGTAGGCGGAGTCATTCGATCCTCTTCTTCAATCGAGCGTTAAGGTAAGTCTCATGAATTCTTCAAAAGGGACGTCGCTTCTATCTCCATTTTACTTGATTCGGGCCGCGACTCGTTACTCACTCATCCTTGTGATGCTCGTTGGCTTCTCTTTAAAAAGTCTAGCGGTTCTCGAATAATCTTTGTCATCTTAAGTCTTCAGGCAACGAGGCAAAGTCGTATAGTCCTCTACTGAACTATCATCCTTCTTTTGTTCTATCTTCTCGGACCGTATTAGGACAACCGTATCGTCATCCACTTTATCAAGAAACCCATTTTCTTATGACAAGCTCTCTATTTAGCAATTGAACGTGAATCAACACCTCTTTTTATGATGAAAATGCAATGCAATCATGACAAAAAGAAAACATGTTAGTACAAAGCAAAAGCAAGCAAGAATAAATAGAACACCTATTTGGGTGAATACTAGGGATTCGAAGTGGTTCTACCTAGGGTGAGCTCCTAAGGTTCACTACATGAGGTTTGGTTCTAAAGTAAGGGTACCTGAACCAGCAGATTCCTCGATCCTCACCCATTGTAGGCTCATGCGGACCGAGTTCGGTTCAGGGGGATACATTTCTCTATGGCCATGCGGAGATGAAAATCTCACGAAGACATAGGTACGGATGTATCCCGGAAGCGATTCACTATCCCATGCGGAGGTGAAAACCTCACGAAGGCGTAGTTTCTCACTCCCACTTAAAAGGGTATGACCAGCGGTCATGCAATGCAATGTGCAGAGGTATAAAATAAAATACAGAACACGATAAAAAAATAACTCAAAACAGAAGAGATGCAATGAGAGGATCGTAAATTTAAATCGAATTTTCCACTTTCAACAGAAAGACAAGAAATAATCAACACATGGCTTGACTCTCTTATTTTCCCCAGCGGAGTCGCCAAGCTGTTGACACCATTTTTTGGATGAAAACGGGGTCGACTTGGATTTAAAAAAAGAATGAAAACGGGAGTCGCCACCAATCCTTTTTTGACGAGGTGTGATAGGGTCACCTCAAAAAGTGGTTGTTTTTAATAAATGATTTAATTTTATTAAAACAACGATTTTGGTCTACGAAATTCAGAAAAATGAGTTCGGGAGCCGGTTACGTACGAGGAAGGATTAGCACTCTCGATACGCCCAAAATTGGTACCTAGTTGATTTATTAGTGTCTTAGTGTCGAAAATTGAAAATTTGAAGAGTTTTAAAAAATACGATCCTTAAAAGAAAATCTGATCGTGAATTGAAACATAAGATTCTCTTGTTCCGAAGGAATATCACATCCAGCACGTTAGGACACGATACTCTAAACCATCAAAACCAAGATCACCTTATAGTTTAATGAAACCATACTTTGAAGCTTTGAGAGGATATTTGGCTATTTAGTCAAACGAGAAATCGAAACCCAGCACGTTAGGGCACGTTTTCTCGAGTTTCCAAACGCGAAATATTGCCTTATTTAGAAAAATTTTCTTTTTATGAAAGAATAACAAGTATGAAATTCAAAACGATGTGTATTTGATTTGTTCGGAATAAGGTAAAACAATCTACATTAAATGTATGCATTCGAGCTTTAATGCACGATGTGATTTGAATGAAACGAGGAAAAATGATGATATAAACGTGGCAAAATAATTGGCAAATAAAATACTACTACGATAAATCACAATAACATGACAATATGAGTAAACGAACTACAAAGTACCTAATGATAATAACCATACAACACATATTATATTGGCATCAATATTAATGATAAAGAAATGAAACAAAATAATATATGAAACAACTTGAAGTAACTAATATGAAACAAATTAAAATGAATGAGGTAAAAAACGATTTAAAACAAATAATATACAAAGCAAATTAAAATAAATAAAAAATGAATAACAAGCTAATTTTAGATGAGTAATATATGTAAAAACACGTTTGAGATAAATATTACAAGAAGCGATTTAAAATAAATAGCATGAAACGATTTAAAATCATCAATGTACAAAACAACAAAAATGATACATAGAACCAAGTAAAATAAATGATTTATAAAGCAATTTAAAATAAATAGTAAAAGGTTTAAAATAATAACAGATGAAAAATAAATTTGAAATAAGTAATATATATAAATATTTAAACAAGATGTTATATGAAAGTACTAAAATAGCTCAAAAAGAATTTTAAAATGATGATTTTATAAAACAAGCTAAAGCTATTAAGATAGTTCCACTCATGTACAAAAATATTGTGAGTCTTCACGATAATATGTATTATAAATTGAACACTCAATGAGAATAATATGTATAATAATATGTATATAAAAATATTGTGAAAAATGTAAAAATAATAGGATAAAAGAAATCTCAAAATAATTGAACAAATGAAAACTAACATATACAAAATATTAAAAGTATTTTAAGATAGCAGATTATACAAATAAAAGGCTAGATTAAAATTAAACCTAAAATAAAAGGAATAATTTACAAATAAGATAGTTTTTTTTAAAAAATGCAAAGTATATAAATGTATAGGGACTAGGACTAGAAATAATCCAGGTCCCAAAACGCTACACCTTGGAGTGGACTAAAATGGAATGGTGTACAAATTTTTGGGGAAAAATTAAAATAAAACACATGGATGCTAATGGGGTCTGCTGGAATGTGATGCAAAAATGAGGGATTAATTGTGGAAATTTCCCATTTGACATATAAATGCACAAATTGGGTCTGGGCATGGATCAACACGCGGCCCCCACCCTTAAACACCACCGTTTCAATATTAAAAAAACACAAAAAAGAACCACTGAGCTCTGTCATTTTTACTAAAACTCATATCTAACCGCCCCCATTTTTCTCCTATTCTTTACCTTGGCCGACTCTTAGGCTTCACCGGCACATAATACGCCTCCACCACCGTCGCGGTTTCAGCCAGACCACAAGGATCTGTCGACCATCAGGCCGGAGGAGCCAACGTCGACTAAATCGACACCGAAAATAGTAAATAAACTCCTCTTTTAGATTTGTCAAGTAGATTCGAAATAAGGTAAGAAAAAAATAAGAACACAAAAAAACGAAAACCTTGAAATCGCTGTTTTTCCTATTTTTGTTGCTTTTATTTCTTTCTGCTAATGCGTTTCTTTTTGTTCTTTTTTTTACAAAAAATCGGAAGCCCGCTTGTTTACATGCTTGTTTCGGCTTTATAGCCTTATTTTTGCTCTCTGTTCTTTGTTGTTTTGCAGGTTTTGCAGAGCAAGTGGGCATGGGCGGTGGTGGCAGGTGCTTGGGCGGTGGCAGCTGGTGTCAGACGCGTGGGGGTATGGGGTGCAGACGGTGATGGGCATGCGGGGGGTTTGCTGGTATGGGCCCGGGCAGATTTTGGGCTTTACAAGGGGTATTGTTATCATTATAGGTAGATGTGGGTTCGAGTACGCTGAAGTATATTATTTCTCTTATTTATGAATCGGGAGCGGCTATAGATAATTTTAGACATTGTGTCAAAAAAGAGTAAATATGAGGAATTGTTACTCTTTTACAAAGTTTTATTTATCGGTCCTTTACATTCAATTAACTATAAATAATAGGCTTAATTATTTTATTAAAAATTACTTTATTAATAAAAGGATCTTCTTCCCTAAAGTAAAAAAAAAAAAAAAAGTCGTGATTTTTATTTCTCTGCTTTTCTGTGCCAGACCAAGCATTTGTCCATTTCTGCTTGGAAAGAATTAATGCTTCAAATCATCCACTACTTATATGATCTCTTATTAAATTGAATTCAAGGTTGGATTTTTAAATAAAATTTTCAATTTTTTTATATAATACAAAACTTGAATTTAAAATTTTAGTTATTTGATATTAAATTTTTTTATGATTTAATTTAATAAGTATTGGATATAGTGGTAAGGTACATTATATTTTTAGGAAAAGACACATGTTCGAACTTTAAAGATAACATTCTTAGAAGGAACAATAAAAAATTTCAAACATAAACATTATAAAACAAGCATAAATGATAAAAGGACGACAGTTCATTTAGGACGAGAATAAGATTAATCATCGCATTTGGTAGTACCACAATAATGAATTAATTTAAACATAGATATAATAATAATAATAATAATAATAATAAAAGTTTTCATAATACTAATTAATTTCCTATAATATTTCAATATAATAATTAATAAACACGTAATATTTAATACATTTATTATATTTATGTTATTTTTTTCATATTAAAAATACAATATGCACAACTTGTTGTCTATTATTATAAACTGTATACCATATGCATAATATCATATACTATATATCCATGACTGCTGTCCTGTAAAGTGTAAAGGATAGTGGTGTTTATGGATTATTTTATTTTCCTACATTTAAATAGTGCCATGATTTTTTTTAACCTATAATTTGCATAACTTATTATTAATATAATTCTAAAAATCATTTATTATTTTAACAAAAAATTGTTTAGTATAATAAAAAAACACTTTTTTTAATTGATTAAATCAAAAATTGATATAAATTAAATAAAAAAATTATTTCAAAATCGACCAAAATTGAAAATTGAGAAAACCATTAAAAATTGGTAAAAATTTATTGCTTTTAATAAAATTTTAAATTTTTTATTTTCATATTTAATTTATTTTTAAATAAATTTTTTATTTTTAAAAAAATTAATTAATAATTAAACCTTTTAATTTAACCTATTCAACTGAGAATTAACGGAAAAGAGGTAAACAAATAAAGAGTTGAGAGCAAAGATTAGGAGTGAACATGTGCATACCTGCCAAAATTTTCCTTTTCTTTGGGGGTGAAATCCTATTATATTTTGTAGTGATATTGGATTTTGATTTAATCTGAAGTTAAATCTTTAAAAAGTAAAGTTATTTCGATAATGTTTTCTTCGGTCACATTTATTTAAAAATTTTATTACGATGAATCTTGTGAAATCTTTTTAAATCAACGATTAAAAAAAAAGAAACATCAATCCATGGTTAGTCATGCCAAATAGGATTTGCGTTCAAAAATGTGAAATTACTTTTTAACCAATTTAATTGATTTAAATGCTAAAGAATGAGAAATAAATTTATAGAGAAAAGCAACATATCTAGTAATTGATTTAAAAAGGTCTAAGTCACCAACAAAATTTCCTAATTTTTAACGTGATTTGATCAAATGACTACAATTTTTTTTATTTTTGTCTTTTAACCACAATCGTTGATTTTAAAAAAGATTCCATGGAATCTCATTATATCTTACATTAGACATTATTGATTTCTCCATTTACAAAACTTAAACTTAAAATTTTGTTTAAGAGAAATCAAATCCATTGCCACTCGATTTAATGATAGATGGTATTAATAACCCTAATTAGATATCGGTAGTTGGTGCATAAACTATGATTCAACTTAAAATAACTTGATTTCAACTTTCACCCAGTACCCAACCTCTTGAAATAAATTTGGAATTTAATCTCTATAATTTTAATTTTAAGAATTTAGTCTTTCTACATTTTAAATTTCAAATTTCAGCTCCAACTGTTACTATTGTTAAGAATATTTTGTTAAATATAGGTTCATTATGTCATTTTTTTAGTTACATTGTTACTAAATGAGTTTTTATTTTTAATTTCAAAATGTAAACCAACAAATTTAACAAAAAAATTAACAGTGTTAACAATTGAGTTTGAATTTTGAAATTTAAAACTAGAGGAATTAGATTCTAGGAAATAAAAGTATAGGAACTAAATTTTAAATTTGTAAAGAATATAGGAACTTATGACATATTTTAACCTTATACAAGTTATGACTTGAAAATAGTAGAAAATAATTCAATTTGTTTTTTAATAACATTTTTTTCTATTAAATGGTTTACATATAATAAAAATATTTTTCCAATATCTTTTAAAATTTTACAAATTAATTTAATTATATTATCTTCAACAATTATTTAATAACAATAATCTTTTAAAAATTCATTGAAAATAATCAAATCCTTTATATATATATATATTCATCTCTAGAATTATATATAAATTTATATCCTATTAATTTAAAAAGGTGGATTATAATTTTAAATTAATAGAAGATAATATATGTTAAAGGTGAACATATTACAATTATGTAGAAAATAATTTACAGATTTATGTCATCCAATGGGTGTTGAATTAACATTGATTTCAGATCAACAAAAGGTAATTTATTAGTATAAATATGTCCATTCTATTTATTTTTTAAGATACATATTTTACACTAATTGTATGATTAACAATTTGAATTTTATGATTGTTGCATGGGTTGATCAATGTACTAAATGAGTGTTTTCCAGATTTGGAGTATAGAATGTATGTGTGCAAGACATATCTATGCCAATTGGCAGAAGACTTGGAAAGGGTTGAATAGGAAGATGCAATTTTGAATTGTGTCAGGTCAACTTTTGTTGAGGACTTTGATGATCAATTACAAAAATTAAAAGCAATGGGTGAGATATCGACTGATCAATTATTAGAGATCCATGTGCATCATTGGGCAAAGTCATATTTTAAAGGGAGATGCAAATGTGATGCCGTGGACAATAATATGGCTGAGGCATTTAATACATGGATACTTGATGCAAGATGCAAACCTATCATCACCATGCTTGAAGAAATTCAGAGTGATGGTGATGACTAGGATGCGTGTGAAGAGAACCTAGGCAGAAAAGTGGAGAACTAACATTTCCCCTGTTGCATTGGAAAAGTTGGATAAGAATGCTACAACCTCAACTAAATGTATGCTTGCATGGAATGGTGATGGAGGGTTTGAAGTGATCCATGAAAACAACCAACACATAGTTGACTTGAAAGAGTTAAAATGCACTTGTAGAGAGTGGGAACTTACAGGGATTCCTTATTGCCATGTTGTATGTGCCATGTACCATGACGGGAAAAATCCAGAAGCCTATGTTTCACCATGGTACAACAAATAGAAATATGTAGCGGCATATAGTCAGGTTTTACAACCAATTAAGGGGAAAATTTTTGGCTCAAGAGAGATGATTCAATTCTTCCTCCACCAGTAAAAAAAGATGCTTGGAAGGCCCAAGAAAAGTAGAAGGAAATCTAAGGATGAACCAAAAAAGAGCAAGTTTGGAAACGACAGTAAGAGAGGCTTTAAAATGTCATGCTCTTTGTGTAAACAAGTAGGAGTCAAAATTTATAGGTAATTCATGGACCACTTTATTTTAGATAAATTTTTCTTTACATTCATATTTGAAAGCTATCAGTGAAAGGATTTTAATTTTGAATATGAGATTTCAACTAAAAAAACAAAAAGGTTATTGGCAAATGAGATTTGAACAACCATTCAAATTGAAAACAAAATAACTTTCTGGTGATTTTTTTTCTCTTATGTGATGTGCAAGTTTAAAGGCTACGGTTTTTATTTTTTTTCAATTCATTACAGAAATTATAAATAAAATTATTAAATTAATTTAGTTATAATAACAAATAAAAAAAATCACATCAAAAAAAATAATGATGGTACACATAACATCCGAGGTGACATCTTAGCTGGCAAAAAAAAAAAAAAGTCGAACAATTGCAGATCGAGTTCTAGCACAAGTACCCAACACCAAGAGTGAGTTCTTTCCTCTGTTGGATTTACTTTGATACTTGGGGTTTGCTCCTACTAAGAGTGAGTTCTTTCCTTCTTTCTATTTTAATATGGTTTAATAGAGCTATATATCATCTCTTTTTGCATTGTTTGGTATATATCATAGCTTTGATATGGCTTTGTTTGTACCTTTATTATTGTAATTAGAATTACGTGTAAGAGGTGTTTTCTCAATCAGTGTTGCTATTTACTAGCAACCCTATGTATCACGGGGTAGAAAACTAGTTTATATATATACAAGATAGAAAATTATAAGATATAGTACGGTAATTATTCACCTTATTTTTTAATTATATTGAAATTTTAACTCCCGTTCATAAAAATATAATACATTTTATATCTAGTCATTATCAATGATGATTACAATAAATAAATAAATAAATAATATTATTTGCATTTATTGTTTTAAACCAATTAATGTGACGGCAAGTATCATCTTCCATTCAATATTCATAGTGTATGTTACTTGTAAAGCTTACGAAGTCGTTATAAGTTATTTTGATGTCCTTTCCCACCAAATACAAAAAATATGACTATTCTTTCTTGTATTTGTATATTCTATATTAAAAAAAATAAAGGTGTCTTTAAATAAATGATATGTTTATCTGTAATTATTGTAAAAATAGTAATGACGGTGAGATTAATTATTACGACGATGAAATTAAATATTATAACAT
This sequence comes from Gossypium hirsutum, assembly GCF_007990345.1. Taxonomy (NCBI): domain Eukaryota; kingdom Viridiplantae; phylum Streptophyta; class Magnoliopsida; order Malvales; family Malvaceae; genus Gossypium; species Gossypium hirsutum. Next base: position 4,301,594 of record NC_053429.1, read on the forward strand.
AAAAAAAAACACTAAACATACTACCCATCCAGAAGGATCTTAAACCTTTCGATATCATCTATCACACCAAATAAACGTTATTTTCACCATTCATTTTTTTTTTCATTTTTTAATTCATTAGGAGAACTCTAACTGTATATATATTCATATAAACTAAATAAAGCATTAATTAAGACATTTAAACAAAATTGTTGATGTCAAACACCTATTCATTAGGCGTGGCACTAGAGGGATAGGCTAGTGTACTTTCTTAAAAATGTAAAATTTAATTTGATTTCTTTTAAATTTAAAAATTTTAAATTAATATATAATAAAATTATATTTTTTCTATTTTAAAATTATAAAATTGTGATTTAATTATTTTAAAAATTATAAAATATTAAGTTTATAGTGAAAAAATTACATTTTAACTTTCATAAAAAAAATTTAATTTAATTTCGACCCTTCCAAAAATATGTATTGACTTCGCCTCTTGCAATGGTCCAGCTCCAATTTAATATAACAATATATATATTAATTTTTGTCTATAGTAAAAGGGAGTACTAAAAATAAGAATTGCTTATGACTTTACTAAATTATCCTTAGCATGTGATTCTTTGATTCTTAATTCATACGTTGTTCATATTTCTTCATAACTATTGGTATCTTTATTTAAATAACAGTTGGTATTTTTCTTCAGGCATTTATATTATCCTTAGATTTTCGCGTAATTTCATATCATTCTTTCTTAAAGTTCATTGTTTACTTGAGAGAATGCAATTTCGCATTCTTGCATCAATCTTTATTCTCTCCCGACTTTAATTTTTAAAATATTTTTATAATTAGTATGTTTTTCATTATACAAATTTCTCTTAAATTTTTGTCATATCAAAAAAAAGGGAGATTGTTAGCTTTAATGTTCCAAGCCTTTTATATAATAACATTTAAGATAAATTTTTATATTATGCTTCCTAAGTCATTTGGTAAAAATATAGTTTAAAATTTTATCAAACATCTTTAAAACATTTTCAAAGACTTGCAAAGTACTCAAAAGTATGTTTCGAATGTGTTTTAACGTATCTAATTATTTTTTGAGTCAATATCAATGTGATTTAAAATTTATTCATTAATTTTTTTTTCCAAACTCATGTTTCATGAGAATTCACAGAGTGAGCAAAACTCGATTAGATTCTAAAAATAGAAAAAATTTGAATTTCTAGTTTATCGAATCGAGTTATTTGAGTCAACTCGAATAAGTAATTCGAATTTTAAGTCCGAATCGAGTTGAATTTTACAATTCGAATAATAGATTGGTGTAAATACCCTTTTATTTCCTGTTAATTTTGAAAACGAATAAATTAATCTCTCTTAACAAAAATTACAAAAAAAAAGGAAAAAATATAATTTTTAAAAATCAAAATTTATTTTTTTTAAAAAATCTAAAGAATATATAAAGAAAGTAGAAATTTTAAAATTTTTCAAAAAAAATAAATTTGAGAGCTAAATAAGTTAATTAATGACTTTGAAAAAATTTATAGTACTAAAATATCTTTTTTTTTATTTTCTTTGAAAAAGTTTTCAATATATATGATTTTAAATTTATGTGCTTAAACATGAAATTAGTTGTACAATATACCATAACAAAATTTTAATTTGACATATTTAATTTTTTAATTTAATTTAAATAAGATTCGACTCAAATCTTATTTTATCTGAATTAATTTAAATTTTTTAAATTAAATTAAAATAATAAAATAAAACTCATCGCTGGAGATTAAAAGCTCACCCTAAGACTTCGGAATTCACACTTTGGAAGTTCAGTCCCACTCAACTTTCCATATTACCTGATGGGTCGGCTTAAAACTGGCCTGAATTGACCAAAGTTTCCATATATAATGATTTTGGCACATGGGTGAAAAAGTAAAAGTAAAAAATGGCATATATACTTATATTTTAGATTTTATTTTTTTAATAACAATTTTCCTTTTTTATTTTATATAAAATATACAAATAAAAAGGTAAAAGTATAAATACAAAAGATTACAAATTTACTTTTTTTTTCTTGAAACAATACTAATATATCACTCTCTATGTTTTCTGCATTTTTACAAAAATATTATTAAAATATAATTATTAACAAAAATATGTTAAAGTAAAAATTATTTACAAAAATAATTATTTTTTACAATGCATATAGATTTTGATTGATATATCGATAACATCACTTAACTCTTTAACCAATCATTAATCAATATTTAAAAAAATATTAGTGTCGTGTCAGGCAATACCCGTATATATTTTTTAAATATTTGTTTTTTACAAGTATACACAATAAAATATGTTTTAAATGGTGCCACCAGCACCACCCTTTTGACTTAAAAATAATTGACACTTGTCATTTTTATGGTGATTTTTTTTGTGGTAGAATTTTTTTTTACTTCAAAAAGATGCTTCTTAACATATTGGCAGCATTCACTTAAAATTTTCTTTTTCTTTTATATAAATATATATTGGTGTCGCCTGATACAATTGTAGCACCAATAAACAATTTTTTTAAAAAAATCGTAATAATTGGTTGATGATTGATCGAAAAATTAGATGGTATCGTTAGTGTATCAGACAACACTTATTTGCACATGAGCAAATAATCTATTTTCGTAAATAATTTTTCTCCAACTCATTTTTATAATTAATTATTATTTACTATTGTTTTTTTAGAAAAAACTTTACATGTTTGTTTTTCGTGTTTCCTTTTATTTATTTATAAATATGTTTCCTTTTATTTATTTCCTAAGTTTGGTATAATGAATAAATGTGTGTAACCTTCTAACCCCAAAAAAATATATATATGTAATCTAAGGGTGCCGTATATGTGTCCAACACTGCTACCATTCATATATTACCTTAAGTATATCCATCTACCATTCTCTCAAGCAAATCTAAGATAGCCCATAGTCTATTATTTTATTTTTGCCTCTCCAATGGATGATACCCATAGGAACAGTGACGAATACCATCAACCTTTACTAACAGAACCAAGTTCAAATGATGAAGCAACTATATTGAGAGATGAAGATGGTGAAGAAGGAAAGGACTTAAGTACAAGGCTATGGATCGAAACAAAGAAGCTATGGGTCATCGTAGGACCTTCAATCATCAGTCGTGTTGCTGGTTACTCCATGAACATTATAACCCAAGCTTTTGCTGGTCACCTTGGTGATGTTGAACTTGCTGCTATTTCAATAGCCAATACGGTCATCGTTGGCTTCAACTTTGGCTTCCTAGTAAATTTTCATTAGATCAAACTTTCTTTTTTGTTCCATTAGTTTTTCTACCATATTTGTCTCTTAACATTAGTTTTTTTTTTTCATTTTACTATAGCTAGGGATGGCGAGTGCTTTAGAAACCCTTTGTGGACAAGCTTTTGGTGCTAAACAATACCACATGTTAGGCATTTACATGCAAAGATCATGGATCGTTTTACTCCTTTGTTGTTTCTTGTTGTTACCCTTTTACGTATTTGCTACCCCCGTTTTAAAGCTATTAGGACAGCCGGACGATGTGGCGGAGATGTCGGGGGTGGCGGCGATTTGGATGATACCTTTGCACTTTAACTTTGCGTTTCAGTTCCCATTACAAAGGTTCTTGCAAAGCCAGTCGAAGACTCTGGTGTTAGCCTATGCCTCGTTTGGTGCTTTAGGGGTGAATGTGTTGACGAGTTGGGTGTTCGTAAACGTGTTGGATTGGGGTGTGATTGGTGCTTCGTTGGCGTTGGATATTTCGTGGTGGGTTGGGTCTTTGGGGCTTTATAGCTACACTGTCCTCGGTGGCTGTCCTTTGTCATGGACCGGGTACTCGATGGAAGCATTTAATGGCTTATGGGAGTTTCTTAAACTCTCTGCTTCCTCTGGAGTCATGCTATGGTACATCAAAACAACATACATATATAAATATGTGTGTATGTATATATATCATCTTATAATTTGTTGGTATTTAATTTCAATCGGAATTGCAGCTTGGAAACTTGGTACTATCGGATTCTGATATTGATGACTGGATACTTGTCAAATGCAACTTTGGCTGTGGATGCCTTATCCGTTTGGTACGTCATTTTTCCTCGTACTTTTATAAGTATATAATAAATAAATATATATATATAACTTTAGGTAGGAACTAGGAAGTCATCCATCGTATAATATGCTACCAAGGTATTACTTTTCAATAATAATTTAGGTTTTTGAATAATTTTTAAATTTTTTCGATCAAATTACAGTCATTCAAGATGATTTCTACCACTTCGGAATTTAATGACAATTTATTCTTAAATTTACTGGGAGGCTATTCAAAACATGTTATTTTAGTAAATAATTTTTAAAGTATAATATTTTGATATTCAAATTTTATTTATATATTATTTATGCATTAAAAAAATTACTGCAAGTGGTATTTATAAATCACACATCAAATAAAATTGTTAATGGATTTTAAAACTTTAATGCTGGTTAATTTTAATGAGTACTCTTACCAATTTTTATGGACTATTAGTTTTTTTTAGGATAAATTATCTAGTTGGTTATCTAACTTTTAGTGTATTATTTTAGTTTTTACCTTTTTTTCACTTTAATCTTTAATTTTTTTTACCTCAATCAATACTTTAAAACGATATTTTTTAAGTGATCAAAATGAAAGAAACTTAAAAATTGAGTAACTAAAATAAAAATGCAAACATAACGTGATATGTATAATTAAACTTTAATAGATATTTTAATATTTAGGTGATTAAAATGAAAAAACGAATCAAATTCGACAAATATACTAATTTCATTATGTGTCTATTGTTTCATAATTTTTCTTGGTTTTTCGTGAATTGGATTTGGGGTCTTGACATTATTTCCCGTTGGTAAATTTTGACAGTATGAGTATCAATGGTTGGGAGCTTATGATTCCTCTGGCTTTCCTGGCTGCTACTGGGTAAGGACTCAAAATCTGTTTTTTATTATTGAATTGAGTAAAGAGGCCAAAATGTTGACCCATTTGAACTTGTATGTGGCACTTCAACTATAAAATAAGTACATTTTGAAAAATGAAAACCGAGTGATCCTTCTTCAATCTTCTATCTTATTCTTTTTAAAAGCAATTTTGTTTTTGCTATATTTCTCTAGGTTTTTTTTGTTCATTTCACTCAAAAAATTTAATATTTATAAAAATGAGATTAATTCAAAAATATTCACCAAAATATCTTAAAATAAACAGTAAAATTAGGTTATGGAAAATAGATGATCAGCACCACTTTTTTTTATTAAAAAAATAATTTTTAGAGTTTGACACTAGATGATTGGTACCATGTATTTTTTTCAAAAAAAATAAATTTGAGTTGTTGGCACACTGATAGCCGGCATCCCTTTATTTTATTAAAAAAATATTTTTTAAGAAAGTGGTGCCTGCCAACAAAGGGCCAAAATCACCAACAACAAAAATTGAAAATATTGCATCATATTTTTTAATTATTATTGCATCACTCACATTATTATTAAATTTAAAAATTAATTTAAAATATATTGAACTACATATTTTATAAAATATGATTGGAAAATTCAATCATGAAAATTCTCAAGGAGGGGTTATGTTATAATATTTCTAAATTTTTTTTGTTGGGTGATTTTGGCCCTTTGTTTGCCAACACCACTTCCGTAAAAAAATATTTTTTTAATCAGATAAAGGGATGCCAGCCATCAATGTGCCAACACCCAATTTTTTTTGAAAAAATACATGGTATCGGTCATCTAGTGTTTTAAAATCCCAAAAATTATTTTTTTAATAAAAAAAGGTGGTGTCGACCATCTATTTCCCATAATTTAATTTTATTAATCATTTCAAGTCATTTTTGTGAATATTTTAAACTAGAGTCATTTTTATAAATATTAATTTTTTTTGAGTAAAATAAGTAAAATATCCTAGAGAAATATAGCAAAAGCAAAATTGTTTTGTCCAAATTATTTGAAAAGAATAAGATAGAAGATTGAAGAAGGGTCACTTGGTTTTCATTTTTCAAAAATGTACTTATTTTTTAGTTGAAGTGCCACATATGAGTTCATAAATTGAAAGGCATATATCCACAAATATATCAACATAAAAGTTAGAAATAAAATAATAAAAAAATTAGTTTCTATAAATCAGATTAAAGAGTAATTTAAAATTTTTATTAAATTTTTATCAGTTTGTACTATTGAAAACTGGTATAACTGACGGAATAATTAAATAATAATATGTGGTGTGCTACGTTTATCTCATGATGATGTATAGAGATAAAGTTTTAACAATAAATTGGGAATAAAATTTTAATAAAAAAAAATAATTTGTTTTTTGATCTAACTAGAAGTGCTCATGGGCTGGGTTGAGTCGTATTCAAGTTGAGCATAAGCTTAATATCAACATACTTTATGCTTGCCCAAGCTTAAAATTAAGCCAAATCTGTTCATATTTGCAAAAGACTAATCCAAATTCATTTTAGGACTGCCCATATTATTTTTAATTTTTTTAAAAATTATTTATATTATATTATTTTAATATTTAATAAAAAATTATATATCTTTTTATTTATTGAAAGTTTTTATATAGTCATCTTAACATTATTTTATTATTTATATTAGAGTAGTTTTATATATTTACTATAGGTTTAATTTTTAAAAATGTGTTCTAAATTACATAATATAAAGTATGATAAACTTAAAAATGAGTCGGGCCAAACTTGGGTCTTGAATGTTTAAACTTGAGATCGGCCCATATTTTAAATAAGTCTAATTTTTTACCCAAGTCTATTTTTTGAGTCTAATATTTTTGTCCAAACTCTTATAAAATTCGAGTGATCCTTCGAACTTAAACGAATAACCTGACTCATAAACAGGTACTTATGTAAATTAATTAACCTATTTTTAAATAATAAAAAAGAGTAAAAATTGGTGACGGGTGTTGACAGAGTAAGGGTGGCAAATGAGCTAGGAGCAGGCAATTGGAAAGGGGCGAAATTTGCTACAAAGGTGTCAATCGTGCAATCGACAATCGTTGGAGTATTCTTCTGTATAATAGTGTTGGTACTTCGTGATAAAGTGGCATTGATATTCACATCCAGCAATGATGTCCTTGAAGAAGTTGATAAGCTGTCTTACCTGTTAGGCGTCACCATTCTACTCAACAGTGTTCAGCCAGTCTTATCAGGTAAAAGGAAAACGGGATAATTTACGTTAGTAGTAATTTATTTCTTTGTTTTCTTTTTCACTCAAATATGAAAAAATTAGAAATTAATTATCCAATTATTAGTAATTAGTCATCTAATTATAAAAAGTTATAAAATCCTCACTCAATTATTTTTAATTTTTTTGGTATTTTTATTTTTACGATTAGTCAGTCGTGATTAAAAAGATAAAATTAAATAGTTAGGTGACAAAAAAATTACTAATACTTGAATGATAATTTTGTAACTTTTCATAATTAAATGATAAAAAAAAGAGAAAAAAACATAATTGAATGACATTTACTGTTGTTTATGCAAAAAAAAAATTCATACTGTAAGGGCATATAAAGGTAAAAGTATCATAAGTAGGGCAGAACAAATTTTTAGGGGGCGGATAAATTTTTTATTTTTTATAGTTTATATCTTTATAATTTGTAAATGATTAAATCGAATTTTTATAATTTTAGGTGGGCTAAAGTATAATTTTACCTTTACTAATTTAAAATTTTTTAAAAAAATTAAGGGCAAAAAGAGTAAATTTACATTTTAAGAGGGGTCAGGGCCCATGTCAGCCCTCCCTGGCTTCGCCCCTGATCATAAGGTCTTTGTACTAAGAGTTGATTGCATTTTATTCGTTCTACTAAAAAAATAGACAAAATAATATTTGTATGTTAGATGAAAGAGTAAACTTATCTTTTTGTTAAAAATTTCATACATTTTTATTGTTGAAAACTAATCTTTGTACTATGTGTAACTCTCTTTGTGAACCACATCAATTTTTAACAGTAGAAATATATATTGATCATATTTGCTCTCTTTGACACAATGCTTAGAACTACTCATAGCCCCTCTCTAATCTATAAATAGGAGGATAATGTGCTTCAGCACACTAAAACTCACGTCCTCCAGTATTAATAATAATATTCATACTAATTGAGTTAAGACTCAATCAGATAATAATTTTTAAGTTGTTGTAAATTGTAGGAGTGGCAATTGGATCAGGGTGGCAAGCAACGGTGGCTTACATAAACTTGGGTTGCTATTATATTATTGGACTCCCTCTTGGGATTTTGATGGGATGGGTTTTCAAGTTGGGTGTCTCGGTAAGGCCCTCTTAACCCTTCCGAGTTCTAAAAACAATTCGACTTAAAATCTCTTTCTTTCTTTTTTTACCATTTATAACACCCTATAGATTGGATTTGAGTTATTTTAGAGTTTAGATCATTTTGAGTTAGGATTATTTTGACTTATAATTTTGGTTTTTTTGGGTAAAGTCATTATGGGTTTAGACCATTTTAAGTTATTATCAATTTGAATTTAAATTACTTGTTCGGGTTAACTTTAGGTTCATATTAATTTTGAACTGAATAATTTTAGATTAAGGTTGTTTTGGTTTGAGTCGCTTTGGGTTTATGTTGAGCTATTATGAGTTTAGATCATTTAGGATTCTTGTCACTTTGGGTACAAATTACTTTTTCAAGTCATTTCAAGTTTTGAATTATTTGAAGTTCTTGTTAATTTAAAAATGGATGTGAATTGTTAACTTTTATGATCAAATTAAATTAGATCAACTATGGGGTTTAGAGTTGGCATCAAAACTGATAAGTGTATATGAGTTGGTATCAAGATTGAGTACAGGTTTAGAGTTTATTTGATTCATGTTTTTGAGTGTGGATCAGAATTGACAACATTTTGTAATGGTAAAACCAGGGAATTTGGGGTGGGATGATCTTTGGAGGAACAGCTATTCAGACAGTGATTTTGGCTATATTCACAATTCGAAGAGATTGGAAAAAGGAGGTTAGAAGCATCATACATTCAAACATTGATTATGGTTCATTTAAAGACAGCTACATTGTCTCATTTATCACTTTGTTTACAGGCTGAAAAGGCTAAGCAGAGAGTTGGAAGGTGGGCGAAGTGATCAAACCACAGCAACCCATAATCAAGGGATCTACTAAATGGCCAAAGAATTTTGCCCATTTTGGGACACCTTAAACTGTCACTCCCAATAAAAATCTGTTAATTGTTTCAAAATAATGTTTAATGTCTTCCATCCCTGTTTAAATATCATAAGCAAAAATGTAGTGTTCACCTGTTTTCTAACTCCAAACACTTTGATTTTTCGCCATTGATGCCAGCAACTTCAACCATTGATTCAGCCAACTATGGCGTATCTGCCATTGGAGTTGTTTCTGATTGGGTTTGAAAATTCTTCTGGATTTATTGGACCAAATTATTACAATTGGGCTCTTCTACTTTGCATGGGTCTGGCTTCTTTTTTTTTTAATTCTTCATGTATGTTGTATAGTCCATGTTCGGGGTTAGGGGTTGTCCCTCTAAAAAATATCGTCCTCCAAGGTTTAAACATGCGTTTTCCCTTGAAAATGTAATGTGACTTACCACTGCACCCAACCATTAGAGCGTTGATTCTAGAGATTTTATAGTTTTAAAAGTAACAAAATATCAATATGCGCTAATTTTTTATTGCTTTTGAAAATTGTTATAAAGAAGTGCTTTTGAAAAGCTTAGTTTAAGACTTCCAATTTGATATTGTTGTTGTGATTAAGAATTGCTTTTAAAAATTTCGGGTTAGAAGAAGTGCTTCTGAAAAGAGCCGTAAAAAAGTGTGGTTTGTTAATTTCAAGTATTTAGTATTACCGTAAAAAAAACGGTGGTTGAAAATTAAAATATCCATTTTAGACATGATGTTAGAAATTAAAACATCCAATCAGAGAATATAGACTAAATCTACCACTATACACATAATATAGAACTGATGATTGAATTTAACCAAACGTACTTAGCTATTACCATTTGGGCTAGGACTAAAATTTTAAAATTTAAAAACTATGGGAACTAAAACTATCCAATTCAAAAAGTACGAAGACTAAACTTGATTAAATTAAAGTATGTGGACTAAATCTATAACTTTTGCAAAGTACAAGAGGTAATAGTAGAATTTAACCGTAAAATAGAAAATGTACTAGTAATTACTAATTAAGTTACCTCTATTGCAATTTACCCAATTAAAAACTATAAGAGTACTTAGGGATTCAGAGACATGAGTATAAATTAAAGAGATGAAAACAAGATAGAAAAAAAGGACAAATGAACTCAAACAATTAATTGCTAACCACTCTAGCTGTATACAATACAATGTAAGTATTGTTTTTTTTAGTAAGATTAAAATAAATAAAATGTTAAAATATGTCGTTACTGTATTTTTTTATAAATTTAAAATTTAGTTTATGTATTTTTTTTAGTAAATGAGTTCTTTTATTTTTCATATTTTAAAATTTAGGTTTAATTGTTAACCTTGTTAAAATTATTTCGTTAAATTTAAGTTCATTATAATGTTAATTTTTTAGTTACGTTGCTACAATGTGAGTATTTTTTTTTATTTTAAAATGTCACACTAACAAATCTAACAAAAAAATAATATTATTAACAGTAGGGAAATAACCTGTGTATGCAACGAATAAGTAAATAAAATAAAATCGACAAGATTGAACACGCAAATTTTATGTAGAAAAACTCGTCAAATGAGGATAAAAAATCACAGGCAAAAGGAGATTTCACTATAATAAAGGAGAGTACAAAAGAAAAAAAGAATCAAAAAGAAAAACCCGAACCCCCGAAATTAAAACCCTTTAAAACAAAAAAAAAAGAATTCTCTCGATCTCAATATTGTTGTTATGTTAAATCTAGAGTAACTAAGGCTTATTTATAGGCTGAAATTCGTAGCATGTATAACTAGAATATCTCTAAGTTAATTAGAGTTTAAGTGGAAAACTAAAATAGAGTTTAATTGAGAGAAGAAAGCCAAAAAAATTGAGGAACATGTTGCCACGTCGTGAGGGGGGCGTCGCGTTGTCAGAAGGAAGGCTCTTTTCTCGTCGTGACACACTGTTTGGCCCGAAAAATGCGAGACATGACTCCATATTAACAATTGGATCTGCATTTTGAAACTTGAAAAGTAAAGAGACTAAAATCCTAAAAATAAAAATACAAAGATTAAATTCTGATTTTGTGAAGAGTTTAGGGACCTGTGGCATATTTTAACCATAAACAAATTACCATTAAAAAGAGAATAAAATAAATATGAGAACGAACACCAAGACCATGCAGGCTAATGCCCAACAATAAGATGAGCTCAAAACTGGAAAGGGTCTTAGTAGTAAGGACCACCAATCACACCTTTTGAGGGATTTTAGGGAATCATAGTTGGACATATCGACCGTTATCACCGCAATTTGATGAGCCAGCACTTCACAACATCAAGCCTTTATAATATCTCCACTTATTTAGCATCCCATAATTGCATGATTTTCTATTAAATTTGAAATTAATTCAAATTAAATTTTTAAATAAGTAGTAAATTCCATCAATATCATTTTCAATTTACAAAATTTAAATTCAAAATTTTACTCATTCAAAAATTTGGATTTGCTTTTTAAAATTAGAATAAATTGAGTAATAAATTGTTTAGAATCGTAATTTTATTGATATGATCCGTGGTTTAACCTTATATGCATTATATGGCAGAACAAATTCTGGGAAGAACTAAAGTTCTAGATTCGATATAAGACAATTTAGTATTTCTTCATTCAGTCTCATCCAATCAAAATGTTTTCCCTTTTTATTGGATGGGTTGTTTTTTTTTTATAAATTATGAAATAAAAAGGGGTTCATTTTATCAATTATTTGATAATTATTAACTACAATCTTAATATTTTTACTACTTTTAGTACTAGTATCGACCTAGGACTAAATATCGATCTTATTTCTAAGACAAAAATGAAGATTTCTCCAATTAGAAAACTTTCTGTGCAATAAATTCCTCATAGTATATCGCCTTCTCTTAAATGTTTTACGTTCGTGATAATTTCTCTAATCTAAATATTTGTATATGTCTATTTAGTAATGAGTTTGAAATTCTTGAAATATTTTTGAATTTGAAAAAACTATTTTTTTTACTTTTCTAATATATATTATATACTTCTAATTCTTAAATCCATGTTAGTAAACGAAAAAAAATCTAAAACAATTGTCAATTCAAATGTATTTTTGACCTGATTCAACCGATCCGTACTAATTTTTTAGTCAACTAGTTCAACCTTTTTCTCTAGACAGGTGTATTGGCCAATTCTAGGTTCAACTAGTCTATTCGTTGAATCCCACAACCTTGGAATTAATTACAAATGCAAAGCTCAATGTGTTTTAAATCAAAACTAGTTTGATTAAAAAATTATTAAAATAAAAAAAAATCGATTTAACTGCCAGTTTAGCCGATTCATATTAATTCCCAATCTAATTGATTCAAAATTATTTTTCAAATTGATATCGTAATCGATTTCTTATCTAACCAATTAATCTAATCTAATTCAAATAACTACGTCAAAACTGTAATAATAGACTATGGCGGAGTCGCATAGCCCATTGTAATTGACCCCACAAAGAAAAATATTATATTTCCTAAAAAATACTTATAAAAAATTATATAATTGATACATTCATCCCACAAAAATTGAAAATGCTTGTGAAAATTTTTAAAAAGTAATTATTTTATAAAACAATTTTTTATATAAAAAATAAATTAAATTTTCTTCATTAGTAATTCTTTAATTTTCATTCAAAACATTACTTTTCTCTCAAATTTCTCTTGTTTTCTCGTATTTTCTTTAGAATTTTTTAAAAATAGGTGTTCAATTTTTCGATTACTTTCAAGTTGGTATTTCTAATTTGGTAACAACTATTTTTTCTTTTCAAGCTTTATTGATTAAATCCCTAAAAAATTAAGAGTGTAGCTTTTCTTGTGATAGATTAAAAATTTTATGCAAGATTTAATTTTTTATTTATTAAATGATTTTAGGATTTTGATTTTGTATAATATTCATAATATTGTAATTGGGTAATAATTTTTAAATGTTGATTAATAAAAACCCTTAAATAAATTGGGATCGGTTGTATGAATAATCTTTAATTTTTTGAATATTAATTAAAAATTAACATTTTTATTTAGAATTTGTTATTTATTGCGTGATTATTGTGAAAATTGATATATTGTATTATCATGTCATCAAAAAATACTTAAATAATTTTTATTTTTTATAAATAACAATTACTAATTATATGCTAGCTTCGTGAGTAAGAACAGAAAACTATTTTAAAAGAAAGTTTACTAGTGGTCGGAGAAGAACAATAAGATAAAAAAATATTAAGCATTAATTTATATGATTATTATAAACGTTTTAATTTTTAAAAAAATTGATCCCACTATCTAAATTTTTTTTATTCCATTCCTGATAGTAAATATTTTTATCAACATTGCAATCACTCGAGTTGAAACCCTAAAAATGATATTATTAGAAAATATTAATTTTCAAAAATATATTAATTGTAAGAAAAAGAATATTCATAAACTGGAAGGCCACGTGGATATTAAAAAGAACTTTACAATAATTAAAAGAACCTCAAATGATTATGTACACCATTCAAAGAGAAAGTTACAAACAACGGCTAAAAACAGTTTAGGAAGTGACTCGGTCAAAACTCAACCCACCGCCCACTAGGCGCCAACCGAAACAACTGGCTAAACCGAGTCAAATTGTTCGACTCATTGTCCGCCGTTGCAACCACCACCATTTTCCCTTTATTCTCCTTCTTTTCAATCGCCGCCACAAGGTTCGCCTTCGTCTCCTTTATCAAACCCCACAAATCATCGTTCCTGTTCCTGTTCACCAACAACACAGCTATCCTGTCCTTGCAACCCTCGAACCTGTTTATACAACTCAGGAACTCAGTACACTCACTCCAACTCAAACTCGCCATCCTCGCTCCGAGTTCCGTGACTCGGACGAAGATTTCACGTTGTACTGATCTATAATCTTCGCTAACCAATCTCACAATCTCGTGTACCAAGCTCTTCCGTTGAAGATAAAGTGAATCGGCCGGTACATTACCCAAATGATCGGCAAAATTAACAAGAACATCAAGTTCCTTTAGTAAATCCGAGTTCAAAAACCCTATGATTTCGTTCTTGGATCGTGGTGAGTTAAGGTGATAACCCAAGATCCTCGAGACCATCAAATTTTGTTCCAAGATTCCGGCGTACCATCGGACCCATGCCGACATGTCGCATGTCTCTGAATCGGAACCGTCTCGGAACGTCGATAAGTTGAGAAAATTCCGGCCACCGGAAGAAGGGTAAACCGCGAGCTGATCTTTCAAGATGAAGGAACCTTTGTTTATTATGTTATGGATTGTGTAGAGACATTTGACAGCGACCGATGAATCTTTGGTGCGGTGTAGACGGTCCATGACGGCTTGTATACAAGTGCATGCTGTGAAACGTGAGCCATGACCAAGGCCTATAACGGCTGCGATTCGGTGATCTGATGGGGGAACAGAGGAGCCGTGGGTGGTGGCTCGTAGAATGACGCGACGAGTGGAAGCTTTGTGGCGCTTCGTTGATAAAGTTGTTTTGACAAATGAACCCTTGTCTTTTAAAATTCCGGAGACGATTCTAAGCCTTTTGTGATACCCCATTGAAACAACACTTGAAAATATACAGAGTTGAAGGAAGAAGAAAGGAAAAGAACACAGTTCATGTCGATTTCTTACGACAAGCTATAAATACTTCAAAAAGACACGGCAAAAGAAAAAGAGTTAAAATCTGCTGGTAGACCCTGTACTTGTATAGAATTTTCAATTTGGTCCATGTACTTTAAAAATTAAAAATTCAATCCTCTTATTTTTTTTCAATTTAAAAATTAAATCTATCAATTTAACATCTTTATTTTCTATTAATCATATGCCACGTCATATGTGGGCAGCTTAATCAAAATTTTAAATCGACAAATTTTGATAGAAAATATTTACGATTTTAATAATAGGATTGAGTTTTTTAAATCAAAATAATAGAAAGACTTATTTTTTAACTTTTTTTAAGTACAAAGAATAACAACATATTTTAATTTAACCGGTAAAATATATGATTAATTAAAATAAAGGTAAACTACTAAAATAGTCACTTTTGTTTCTCTTGGGTTACATTTTAGTTATTTGTGTTTGAAATGTTACGTTTTAGTCACTTACGTTATCGTGTTGTAACATTTTAGTTACTGAGAATTAATTGTCGTTAACAATGTAACGGTAAGTTGACGTGACACGTTAAATCATCGTTTCAAAAAAGGAAAGTTAAAAGAGCATAAAAGAAAAAAAAAACATAAATTGCTCAAAACGAAAAAGAATGTGGGGACCAATTATATAATTTAACCTAAAAATTTTGCTTGAAATGATGATTTAACGAGTTATGCCAGCTTATCGTTACACCATTAACAACAATTAATGATTCAGTGACTAAAATGTTACAACATGTTAACGTGACTGAATAAAACATAACATTTCAAATATAAGTGACTAAAATGTAATTTGAGGAAAATAAAAGTGACTATTTTGATAGTTTATTGCTAAAATAAATTTTCTTTGAAAAGTTAATTAATTAATTAATTAAATTACAAAAGTAGGGGGTTTATTTCGTCAACTTCCCACGTTTTTTTTTTTGCTACGGGGATTATTTTGAGAAATTTGACTAGTAATAGGGATGGCCGTGTTAGAAAATGACATTCCATATAATATAATTAATTAATTGTGGAGAATAAAAGAAGAAATTTCCCTTAAAACGAGTGTTCTAGTAATTACTATATCAATTAGGACCAAGTCTATGATTAAAGACGTAAATTCTCAAGTTGACATTGTTCGGGATTGGACTCAAGCGCTCATATCTATAATTTAATATTTTTTGTCATTAGATTAAAAGGTTGTTGATTGAATTTTAATTTTATCGATGTCATTTTATTGTAATTTTTTGGAGTGTATGGGTTTAAGATGCATATTCTTCTTCTAATTTGATTAGTTAATAAATCAGGAGGGGTTGTGGAGAGTTTAAAAAATGTGGGGAGAAAAAACTAGATTTATGACACGTTCACAATGTGGGTGAAAAAAAATTCCTAACAAATATATTTATTAAAACTTTACATAAAAATTAAATTGATGTTTGGATATAACGATAAAGTTAATTGACTATCATGCATAATGTTTTGAGTTCAAATCTTCAATGATATACTATATAAAAAGATAAAATTATCCTTATAAAAATACAACGTAATTGTATATGAGATGGTACTTTAGTAATTTCATTATTGAGTTAGTATTCAGTTGACTCTAAACTTGATCATGGGGTGGGCCACTCGTCCAGGCTTAAAGGCCTGCCTGAAAAGTAGGAGGGTTTGAGTAAAATATATGCCCAAACAATGAGTTTAGAAAAAAAAATAAGGCTCATTTAGAAAATAAATTAGGCCTTAGGCAAGACTTTTTGGCCCGACCCGAATTTGACAAAAAATTTCTACTGCTTTTTGCTGTTGTTTACTATTGTTATGTTATTGTTTTGCTATCATTTCACTATGATATTGCTACTATTTTGTTGTTATTGTTTAAATATTGTATAATTCTTATTTTATTGTTAATTTTGCTATTATTTTAAAGGCATTTGTTTGTTAAGTTGCAACCATGTTAGTGTTATTTAAGTATAAATACTTTTTTTATATATATATGTATTTTCAATTTGTTGGGAAACATTTATCTTAATGTTTTTAGTCTATTTGATGTATTATATATTTTTATAAAAAAACAATCTAAAAAAAGTAATGCAAGCGGGCCAAGCTTGGGTTTAATATTTTTTACCTAGGTCAGACTTTGACAAAATTTTAAGACTATTTTTCGGGTCAAATTAGGCTCGAGCCTAAAAAAATAAACGAGCAAACTAAAATGACATTTTTTTAATGATTACAAATATTATTCTCAATTACAAATATAAACAATACATATTTAAATAATTATAACCTTATCTTTAAATTCGTATAAAAATAAATTTAGATAAAACCTATACATCCACATGATTTACATAAGTGATATTCAGCCATCAAAATTGTCAAAATATCAATATTTAAACTAAGCCCTTATTAAATTTTTTATTAAAATCTTAAATTATTTTTTTACTAGAATTTGGTCAACAAAAATGTTTTTTTTTTCTAATAAACTTTTATTTATTTTCGAAGAAATTAATCCATCCTATGAAATATTTCTTTTGTTGAATTTTTTTCACATACTAGTATTTTATCCTATATATTTGAAAATATTTTAAATTAATTTAAATGATTTGAATATTCAAAAATTCTAATAAAATAATTGGACCTATAATCACATTTAACTTTTTTTTAAGTAAGAATCAGAGAGAATCAATTACAACCACAAACAAACAATAAAAATTGATTATCTAATCGAATCTTATAAAAAAATTAACAAAAATTATATAAAAATTCGGGATGAATCGAAAACTTTTTCATTAAGCAAATTTAGCTTTAGGATAATGATTAGGGGAAAAATATCATTCATTTAGAAGTTTTAGAACATTATTGGAAGTCAAATGTTTGTTTTTGAGTCTTATCATGAATATTGTGATTGCGTGTGTTGAATCTCAATATCATTCCCTTTTATACATGTGATTAAAACTATAAGAAATAAACATATTTAAGATAAAGTTAAATTCTGCTTTAAGTCCCTATATTCTTCGTGTATTTAAAGTTTCATTCCTTTACTTTTATTTTTAAGAATTTAGTCCTTTTAATTTTTGAATTTAAAAGTTAAAGTCTAAGTGTTTACACTGCTAATTTAATTTAATTAAAATTAAGGGTGTAATATTTTGACGAAAAAAAATGGTACGCTAACTATGTTGCAATGAACTTAAATTTATTAATAAAATTTTAGCGAGACTTTAATTTAAAATGAAATCAATTAAATTGATTTTTTCTTGCTTAAATTTTTTAAAAAAATCAATTAAATTAAATTGGATGTTGGTTTATTTCAATTAAAATAAATTCTGAATTGTTTCTAAATCACTTTTGGTTTTAATTAAGTTAAAACTAATTTTAAAATTTTCTAATCAATTTTTTAAAATTTTGACATGGGTGGATATTTGGATATCCATTTATGTTGGCTTTTGAATAATTTAATTAAAAATAAATAAATTTCTGTTTAAAATAAAAATTAAAAGAAAATTAGTTTCAATCAAAGTTATTTAACAGCTAAAAGCTCAAATCAGTTTTTATTAAGCCCAAATCTTTTTGAAAAATCCATATTAGATTTTAAGGCTCGAATCAGTTTTGAAATAGTAGCTTAATTGGGCTCAAATACACTTTCGGCCCAATCCTTTTTCAAATTTGAGCCCAATTTTAAATTTGTAGCCCACTTTTTTTAAAATGAAGAGTCCAAATGTCTTCTAGTCCATTTTTTCATGGCCCAAGCCCATGTCATTTTTATTTTGCAAACTAGGGTTTTTGGAACCCTAGTCTATTTCAGTCGTTGCTACCCTTAAGGTGGACACTAATGGCTGTTGCGTGCACACATATATACGTAGAAAATAGATTTAAAGGCTAATAGGATACAAAGTTTAGGGTTTATGAAAGATCTCTGTAAAAAGAAAAAGGAGAAAGGAGTCTACTAATAATCAAGTATCAATATAAAAAAAGAAAGAGAAAAAGAGAAAAATATTATATCAGTTTGAAACTATGTCACATAAGATTTAATGTAACATTTAATAGTTAAATCAACGATTTTAATAATGAAAGGACCTGATTGATATAATATCGATAGTTTAAAGATGTAGCTAGAATGATTTAGAATTTAAGAATCATTTTAGAATTGGGATCATACTTTGGAAATGTTTGATACAATTAACTTACTTAAAGAGTTCTATGGTAGTATAAATTTTGTATAATTCATCTTACTTATTCTATTTTAACTCTAAATTCATTTTGCTTCAAAAAGTCTAAATTCATCCACTTAAAATTAAATCTTTGATGCCGATTGAGCATCTTAGCTTGATTGGCATTGTTGTCAGTAAAAGAAGATATGAGTTTGAGTGTGCTGAAACACGTTATTCTCCTATTTAAGGGTTAAAGAGGGGTTACGGATAGTTTTAGCATTATATAAAAAAGAACAGATATGATAAGAATATGAGATTAATATTTAAAAAAAATTGATTTATTATAATTCATATTTAAATTTTAAAAGATTTTTTATTTTGGAATAGTATTTGGAAAAGTATTTAATGTGTGAGGTTTGGTAGAAAAATATTCACTTACCCTCTCGAGTCTCGAAATTTGATGAAAAATATAATAATTTCTTGAAATTTATTTATTAAATAAAATTTTAATGGAATTGGTATGACTTTAGTAAAAGCCCAGGTAAGCTCTACGTGTGCTCCATGCAAAGGAAAAACTCAACACCAATCTTTGGCAAGATAAGTTAGAGTTGTTTCATGTGTGAAGCATGCATGCGCCAGCTAGAGTTATGGTTGGCGAGGCATCATTTGGGTGAGTTTGGATGGGCGGTGCGTTTAGCTGCGGTTAGTGTAAAAACAGCGGTGGCGGTGAGATTAGATACTGTAGCGATACTGTAGCGTGAGACAAAAAGTAAGTTAAACGCACCGCACCGCAGTCAATCGCCCATCCAAACGAAGCCTTTGTGAGCGATGTTGTAATCAGCGAGATTGAAAGCGAGGTGATGATGGCGTGGCTAGTTCTGGCAAAGTATCGGTTACAATTCTAAGCTCCATTTTTTCAGTTATTCTTATTTCCCAAATGGTTTAAAGATTAAACAAAAGTACTCGTTTAAAAAAAAATTCAAATGAGTTTCTATAAAAAAAAATTGTATCAAATTGAGTCATTAATGAAAAAAAATCATTTGACCTCTTTTATTAATGAAAATTGTTAGTTACTTAATTTGATTGTTAGCTATATTTACGTGACTGAAAGAAATTACCAAAAGTTACCATGTGACAGAATGATGATGTCAGTATTTTTTTATAAAAAAATTAAAAAAAAATTTAAAATGTAAAATAGAATGAATCTTATTAATAATTATATAAAATTCTAATATATATTTTAAAAACGCCAAAAATATTCTTATTTATTTTAGTGTATATATAATTACTTTTATTTTAATTTTATAAAATTGACTATATAAATTCAATTTAGAATGTACCATTTGTTGCATGAATAAGTATGTCACATTGAAGTGAAAGGAAAAAAAATATTGGATAAATTATACCCAATGTCATTAAATTATCAGTATATTTATATTTTGTTTATTCAACTTTAAAAATTTATAAAATGGTCACTGAACTATTTAAAAGTTTTCATTTAAGTTATTGAACTATTCAAAAGTTTTTATTTATTTAAGTCATTGGGCAGTTAAGTTTTTTTTTTTTACTTTTTAAATTTGACTAGTAGTTCCATGCAATGATTCGATAGTCGGTACGGTAGATTAGTATCCATTGAGGAGTAGAAGAATATATTTTAAATCTAAATTATTTTGACGGTCATTGTTAGAGATTAGTGCAGGCGATGCGAATAGAGAAGGCCATACATAATCAATTTTAATATCCCAATGACTTAAATAAAATTTTTTAAATAATTTAGTGACTATTTTGTAATATTTTAAAGTTAATTAACCAAAACGTAAAGTTACTATAATTTAAATCTTGGAGGTAGTTTATCCAAAAATATTACAAAGGAAAAAAATATTGCCAGGTATAAGTGTGGGACCACATTATAAATTTTTAGATCTGATCCTCGAAATCGCACTCTAACGGCTATTTTTCTTTCAATTTGAAACTTCCTCACCAAGAAAAAAATCCCAGCAAAAAGAAAAACAATCCAAGAAAAAGAGAGAAAATTCCTCCCTCTCTTGTCTTCCCTTGCAGAAAAAAGAAAACCCTAATTCCATTTCCTAAATACCCCTAATTTCCCAACTTTTTTTTTCCTTTCATTTTCATTCTACATTTTTTTTCCTCCGAAAGAAAACTTTTTTTTAAAGAAATTTTTTTAAGGTCTTTTGAGGTCTACGATTATTCAAGAATCAATTTTTTTTTGGAGTAATTGTGGAAGACATGGATATTCCTCAAGAAGTTGATGATTACATTAAAGAAACAATTGAAGATTCCTTAGGTCTTGAAATCTCCACTCAATCTTTGCAACTAAAGCTCCGCTCCACCGAAGAAGCCCAGCGTCGACTCCGTGACCAGTGCTTATTCCTTCTCTCAAAATTGAAGGAGAAAGATCAAATCATCGAGCGCTCAAAGGCTCGTTAACTCAGTTTTGAGTATTATTTTCGATTTATTTAAATGTGGAATTATTGACATTTTTTATTGAATTTTTTTAAGGCGGAAGCGAATATGAATGCGGTGGCGTTGAAGAAATTCGTGGAGGAGAATCAGAAGCTTGCGGCGGAGTGTGCGAATCTGTTGACTCAGTGTAACAAATGGGAAAGAGAGTGTTCGCTCTATGATCGTGATAGGGAAGCGTTGATGGATTTTGGGAATGAAGCGGATGAGAGGGCAAAGAAATCTGAGATTAGGGCTCATGAATTGGAAGAAGAATTGAGGAAATTAACTGAAGAATTAAGGTTCTACAAGCACCATTATGAGAACCAAGGGGTAAATTAAAAACTTTCCTTTAATTAATTAACTTTTACTTTGTTTTCAATTGTTGATATTGCTGACTTGAGGATCCTTAGTTAAACATTTGAACTTAGTTGAGCATGCATGAGAAAACCATTAGATGACATAACTTGAACACAATGGAACTGCTTTAAGTAGATTGTTTTCAGTTTTTAATGTTATATGATTTGATTAGAAAACCCGCCATCATATATAGTTCTGTTTAGTACTATGATACCTCTGAAGTTACTGATAAGCATATATACATTCCTTGAAGATTGATTCATCTTCTGAGGGCACTGCTTTGGAAGAGAATTTGCTTGAGTCGGTTCTATCAACGTTGATTTCTAAAGATGAAGTTATGTGTGGACGAGCATTCTTGGAGGCAAATAATTCACTTGAAGCATGTCAAAAGATGCTTAAAATGTGGAATAGGTGACGTTTTCTTCTTTTATTTCTTTCATCTGCAACTCTGTTGATTAATGGAGATATATGTGCTTTCTTCACTGCTAGACTACTCACATATTTCTGAATCAAATTTTTGGCTTGTTTTGTTTTGCAGGTTGAGGCCTTCAACTCGAAAAATTTTGTCACTGGCTGCGGAAGTAAAGACCCTTGAGAAAGACAAAGAACATCTCAGAATGAACCTTTGTAAAGCTGAAGATGAGGTAATAACCAAGAACTTCAAACACTGCATGCTCGTTGAAATTTGCATATTCCTTGTCATAAAAAAGATATTTTTATCCCTGTAGGTCAAAGTTCTGTTTGAAGAAAACAACATATTGGATGAAGCGAACAAAAGATTATTGAGGCAATACCACAAAGAAAAGAACCTCCATGGTTCTGATGGGAAGCATTCTGGTAGTGCATCTACGAAGGTGAGGAGGGAATATGTTGGATTCTCTGTATCTGTTTTGTCTTGCACGAGTGCTTGTTCTCACATGTAAAGACTAAGTGCACTTCCTGCATGTGTTTAGTCCATAAACACAAATTCATTGATTTAGTGCTATTATTTGCCTGACTCTCTCGCAGACAAACAAGCGAAAATCAAGTCCCAAGATATGCAGTCCAATTGAGAAGAAGATTGATTTCACTGATCCGGATTCAGCAAGGAAGCCTCTCTCACCCTTGCGGCATAACTCCCCTGACTTAAGAATTTAGAAGTGAATACTTAAATCTCGTGCATGATAGGATCTATTCTCTTTGCAACAATGATTATGTTAGAAGTAGATTTACATATAGCTTTTCTGAAGCTGAGATGTTTGTAGTTGTGAGAGATAGCTCCCAAGCACCGGAAGGAAATCCCTCCTCCCCCTTTTTTTA
The DNA here is from genome assembly GCF_007990345.1 of Gossypium hirsutum. NCBI lineage: Eukaryota > Viridiplantae > Streptophyta > Magnoliopsida > Malvales > Malvaceae > Gossypium > Gossypium hirsutum. Next base: position 4,324,690 of record NC_053429.1, read on the forward strand.
TAAAAGGTGTAAGTAACTCTGTCATCTTCTGCTTTTCTTTAGGCCTGACTAATCTGATATCATAGAATGGATAATAGCTCAAGCTAGTGCTGTAGAGAGAAATTTTAGCAATTCTAAAATTGATTGTTAGATGCATATCGTTTTGGCAGTCTCTGATTAATTTGTGTGAATTTAGCACATTACTTAACTACTCTAATTTTTCAGAGATTTTTAGCTTTGTTTTGTTGGGTGATTAGCTCTTTTATAGGCTCAATTCTAATCCTTTCTTTTCACATTAAAAACTGTTGTTTTTGTGGGTTCACACTGACTGCATTTTGGGCCTTGTAAAAATTCTGGGATTTAAAAATGGACCACTATTCTCACATTTGTTGTGTGCTAAAGTTGCTTTCGAGATGCCAACAAGAAGAAGAGTTAAACTATATCCACTATTCTAGTTGTTATCATTTGTACATTTTCTGCTCGCTGTTACACACTGTAGTTCGTTGTTTGAAAAGGTGCAAAATTGCCCTAAAATTTTATCAAATGTTTTTAATCGGGATAAATATTAAAACTATACATGAGCTTGATAAAATTTGCAATATTATAAATTGATTTTAATTTGGCGCATTTGTATAAATTAAATTTTTAGGTTTAATTTTTACATTTTATTAATCTTGTTATCTATGTGGTTTAGTTTTCCTTTAGATCATGTATAAATTGTTGAAATGACATTTTATTAGGTTAAAAAATAAATAAATAAATTTAAATAAGTTCATTTAGACTTTTTTAAAAAATGGATTTCTCGAGGAAATAGAAAACTCTGTTCGTAAATATTTTTAACTTAGATGAAAATAAATTTTTTTATTCTTTAATCTAATAAAATGGCATGTTAGCAATTTATCTGATTTAAAACGAAATGTATGCAAATTGTATTAAAATTTCGGTATAGATGAATAACTATTTCAAAAGACGCATTAATTTCTATTCAGATTTCATTCTGTTATTATAATTTACGAGAAAAAGAAAAAAATATAAAATTATGAAGAAAAAGCGAGCTGTCAAAGAAATCAATAACAACTTAATTTTATCATTATCTTGATATTTTAAAGGATTAGAATGATATTTATTTTCATTACCTCATTATTACATGTAGCATGCGTAAAACATTTTTTTTTCTGGAAAAATATTATATGGGCTTTCTTCTTTGGTGGCGGTGGTTGGCCGCCTTGGTGAGGCTGAGGTCCCATTAGCCTAAAAGGGATGAAGGCAAGAAGATTGCACCCAAGTGAAGAGCAAAAGGAATCTTAAGCTTACGAGAAAAAGGTTGGGATAGGTGGTCCACAAAAGGGTGTGATTGGTGAAACCATCCAAATATTCAAGGGTTTTTTTTAATACTTTATGCAAAATTAGTAATAACAAGACCGAATAAAAAAATAAACTAAAATCTATACATAAATATGCATAAAATGAGACGAAAATTTATACTCGTAATTATGTATAATGAGACTCAATTTTAGATCTCAAGAACTTAAAAGTAAAAGCTTTATGAATCAAAAGATAAAATTCAACACTAAAATTAACGACTTAATTGACAAATAAGGATTTAACCAAATATTTTAAGTTTACCCATTAATTTAAAACTTTACCCTAATTTGGGATGTATATGCACTTTATGTTTAATTCATATGTGACCAAATCAGTACTTGAACAATTGACCAGGCCTAGGCAAGCTAGAGTGGCATTGCCTAAGGGTAGTTTGCCTAAACCAATTGACCCCAATAACTCAACTAACCAAACCAAACCCATCTTCCTTAAAAAGAGCATATGATTTATATGCCTTTTGTATGATTTTAGTGGCTTCTTTACTTGGGGTAAATAGGGGAATGAAGAGAGGCCATTTTGGTTTTTACATCACTTGAGAGTTACTTAAATCATGGCCATGGAGACTTTTAGTCTCATGTTAGGTGGGAGGTTTGTATCAAAATCTGATTCACCAAATCCATTTTTGGACAACTTCAAAGACAACACTTGTAAGTTAAGTCCTTTCCCATTTTGTTCTGTGTTTCAGTTTTTTCAAAAGGTTAAAATATGCTATTAGTACTTTTACTTTATAAAGTTTGAGAGTTAGCTCTATACTTAAAAAATTAAAATTTCAAATCTGTAAGTATTTTCTGTCAAATTTTGTCAATTTGAAATTTCGGTTAGGTTGTCCTTATACAACGTGACAATGATTACTAGAAAATAAATATAAGTTTACAAATTTTGACATAAACTACCAACAAAAATAACAATTGAACTAGGAATTTTAAATTGAAAAAAGTAGAAGGATTGGATTTTTAACTTTTAAAGTACAAATATTAAATCTCAAATTCTATACAAATATAGTGACTAACAACATATTTTAACCTTTTCAAAACAAAAACATCAAAGGTATCAACAATTCTTTTTCCATAAAAAAGGATACAAGATCAAGGTATGTTACTGGACTTATAAAGGATCGAAAGTGGTATTTATAAATCACCCATCAAATAAAATTGTTAATAAAACTTGAAACCTAAAGTTTTTTGAAATTCTAACGATTACTCAAACAACTGAACCAATTATATTCAGAAAAGATTATCAATATTAATCATTAGCTAATCATCTCCCCCATTTGATTCCTTTTGCAAGGCAATGGACTTTTAAAGTCCTCATTGTTTTCCCACAACCTAAATTGCCTAATTGAAACCTAAGCTTCAAAACTTTTCTTCCTATTTTAGGGTTTTTTTCCCTTCTTTCGAAGTCTAAGATAACATGTAGTCAATGGCAAAAAAAAAGCCCTTCTAAGGGTTGTTTGTTGGATGCCAGCTTTTGTGTACAAGAGAGAGTTTCCTAGATAAAAAAGATCACATCTTGTTTGAGTACTCTTCAAGCATGTTATATTGACTGTTCCACTCTGTTTTGCATTACCAAACATCTCTGTTTTTAGATAGATGGGTGAATATATATATATATATATGTACGACCTTTTTTCGTCTGTTTTTGAAAGTAACCTCTAACAGAATATTAATGGTGGCAAATCTTCATGATGGCAACTACTGACTTGTTTATAAAATAATCAAGAAGAAAACGAGATAAAAGGAATTCCCATGCTTTTTCTTCACTAACAATCCATCATTATAATGTCTAAAAGTATATCAATGGAGATTATGGAGTTCCTTTTAATTGATATGGAATGCACAATTAATTCCTTATGATCTGGCTTGGTAGCAAAAAGTACATAGCCACCCATTAAAGTTACCTTACTTATCCATTATTTAACTCATCTATTATTGTAGATTTTGTCTTAGCTCGATTGACATGGGTATTGTTATCAATGCAAAAAGATGTGGATTCAAGTGCGTTGAAGCGTATTATGCTTCGATTTATGGGTTAGGGAAGTACTATGTGTAGTTCTAAATATTGTGTCAAAAAGATGAGGCATGATCATAATCTAGAGTAGTTCAAAAAGAAAGAAAAAAAAACTCATCTATCATTTGAGTGAACAGCAATAAAAAAAATAAAGATGAAACAACCATAAGATGTGATGTGTTGGTAGTTTATTTTGTTCTTTAAGCATGTGATTATTGTTTCAATCCGTGTTTATGAGAAATGAGCACATTTCATAGTCAAATGTTTATCTCTTTAGAGAGCTCACATGTGTTTATCTTCGCATATATAAGCGAAGCTAGAGGCCCCAAAATGAAAATTACCTCTTTAGTCCCTTTAGGAATTACAAAGTTTTAAATATTAATTGTAAAATTGTATTTCAATCTCTCTTAAAATTTAAAATTCAATTATAGTTTAATCCCTTGAAAAAATGTTAAAATTTATGTTAATACAATGGCAAAATTAAATTTTTAACTCTAAAATTTTTGTAATTCAAATTCAATCCCTCTAAAAAAAATTCTAACTTCGCCCCTTAAACTTAATCTCGATTTGAAAAGTTTTTAGTGTTAGGTAATAATTCATCCTTTTGGAATGAAGTTTCCTTTTTACAAAATATTGATTTTGCATGGGAATTAAGTGTACCAAACATATTCCTTCCATGGCATTATAAAAGGAAACTCCATTTCAGAAATTTTTATCACAAAATTCTCCTATCTCTGTTTTCAAAGTGTTTCTCCACCTAGCCTCTTCCACAAGAAAATGGCAAGCTCAAGTGTGGGAATGGCCTGTCTTGGGCTAGTTTTATGCATGGTGGTTGGGCCAAGCTTGGCCACGGTTTACACTGTTGGTGACACCTCTGGCTGGGCAACCGGTGTCGATTATAGTGGTTGGGCTAACGACAAGACCTTCAAAGTTGGGGATTCCCTCGGTACTACTGATTTTCTTAAACCTCAATCTCTTGGCCATCACTAACTCCCCCTACATTTTTTATGGTTAAATTCTGCTATTAGTATCTTTACTTTACGAAAGTTATGGATTTAACACCTACACTTTAATTTGGTCATTTTTAGTCATTGTAGTACTTTTCAAATTTTAAAATTTCAGTCCTCACCAAACAATAATTATTAAATTCATTAAGTTTTTTTATTTTCAAAATTTAATGCAACAAAAATATTATCATATATTTAATGTCGAGATAGCTTGTTATTTTTATATATTACCTACTAAGAATCTAACTATAGATTAAAAAATATTGGGTCAAGACTGAAGTTTTGAAATTTGAAAAGTAAAAAGACTTAGAATGATTCAATTAGAGAATATATGCTAAATCTATAACTGTATGCATAATGAAGGACTAGTAATTGAATTTAGCTGAAAGTATTTAACTCCTTCTATTTGGGTCAGGACTAAAATTTCAAAATTTAAAAATTTATAGACTAAAATTGAAAGCATAGGGACTAGTAGAAGAATTTAACCTTTTTTATCTATTCATAATGGTTTTTAACGTTTTTCGTTTGTGGTTTGGTTGCCTTTAGTTTTCAATTACCCAACAAGCCATACAGTGGAGGAGGTAAGTTCTAGCGATTACAGTACATGTACGGTGGGGAAAGCAATCTCGACGGATAGCACCGGAGCCACCACCATCAATCTGAAGACCGCCGGTACTCACTACTTCATTTGTGGTGTGGCTGGTCATTGTGAGAGCGGCATGAAGCTTGCGATCAAAGTGGAGTCTTCTTCTTCTTCATCTTCCACTGATAAACCATCAACCACTTCACCATCTACTACTACGACGACTAAGATCCCGGATTCATCTTCTTCATGGAATCTTTCACCGGTTCTGGCTTTTGCTACAACTTGGGTCGCATTGTGCGTGATGATGGTTGTTTCATAAGCTTTTGGTGGCTAAAATGGTGGTTGGCTTGGCCAGGATAGAGGCAGTGCTTTGTTTGTATTGAGGATTATTGCTTTTATCTTATGAATGAGAACCTTACTTGTTCTGTTTTCTACGGTATTAAGTATATATATATATATATGGGAGATGTTATTTGAATCGGATCAAAATCGGTTAATTATCGACTAAAAGACTAATTGAAATAGTTTTAACTGAATTTTTTTACTGTTTTAAATTTTTAATAATTTTTTAATCGAACTAATAAATCAGTGTCTAACTGGTTTAACTTAAAAATCGTTGGAAATAAATTTTATATATTTTATATTTTTTTTCACTCATGTAATGGAAATAATTGTGGGTTGTTGTTTCATGTTTCCTGTGAATATTGGTTAAAATTTTCAATTATCCCATAACCCTTTGACAACATTAGCAAATTAGGGAAAAATATTTTTTAGGATTAATGACAAAAGATTTAGATTTTTTTAATTACATTATTTCTGTATTATTTAAATTCTAGATAGATAAAATAAGTCATATTATTTTAGAGTATTTTAATTTATATACGATTGAACTCGTATCATTTGGCTCAATAAAACTTTAATTTTATCACTTAATTAAAACTTCATTTTGATTATTTTGTACATATTAATTTTATTATTATACATACGATATTACTTCCATTAATTTTATATCTAAAATAGTATTAAACAAAAATATAATGATAAATTTAACGCTTAATGTTGGATCATTAAAATATTAATTGTACAAAAAGATACGAAAATGTGTAAAACAATTTTAGTTTTATATCGATCCACCCTCCTCTCTCTACATATATGGGAGGGATCCATTTGCATTGATGTAAAATTTAAGTGGTTTTACACTCTTTCATAATTTTTTATACGATTAATATTTTAATAATCCAACCATCAGATTTCATGCTTCATTCATATAGATTATGTATGTCAAGTTCGATCTTAATTAAAAATTCCAAACCATTCATTTTATGTAAAAAAATCATTCATTAAATATATATTAATACAAATAATATTTTAGATTGATAAAAAAAGATATCAGATTGATTCAAAATTGTACATGCATGACAAGTATAATTATTTATAAATTCAACTGTTTGATTGTTAAAATACTAATTCTATAAAAAATTACGGAATGATGAGGAACCACTTAAAATTTATACTACTGGAAGTGAAGGGACCCACATGTGTGTTGGGAGGAGAGATCCACTTATTCTGAAATAAAATTAATATGATTTTACTTTTTTTTTTATAATTTTTTCTGTGATTAAAATTTTAATAGTTTATCTGTTATATTTCATGTCTCATTCATATGGATCTTGGATGTCAAATTTGGAGTAAAGAATTTTTTTTCATGTAACAAACTATCAAAAACCCACACATGACACACACACAAAGTGAGGTGAGGACTCACACATTGCAATTACGCATGATAAGACTCGAACCTTCAAAGTCTCCACCTTAAGCAACAAATCGGAATCTCATTGGCAATTAATTTAATTTTAAATTTTAATAATTTAGCACAATTGAAGATTATTTTTAACTATCTCATTATATAGCCCATTCCCAACCCATAAATAGGAAGATAGTACGTTTCAGCGTATTTGAACCCATATTTTTTTATATTGACAACAATACCCATACTAATCGAACTATCATTCTAAATTACATACTATTTCCACTTCCATATTTGTAATATATTCATTTTTGGACATTATAAACAACAAATAGTATAATATCTGCCCTTTTAATCAAAAGTAATAAATAAAGATTTATATTTTAGCCTTTTTCATGTACATTTAAGGACATGTGACCTGGCTTTCCAATTATATTGCATGTACTAATGTTTATATACAAAGAGGTCCACCCAATTTTCAGAAATACCAAAAAAGAAGGGCCAAATTTCCATTTTGTAATACTATTGTTATCTGGTTTTATAAGAAAATGGCAAGGTCAGGGGCAGGGACGACAATGTCGGGTGTTGTGGTGGTGATGTGGTGGTGTATGGTGGTGCAGAGGCTGGAAGCTACAGTTTTCACCGTTGGTGAGAGCAGTGGATGGGTTGTTGGTGTTGATTATGATGCCTGGGCTAAATCCAAGAACTTTAAACTTGGTGATTTACTTGGTTAGTCCTCCATTTCGTGTAATTTTTATATTTAGATTATTGGAGTTCAAATTTTTAACAATTTTTTTTTCGACCTTAGAATCGATTTGACGCATCTATCTATACTAATATTAAACTGTCGGTGAAGTTGATGTCCCAAATTAACTTAGCACCAATTTAATTAGAAAATTACTAATATATCCATGAGCTTAGAAGCTGAAAATTTGGTTGCCTAACAGTGTTCGATTATTCAAGTGCCTATGCAATAGATGAAGTCTTTGAAAATGGCTACAACACATGCAATATCGATCATCCGATCACCTCCGACAACAGCGGCTCCACCGTCATTTCTCTCCTCAATGCCGGCCCTCATTACTTCATCTGCGGCACACCTGGTTATTGTGCCCAAGGCATGAAGTTCATCGCTAATGTTACCGCTTAATCTCCGGCCGACATTAATCCATTCATCATCCACACACACCCTTGGGGCCTTTTCCATAACTAATTTTGTTATGACTTTGCTTATCTTATTTTTCGATTTTTATTTTGTATCCAAAAATATCTTATATTTAAATAAATGGAAAAATTTCAAAAGTACATATAGATTTTTTTTGGATGTGTGATTTAATATAGTGGTGGATCTTAGTGTTAAGTTTTAGGAGGGCCTAATTAATTTTTTCAAAATAATTTAAGGGTTTAATTGAAATTTCTAAAAAATTTAGAGGGCTTAATGAGAATTTCCCAAAACAATTTGGGATTTAATTGTAAGGATTACAATGTTGATGGGCTTAATAGGAATTTCTAAAAAAAATGAAAGTCCTTGTTTAAAATTTCAAAAAAAAAAGATGCTTAATGAGAATTTATAAAATTTTAGGAGGGCCTAATTAAAATTTTCATAAATTTTCAACGGCCTAACCCTTAAGGATCCGTCTATGATTTAACACATTAATTTTAATTTGGTGCAATTTTATACGTGAAACTGTAATTTTATTTAAATTTATATGCTTATATATAATAAATATGTGACATTGATATTAATGTTTTTTTGTTTTAAATGAACCTGTGTGTTGACTTGATGGCTAGGGTATTCACCGTTTTAAGTCTGGTCTGAATTCAAGTCGCGCTAATTACATTATTGTTAGGATTTTGTCCTTCTCTTTTTGATTCACCAACTAATAATAATAATATCATGATTTATTGAAAAAAAGAATAAGAAGAAAGGCATGATGACTTTTTTGGCTTTCTAATTTTGTAAAAAATTTATTTTAGCCATCTATTTAAATTTTCACCACTTTTAGCCCTTAAACTTATTTTTTTGTCAAATGACCTCAAAATAGATGGAAAATTTAAAATTTGTTAACTTTGCTGACATGACGGCATACACATGTATTATCACGTAGATGACACACGTTAGCATTTAATTAATTTTTTTTAAAATTAATTTTTTTATAAAATTAAAACTTTTTAAAATAATTTTAATGATTTTTAATATTTAAATTTTTTTATATTTATTTTTGTATACTCGATCTCATAGATACATATGAAATTCTATGGAAAATCTTATTCGATAAAAGTCATATATACGGCTTGGAGGGAGATCTTTCATATCTTTCGAGATCCACCCTACAATATGGGGTCAAAAAGCCAAAATAAATTATTTTAGCCCTTATAAAAAGAAATGAATTCTTAACCCCTTTCATGCTCGTGTCACGTAGAGGTACTGCAGAAGAAAAAACTGCAAAATCCGATCCAATTTATCATAATCAATTAGTTAACATTTGGTTAACCGTATTCTGAAACACAGAAAAATCATTGACTTATCAAATTATCTATCGTGCCTTGAAAAATATTCAACAAAAGACAGAAACAAATTCACTAAGGTTAAATAGAGAACTAAAATTTCTTTTTTTATTATATAAAATTAGAGGGCCAAATAACTTATTATGTTAAAAATAAAAAATATTAAGTATATAATTACATTAAATTAAGATTCACATATTCATAAATTAGGTGATAGTGTTTATCACAATTTAATTTAAAATAAATATAATTTAAATTTTTATGGACTTTTATTATAATTCTAGAAACTACCGTTCAAAATTCTCTTAAAAATAGTAACATATTAAAGCAAAACAAAAGGAATTAATTAATGGTTATAAAAAAACTTTCCAATTAATTTTAAATATATTGTTAGTTCACTGAACTTTGGGTTTCACCGATTTTTCCTTGCTATTTTTAACTAAAAAAATATTATCTTCTATTATCATATTCATATATTATATTATTTACAATAAAATAATATTATATTTACTAAGTAAAATTGATAATATATGTATGATGTACTCTTATATTTGACACTTTTTGCTTGTTAATTCTCTTGTCTTATGAATTTTTCACTACTTAATTGGTTGTATTTGATTTATTTCTTGTGTAGTGAACCCAATACTAGAAATGGCAACAAAAAGACGTAATCTGCAATTTTTTTTCTTTTTATTCTGTCACGGTTGGAGTCGTGGGCACGACGCTTATTTTGTCACGGCTGGAGTCGTGGGCACGACGCTTATTCTGTTACGGCTGGAGTCGTGGGCACGACGCTGGGCGCGACGCTGATCTGACGTGGCAAATCAGAAGTCAACACAGGGAATATTCTGGAAACAACTTATCTTGATCTATTGACGTGATTTGAGGGATTTTGGATTTCATTTTCATAATTTTAAAGATATTATCTTTTTTTTTTGATTAATTTTCCTTGTTGATTTGGGCATTTGAAGCCTATAAATACCCACCTTTGGGTAAGGCTAAGGGGATCTCTTGTCTTTTGTTCTTATTGCTACTTTGTTTTCATTTTTAATAAAATTTTCTTCTTTTGTTTTATTTCTACTTTACTTTATTTTATTTTATGTTTTTACATTATCAAAACATGTTAAGCATGATAATCAATATCATGCTTGGCTAATTTTTCTCAAGCCAAGAGCTAGTACGAATCAATTCCTCACGTGAAAATTGAATATTGCTTAAATCCCTTCGAGACACATTTTCGTCTTTCTGCTTAGATAGTTTGGCAATCGGCCTTACTAAAATTTTTAAACGTTTTTCAAATAAAAAAGGATCCGTTGGTCTGGAATCGTTTAATTTTACAGTTGGGAGGAAGGATCGGCCTGTGGCATTTCGACTTCCTATGAACACTCTTAGCGGCAGTCCGCTAAGGAAAGACGAGATCGGAAATGATTCTTGATAAGACAACTTCCGAGTTGGGCTTTTCCTGTTTTAAAACTAAGTATTTTAACGGCGATAGACGTGGTTGATTTACTTAAGAATCGACTTTCAAAGCTAGACTTGGGAAGATTGGTTACATGAGAGAAAAGTAAGTTACGATGGGTCGGGCCTCGTAGACTGTAACCGACATGAATCCCGGAGTAAAAATCTATTTTCGATGATCGTGGGAATTGACGAAACTAGCTCGAGGCGATTCTTATATTCGTGTTTATTCAACTTAATCTTTCATCTTCTTTATTTTATTGCTTTTATTTTAATACATCTTTCTTTGCACTTTTACTTTGTTTATTTTATTTTCTTGTTACTTCTCAAATCACCTTTTTTATTTTCCATTTCAGCTCCTAGGTCGAGAACAAGAAAGTTAATCAAAAATTCCATTAAACTCCCTGTGGATCGACCCTCTTCCACTATTCTACCTTTTTATTTATTTATTTTATTTTTGAAGAGGTTTATTTTATTTTGATAGGCAAAACGACGCCTGTCAAAAATTGGCGCCGCTGATGGAGTTTTATTTTCGGCAATTATTGATTATTTTGTTTGATTTTTATGACCAGGAGAAACCCGGAGACTCTAGTTCAATATAACCCAGAAATTGAAGCAAGCGCTCGTAAAAATCACGGTCAACGCTTCGACGAAAGAAGCATCAAGAGCAAAGAAAACGACAATCCAATCTGGAATCTACCTCTGCGACACCACCACGTGAACCGGAACAAACTCCCAACGAAGGACCACCTCCCAACACCACTACTCCAATAACAAATCCCACGTTTGAACCGGAGCCAATGGCGAACCAAACCATTAGAGAACTTGCCGCTGCCCCCGCCGTACAACAACCGCTCTGCATTACCTTTCCTCAAGGCACTACCCCTTTTCAACTTAAAACAGGGTTAATTCATCTCCTCCCTACATTCAATGGTCTTCCTAGCGAAAGCCCACATAAACATCTCGCTGAATTCCACATGGTGTGTAGTAGCATGAAGCCGCAAGGAGTCTCGGAAGACCAAATCAAACTAAGGGCATTTCTTTTTTCTTTAGCCGGAATGGCTAAGGAATGGTTATTTTACCTTCCACCTAACTCAATAACCACATGGGCTGAACTATCTCGTGTTTTCCTTGATAGGTATTTTCCAGCGGCAAAGGCAAGCGATCTTAGGCGAAGCATTTTGGGAATCCAGCAAAGGAGCGATGAATCTGTCTACGACTACTGGGAGAGGTTCAAAAAGTTATGCGCAAGTTGCCCGCAGCATGGCCTATCCGAGCAGACCCTTCTTCGGTATCTCTATGAAGGGATGCTTCCGATGGAAAAAAAGATGGTGGATGCTGCAAGTGGTGGCGCACTCATCAATATGACGCCAGAAAATGCTAGAACTCTAATCTCTACTATGGCCGCAAACTCGCAACAGTTCGGCTCTTCAAGTGAACCTAACCGACGGGTTCACGAAGTAAGTACCGTTTCTTTGGAAAATAAAATAGACAAATTGACTGATATTGTCAATTCTCTTGTCACAGGTAAGATAGGAGCCGCGAAGGTTTGTAGAATCTACACGATGCCGAACCACCCAACTGATTCATGTCCAATGCTACAAGATGAGACGGGCGCCTAAGTCAATGCCATAAATAATTTCCCAGGACCTCCTCAAAGGCCATACAATCCTTACGGTAACACTTTCAATCCCGGTTAGAGAGACCATCCAAATATGAGCTATGGAAACAAAAACCAAAATTACCAACTGAGACCACCCCCCTTTCCAAATCAATCACCACAAAAAACCTCTCTTGAGACCATTGTTGAAAAGTTAGCCATTCCAAAAGAGAAATTCCAAACCCAAACACAATCACATCTCCAAGAAATTGACAAACAAATAAGCCAACTAGCCCAAATCGTTGGTCGCCTAGAGTCTCAAGGACGATTGCCCTCTCAAACTGAAACAAATTCGAGGGAAAATGTGAGCGCGATTACTTTACGAAGTGGTACCGTAATTTCACCAGAGCCGACAAAGGAGCCCGAGAAAATCGAGAAAGACAAAGAAGACACTTCTTTGAAGAGTCAAGTAGAAAAATTCTCGCCTACCTCAGGTAAAGTCATTCCTAGTCATTCTTTTTCTACTTACGAGACTCCTCCTCCCTTTCCAGGAAAGCTTGCAAGGCGTGACAAAAAGGAAGAGGAGAAGCAAATTTTGGATATATTCAAAAAAGTGGAAATCAATATTCCACTCCTTGATGTCATTCGGAAGGTGGCAAAATATGCGAAGTTTTTGAAAGACTTATGCACAAATCGGAGGCAGTTATCCAGCAATGAAAGAGTTAACCTCAACGAGAATATTTCGGCCATTTTTCAAAGACGCCTACCACCGAAATACAAGGACCAATGGATGTTTGCAATTCCGTGCAAAATAGGAAAAGTCGGAATAAAAAGGGCAATGTGTGATCTAGGCGCATCTATTAATGTCATGCCGCTAAGCGTCTACAACAACATTTCAACAGAACCATTAAAAGAGACGCGAGTGACGGTTCAATTAGCTGATCGGTCAGTTATCTACCCCGAAGGGGTACTAGAAAACGTGTTGGTAAAGGTAAACGATCTCATTTTCCCTGCTGATTTTTACATTATTGACATGAAAAATGACCGCAGCAATAACGGATCAGAAATCTTACTTGGACGCCCTTTCTTGTCAACAGCGTATACAAAAATCGATGTCCGTAACAGCATCTTAACCATGGAATTTGATGGGGAAGTGGTTAAATTCGATGTGTACAAAGCTATGAAGTATCCTGATTCCATCGCAAGTTTAAATTTTGTTGATATTATAGATCCGTTAGCCGATGATTTTATCGAAACTGATTTGTTTTATGATTTTTGTAGGAAATTTGAGGATCTCGATGATGAAAGTGAAATCATTTCAACTCTTTCCTCCATTTCTGATTCTCGATTAATTCCACCTAAACCCCTTCCCTCAATTTTGCAGGAGCCACAACTAGAATTGAAGCAACTTCTATCGCATCTCAAATACGAATTTTTGGGCGATAACCGAACCTTGCCAATTATCATTTCAAGTGAATTATCACGACAGGAAGAGGAAGAATTGATTGTTGTTTTGCGCACCTATAAAAAGGCAATTGGGTGGACATTAGCTGATATCCAAGGCTTAAGTCCATCCACTTGCATGCATAAAATTAAAACAGAGGAGAACGCGAAACCAACGAGAGAAGGCCAGCGACGTTTAAACCCACCAATGATGGAGATTGTGAAGGAGGAGATTCAAAAGTTGCTAGATGCTGACATTATCTACCCCATCTCTGATAGCAAGTGGGTAAGTCCGGTCCATGTTGTGCCAAAGAAGACTGGAATTACGGTGGTCGAAAATGCCGAAGGAGAAATGATTCCAAAGAGAGTACAAAATGGTTGGAGAATGTGTATCGATTATAGGAAACTCAACTCACAAACCCGAAAGGACCATTTTCCTATACTATTTATCGATCAAATGATCGAAAGACTTGCTGGAAAAATACATTACTGTTGTCTTGATGGATTTTCTGGATTTTTTCAGGTTCCGGTGGCACTTGAAGACCAAGAAAAAACAACATTCACTTGCCCTTTCGGAACTTTCTCCTATAGAAGAATGCCTTTCGGTCTTTGCAACGCTCCGGCCACATTCCAACGATGCATGTTAAGCATTTTCTCCGATCACATCGAGCGAGGAATAGATGTATTTATGGATGATTTTACTATTTACGGTAATTCATTCTTTCAATGCCTTTCCAATCTTTCTTATGTTCTTAATCGATGCATTGAATTTAAATTGGTTTTAAACTACGAGAAATGCCATTTCATGGTAAGTAAAGGATTGGTACTCGGTCATGTGGTTTCGGCCCAAGGAATTGCCGTTGATAAGGGAAAGATTGATGTAATTCGCTCACTTCCATACCCTACTTCGGTGAGGGAAATTCATAGTTTTCTTGGCCATGCAGGTTTCTACCAACGGTTCATAAAGGACTTCTCTAAGTTGGCGCAACCTCTTTGCCGATTACTACAAAAGGACGTGAATTTTACTTTTGATCAATCTTGCAAAAATTCATTCGATGAGCTTAAGGGAAAGCTTATATCCGCACCAATTGTACAACCACCAAATTGGACTTTACCATTTGAGATTATGCGTGACGCATCTGACCTTAGCATGGGAGCCGTTCTCGGCCAAAGGAGTAAAGAATGACCACACGTGATAGCCTATGCCTCTAGGACTCTCGACTCGGCTCAACGCAACTACTCGACAACGGAAAAAGAGTATTTTGCTGTCATTTTTACATTAGAAAAATTTCGTTCTTATTTATTAGGAACTAAAATTTTTATTTTTTCCGATCATGCAGCGCTGAAATACTTGATGAATAAAAAAGAAGCAAAGCCGAGGTTGATACGATGGATTCTCTTACTGCAGGAGTTCGATATTGAAATCAAGGATAAAAAGGGAAGCAAAAACTTAATAGCTGACCACCTAAGCTGTTTGCGTACTTCACCAGTCGAACCTCCCCTACGAGAACAATTTCCAGACGAAACATTGATGGAAGCACACGCATCATTCCCATGGTTCGCCAATTTGGTGAATTTTCTAGCTACGGGTAAATTTCTGAACAATCTATCTCAATCTGAGATCAAACGCATAAAAAGAGAGTCTCGATACTACATTTGGGATGATCCATATTTATGGAAAAATTGCTCAGATCAAATCGTACGATGATGCGTAAGTAACAGCGAGGTAAAATCCATACTTGAGTTTTGTCATTCCTACGCTTGCGGTGGACATTTCGGCCCTAAACGAACTGTACACAAAATTCTTGAGTGCGGATTTTATTGGCCAACCTTGTTTAAAGACACTTACAACTTTTGCAAAGCATGTGACAGGTGCCAAAGAGGCGGAAATCTAAGTCGAAGGAGTGAGATGCCATTAAATCCTATACACATCTGTGAAATTTTTGATGTGTGGGGGCTCGATTATATGGGGCCATTTACCTCATCATTTGGAAATTTATACATTATTTTGGCCGTTGATAACGTTTCGAAGTGGGTAGAGGCAAAAGCCACCCGAGAAAATGATGCGAAAACCACAACTAATTTTTTACGTGATTTTATTTTCTCAAGATTTGGAACTCCGAGAGCGATCATTTGCGATAGAGGAACACATTTCGTTAACCGAGTCATCGAAGCTTTGATGAAGAAATATGGCGTGACTCAGCGGATAGCAACAGCTTATCATCCACAAACCAACGGACAAGCAGAGGTTTCAAATCGAGAAATCAAGTCAATCCTAGAGAAGACTGTTAAACCAAACCAGAAAGATTGGAGCGTGAAGTTAGTTGATGCGTTGTGGGCATATCGCACGGCCTACAAAGGACCTACGGGATGTCACCTTACCGACTTGTTTTCGGCAAACCTTGCCACTTGCCTGTCGAACTCGAGCATAGGGCATTTTGGGCGGTAAAGGAATGTAATATGGAGATGAACGCTGTTGGTGAAGCACGGAAACTGCATATCCAAGAGCTTGAGGAGATTCGCCGTAACGCTTACGATAGCGCACAAAATTATAAAGAGCGAACAAAAGTATTTCATGACAAGCGCATTTCATTTAAATCATTTTCCATTGGGCAGAAAGTTCTCCTATTTAACTCAAAATTAAAAATTTTTGCAGGAAAACTTAAGTCCAAGTGGAGCGGACCATTTACCGTGATCAATGTTTTTCCTCATGGAGCTGTAGAAATTGAGGATAGCTCAGGTGCACAGTTTAAAGTCAATGGACAACGGCTAAAACCTTTCTTCGAGAGCACACCAATCGGACTAATTGAAGAAATCGGGTTGGAAGAGCTAAAAATCTGACAGGAAAATGTCGAGCTTAACGACGTTAAACAAAGCGCTAAATGGGAGGCAACCCATTTGTTTACTTTTCATCAATTTTAATTTTTTTTTTATTTTTATTTCTATTTGTCGTTTGTTCAGAACCCTCCAGGCCCTAGAAGAGAACATCACGGAAAAACTCTCCTTCCTTTACCTCAACCGTGGCCGCTGTCGTCATTGATCACGGGGAGTATCCTTTACCTTTCTTTGTTCTTAAATGTACTTTACATTTTTTTTTCCATATTGGGACCATACGATTAAGTGAGGGGGAGGGTAAAGGATGACATTAATTTCGCCTTGCTTGTCATATTTGTTTGATGATATGTTTGTTTGAATTGATTAGAAGAACAACTCCTTTGCCGTTGCTTGTCGCTAAGCATGTTATGATTATTTTAGTTCATAAAGATACTTAAATTCTAGCATGTTTGATAATCGAATAATATGAGTAAGTCCAATTTGACAACCCTTACAATTTGTCTTGATGTTGTTAGTTGAATTTCTCACCTAGCTTAATTAATTAGCCCATTTTGTGAGAACTTGAGCCTTTAGCATGTATGATTATATTTTCATGCTCCTTTTTCTTGCCTGAGAGTGTCAATTTGGACATTGGAATCTAGAACTTGTGGCTTGTATGCATTTTAAGATTACATTGGAATTTGATGCATTAATATGATTTAGGCATTAGGATTCACCATTTCTTTTCCCTTAATGAACCAAGTTGAAACCTAATCCCGTTTTCTTTGTTTTCACAAGATGTTAAACCTGAGCCTTTTCATTTATTCCTCTCTTCCACCCTTGACAAGACAAAGAGCATAAGTTTGTGAGATCATGTTCCAAAAAAAAAAAGACAAAAAAGACAAAAAAAAAACAAAAAAAAAGAAGAAGAAATAATTCGAAAAAAAAGAAAAAAAAAGAAAAGAGAGAAAAAAGAAGTTAAAAAAATAAATAAAAAAGTTTGATGATTTGTTCATTATAGCTACCTTTGCTTAGTTTGCTTATTCTTGTTGCCTATGTTTTCTAAGGTTGTGGACATGATATAGTTACTTGTTGGGAAACTCTTGTCTTGATTTTCTTTAGCCTCATTTTAGCCTTATTCCCCACCTTTACCTAAGCCCCATTACACCCTTTATTAAAAGTCCTAATGATTTTTGCATCTCATTTCTTTAAAGTAGTGGAGAATTGATCTTGCCACAAGCCTATGGAAACCCTTATTCAAATTTTGACTTTGAGTGAATTTGATTTCTACACCCGAAACACTTTTAGTGATTTGAGTGCATCTTGGTAAGAATTAAGCTGAGGTTAGAATTTGATTGATAATTGATAGACAATGGTAAGGTTGAATGATTGTTCTTGCTTGCACTTATTCGTTTTGATTCATGTTTTATTCACGTCATTTTTTGTGCACTTGAACTCTCATAAATTTGTTTAAGACTTGCAACGGTCTAGGAGAAAGATGATTAAGCTTTTGATTAATTTATTTCAAACATACTTGAGGGCAAGTATGAGACAAGTGAGGGAGAATTTGATGTACTCTTATATTTGACACTTTTTGCTTGTTAATTCCCTTGTCTTATGAATTTTTCACTACTTAATTGGTTGTATTTGATTTATTTCTTGTGTAGTGAACCCAATACTAGAAATGGCAACAAAAAGACGTAATCTGCAGTTTTTTTTCTTTTTATTCTGTCACGGCTGGAGTCGTGGGCACGACGCTTATTTTGTCACGGCTGGAGTCGTGGGCACGACGCTTATTCTGTTACGGCTGGAGTCGTGGGCACGACGCTGGGCGCGACGCTGATCTAACGTGGCAAATCAGAAGTCAACACAGGGAATATTCTGGAAACAACTTATCTTGATCTATTGACGTGATTTGAGGGATTTTGGATTTCATTTTCATAATTTTAAAGATATTATCTTTTTTTTTGATTAATTTTCCTTGTTGATTTGGGCATTTGAAGCCTATAAATACCCACTTTGGGTAAGGCTAAGGGATCTCTTGTCTTTTGTTCTTATTGCTACTTTGTTTTCATTTTTAATAAAATTTTCTTCTTTTGTTTTATTTCTACTTTACTTTATTTTATTTTATGTTTTTACATTATCAAAACATGTTAAGCATGATAATCAATATCATGCTTGGCTAATTTTTCTCAAGCCAAGAGCTAGTACGAATCAATTCCTCACGTGAGAATTGAATATTGCTTAAATCCCTTCGGGATACATTTTCGTCTTTCTGCTTAGATAGTTTGGCAATCGGCCTTACTAAAATTTTTAAACGTTTTTCAAATAAAAAAGGATCCGTTGGTCTGGAATCGTTTAATTTTACAGTTGGGAGGAAGGATCGGCCTGTGGCATTTCGACTTCCTATGAACACTCTTAGCGGCGGTCCGCTAAGGAAAGACGAGATCGGAAATGATTCTTGATAAGACAACTTCCGAGTTGGGCTTTTCCTGTTTTAAAACTAAGTATTTTAACGGCGATAGACGTGGTTGATTTACTTAAGAATCGACTTTCGAAGATAGACTTGGGAAGATTGGTTACCTGAGAGAAAAGTAAGTTACGATGGGTCGGGCCTCGTAGACTGTAACCGACATGAATCCCGGAGCAAAAATCTATTTTCGATGATCGTGGGAATTGACGAAACTAGCTCGAGGTGATTCTTATATTCGTGTTTATTCAACTTAATCTTTCATCTTCTTTATTTTATTGCTTTTATTTTAATACATCTTTCTTTGCACTTTTACTTGTTTATTTTATTTTCTTGTTACTTCTCAAATCACCTTTTTTATTTTCCATTTCAGCTCCTAGGTCGAGAACAAGAAATTTAATCAAAAATTCCATTAAACTCCCTGTGGATCGACCCTCTTTCACTATTCTATCTTTTTATTTATTTATTTTATTTTTGAAGACGTTTATTTTATTTTGATAGGAAAAACGACGCCTGTCAATGTATTTGCATAAATATGTAAAATTTTAGACTTATTTTTGGGATAGACACAAGATTTTAGATAATTAAATTTAAAATTTACTGTATTTATCCATAATAATAATATTAAAACAATAATTTCAAATTAAGGCTATCAAGAATTTAATGATAACAACATATAATATAATAATTATGTTAATAAAATGACGAAATTAAATTTTTATCTTTATAATTTTTTAATTAAAATTCAATCTCTATAAAAAAAATTAATTTCGCCACCTAACAGTCTTTTAGTGTTAGACAAAGGAGTCATCCTTTTGGAATGAATTTTCCTTTTCACAAAATATTGATTTTGCAGGGAATTAAGTGTACCAAACATATTCCTTCCATGGCAGTATAAAAGGAAACTCCATTTCAGAAAATTTTATCACAAAATTCTCCTCTCTATCTTTTCAAAGTGTTTCTCCACCTAGTCTCTTTCACAAGAAAATGGCAAGCTCAAGGGTGGGATGGCCTGTCTTGGGCTAGTTTCATGCATGGTGGTTGTGCCAAGCTTGGCCATGGTTTACAATGCTTTTTAATAAATTAATTTTAAATAATTATGATATATTGATAGATCACTGAAATTTCGGTTTCACTTATTTTTTTTTCTTGCTGTTTTTAATTAAAAAATTATTATCTCCTGTTATCACATTCATAAAATTATATTATTTACAACAAAATAATATTATATTTACTAAGTAAAATTGATAACATATGCATTCGAATAAATATGAAAAAATTTGGTGTTATTTTTTGTATGGAAACAAGATTTTAGATAATCGAATTTAATTATTAGAAAATAAGACTATTAAGAATTTAATGATAATAACCTATTATTACAATATATTTGAATATTAACACCCATATATATGAATTGAAGTGAAATAAGGAAAATTAAAAATATTTTTCTTAATTGAGTAAATATATATTAAAGTTATTTTCTATATAAGGAAAGTAGAAGATAGTCTTATCTTATTAAACATTTTGATATCTTTTCATATTTCGTTAAGATTCTCTTAGGTTTAAAAAAAATAAAAAAATAATTATTTTAAAAAAATAATTTTAATGATTTTTAATCTTAGAAATAGTTTTTATATATTTTTTAAACTTTTTCAAGTTTGACTAAAAATACATAAAATTAAATAGAAAGCTTTTTTTTTTGTAAAATTAGAATACTAAATAACTCATTATGCTAAAAATAAAAATATTAAATATATAATTACAATAAATTAAAATTTATATATCCATAAATTAGATAATAATGTTTCTCACAATTTAATTTAAAATAAATATAATTTAACTTTTCCTCAACTCTTATTACAATTCGAAAAAGTATAATTCAAAATTCTCTTAAAAATAGCAACAGATTAAAACAAAATAAAAAGAATTAATTAATGGTTGTAAAATCTTTTCAATTAATGACAATGAAACTTTTAAATATATTTTAATTATAAATTTTAAATAATTATGATATATTGATAGATCACTCAACTTTTCGTTTCACTAATTTTTTCTTGCTATTTTAAACTAAAAAAATAATTATCTCCCATTATCATATTCATAATATTATAGTTACTAAGTAAAATTGATAATATATGTATTTGCATAAATATGTGAAATTTTGAAATTGTTTTTGACCTCGATATAAGATTGTAAATCAAATTTAAAAATTTACTATATTTATTCATAACAATAACAATAAAACAGTTATTTGAAATTAAGGTTTTAAAAAATTTAACAATAATAATAACCTATTATTATAATATATTCGAATATTAACACCTATTAATGGGAGTAAAATAAGGAAAATCAAAAATATATTTCTTAATTGAGTAAATATATATTAGAATTCCTTTTTATATAAGGAAAGTAGAAGATAACATTATCTTATTAAATATTTTTATTCTTTCTATATTTAGATATGATTCTCTTCTGTTACTTTTAGCTATTTTTAGAAAATAATATTTTACTAAAATTCTTTTAGATTTAAAAAAATAAAAAAAATATTTTTAACTTTTAAGACTTACAAAATATTATAAGCCAAATTATATTAAATATGAAAAATATCGTATAAAATTCTATATCATTTTTTAATTATTTATTGGCATTTCAATAAATTTATCAATATCATTTATATATAATTTTGATATTTTTTAACTTAAACTTAAACCATGAACCAAAAATTCTAAATTTTAAATCTTAAACTTAATATTTCGATTCAAGATACGGATTAAAATTTAAAAAATACAAAATGACACCACACGGAATCCGTGTTTCTTGCAATGTTTAACCTTCAAACACATATAAATCAACCGCTTATATAATTATATATATACATATATGTTTGTATATAATAATTTTTATATTCTTTCGTAATTCCTTGAAATTATAATTACTCTAAAATTATTTTTTTTGTAATTGTTAATTTATTTTTGAATTGAATCTAAATTAAATAATGTGAAATTTAATTATATTTTATATTTTCATTTCAAAGTATAAATATATTTCGCGATTGAAATTTTATTTGAGTATGATTTGCAAAATTTTTAGGAAATTTAACTGCAAAATAAAAAACGAGAAATTAAAAAAAAAAACAAGCCATAACTAAGAGTAATGAGTTATACCGCAGGACACTTATATAATGTAAATAAAATTAACAATAAATAAATAAAATTAACTAAACATCAAATAAAGAAGAAATAAAATACTAATACTACACTAAAAATAAGAATTTAAAAAAGGGCCTAAAAATTTAAAAATCATCAAATCTAAAATTCTCCTCAAAGGCAGATCTAGATCAACAAAGCGGCGGCTGCCAAAACGACTGTGAATGCAGACCCGGCGAGAGTGACTGTTTTCAGAGCCGCGGCACTTGGCGCAGTTGGAGACGAAGCCGGAGGCTGACTTATGGAGGTTGTAGGAGAAGTAGCGCCGGGAGAACCAGTGGGAGAGGTGGGAGGAGCAGGAGGAGAGGAAGTTGGAGAAGATTCAGGGGCTGAAGATGGAGGAGTGGCGGTTGAAGGCGGAGAAGCTGTTGGAGAAACGGTGGGAGCGGTGGTCGGAGAGATCTTGGGAGCTGGTTTTGGAGAAGAAGACGGCGGTGACGTGGTTGGAGCGGAGCTGGGAACTTGGCCGAGAGCACAACCGGCAATGAGGGCAAAGAGAAGGAAGCAAGCAAAAGATTTGGCCATTGTAAAATAAAATTCAACGGGACTTTGAGCAGAGAGGAATAAGGGTTAAAGAAGCGGCAGTATGGTACAGGGAGACCGGTGAAGGGCTATATATAGGGAAAGGTTGGGCCTTGAGCTTAGAGAAGGGTATTTTCTTTGTCAAGGCCCAACAGTTTATGCTTAATTTTAATTTAGTCCAGAAGCCTAGATTTCATTGTTTTTAGTTAAAAAATGTATTTTAAAAAGAGATTATTAATAATAATTCAAATTCTACTCGAGGACTCAATTTTATTTGTTTAAAATAAAGAAAATCGAAAAAATTATGAAATAATATTTTACGTTAGCTATGTTTTTCATATTTTTTAAATTAATAAGTGAATAAATATAAAATAAAATAAAATAAAATAAAAATAATTATTTTTATTAATTATGTTTCTATTAGCTTTTTTAATGTAAAAACAATACATAAGTTTTACATTTTGATAACAAATTGTTAATATAAAATAATTATAATGTTTTAATTATTAGTGTTAGGTTACTATCACTTAACTAGAATTTATATTTGTATTAAACTATATTATATATTATAAGATCTCAGATCCCAGTTAACATGAACAACTTAATTTTTTGTACGTGTATTATTTTTATTTTTTAAAATTTTGTGATTAGTTTAAAAAAATAATTATTGATGCAAAAAAGAATTATTTTTACCCCATTATCTATTTTCTTAAATAAAAAATTTATTATGTCATTTATCCTCAATAAATTTTTTATTTTACAAATAAATTAGTAAAATAAATAAATTTTAATAAATTTAAAAGTTGATTTTAATCTTCCGTCAACTAGAAATCACTTTTGTTGAGTATGACTCATATTTCAGTCAAATTTGAGAGATAATCTCCCAGTTAAACTCTGTTTATTTATTTTAATCAAACCCTGATTAGTCTAGATTATAGTTTTGGGGTTTAGTTTTTATCCCCATTTTTTATACTATTCGTTTTTTTGCTATTATAGTAAAATTATCTTTGCCCGAGGTTGTTTATACTTTTTGGAGGGATTTTTTCACTTTAAATTTGTATATTCAATTTCTTAATTTCTTCCGCTATTTTTTTATATGTTCGTTGCTTAATCGAGTCGATCCCCAACATCTCTCATAGCTCATGTTTACACTTTAAATAAGTGTCAATTTCTTCACTATTTTTATAAATTCTTTAGAGTTTCTTCATTTGAAAATTTCATTTTAGATCACTTATAATTAAAATTTATTATATATATTATTGAGATATAATAATATATATTATATGAAAGATAGAAATAATAATCTTTTATATGTTTGGAAATTACTCGAAACTTTTCTCTTCGAAACTTTCCTAATCTTTGCACCTTTGTAAATAAGTAGTTCACCATGTAATTATTTTCTTCTTAAATAAAAAAAATTTATTATGTCCTTAATGGAATTTTTAATTTACAAGTAAATTAATAAAATAAAAAGATACATACTTAGATCATTTTTAAAATAAATTAATAAAATAAATTTACAATAAAATGAATATAAATGATACCTTAATAATACTAAAAAGGATATTTGATAATAATCCAAAAATAATATATGGGTGATAGTTTTCTTTCAAACACTCGTAAAACAGATATATAAAATTTTGTTATTGTTTCATTTTTTTTATTTTTTTTGTCTTTTTTATAATTTAATTTAATAATATTCTAATTATTATTTTGGTATCACTGTTCTGTTATCAAAAGTACAGATTATTAGTATTTCGAGATATTAAAGAGAAAAAAAAGAATTTTAATTTTAATTGCTCTTTATCTTTTATTTCTTTAAATTTGTTAATTGAAGCGTTTTGGAGGAAAAATCTCAATTATTATTTTTTATATACTAAGAATATTTATTATCTTCCTATTTAAAAATTGAGAAGAGATTATAAGTAATTTTAAATATTGTATTAAAAAATAAAAAAATTCATTAACTGAAAAAAAGTATTTAAATATGATTTTTTTTTTAGAAAAACTAATAATTATTGATAAAATAATAGAAAATTGTAAATAATTTTATTAAGGTTTGGTTGTAGAGGCAAAGTTAATGATAAAGAAAAGTTCTTTTTTCTTGTTATATCAATACAATATAATGGAAAGGGGATAGGGAAGACAAAATAGGTTAACGCTAGAGGGGATAAGGATGGTATTGTAATCTAAGTGTATATAAGGAAGTCTAATCTCTTTTTATCTACTTTAATTTTCTAAATTTATAATACAAATTAAATTAAATAACACCAAAACCAAATGGATTAATGAAATTTAACCAAATCAAATTGCAAAAAGGGTTTCTATTCTATATACACAGAATTAGCATAAAATCATGAGAAAAATTTTCTTATGTAACTTACCAAGTCCAAATGCTAAAACTGTCCCTACATTTTTTTTTCAAAAATAAAGAATAAAAATAAATAAAGCTATCTTTGTTTTCTTGCGTATGTATGTAGTATGTCAAAAGTTTCTACCTCTGCTTGAAGCCGCCAAGCAACGAGAAGAAAAGGGTAATATTTCAGAAATAAACTGACTAATCAGAAAAAAAAAAAAAAATTCTTTCAATAGACATATGCTAACCCGCAACAATCTGGAAAACAACCTTCAAGCAATAAGGTAAAAGAGCATCTGCATTTAGGTAAAAGTGTAATGTTAAATTCTTGAATAAAAACAGGAAGAATGCTTGTATGTAGAAATAGATTGATATGGACTCCAAGAAACACTCTCACTGCTGATCTTAAAATAATTAGACTCAAAACATTAAAGTTGGAGATCTAAAACATTGGTATAAATTCTAAGTATTCGATTATGTTCTGGTCAAGATTTTCTAATTGAGTTCTCAAAGTATCAATATCGTATCAATTAGGTATTTCCATTAGTCTAGCTATTAGCTTAGGTGTTACATAATAGCTCAAATATGGCATGGGAGCATATTTAAAATACATGGGACAAACTGTAAACATGTGTACCCATTATATGAATACTTTAAATTTGATATGTTAAAAAAAATCTTCCTAAATTTTAATAACACTATTTTTTTAACATGTTATATCCAAGCTATTAATGCAATACTTACATGTGTTTATAATTAAATTAACATGTTTTAAATATATTTCATATTAGATCCAAACTAGTATCTAATGTCTAAATTAACTATTAGGTAGACTGAAAGACCTAATTGATATAATATTGATTACTTGGAGTCTAGGTGGTAGCTTGGGGCACATTTGGTTAAATTGATCCTAAATTTAAAATATCAAGAAAATCCTGAATTTATAAAATATTGCAATGAAGCCCCATATATATAAAAAGGCAACAAATATGATATTATAAGAGAAAAAAAAGGTGTCGATAATTTACCTTTGATGCAACTGCTAGTTCACATCCATGAGGTGACTTCAAAGATGAAGCAGATAACCCAGAATAACGCAGTATGAAGGCTACAATAACTTCCATTTGTCAGCGTATGGAGACAAATATCCAATCCACACTTCTCACACTCATAAGACCTGTTTAATTAATTGCAAAAGATGTAGAGGCCGAAGCTGCCTCTGCTATTAATGAAATTGGCTGGCGAGCCTGCAGGCAAGCAGCAATATCAAAGGGATTCAACTCTGCACCATCAAAAATGAGGTTAAGACCAGGAAGGATAACTTCACCGCTGTCAGTTTCATCAAGATCAACTCTGGGTGCAGTTGCTGAGGGGGAATCTTCAACTGGTCTTGTGCCAGCTTCATATACAGGAGTTACGGAAAATGATCTGCAAATTTATTTCATCGCTACGAATAAATAAACATAACTGAATACTACCATGAGAAGCAAGTATTAAGTGGAGGAAAAAGAAAATAGGTATAATGATTTCAAAGACCTAAGAATGCTGGCATCGAAGCTCAAAACTTCGGTCCGACTACGCTGTTGACAAGCAAGTTTGAATCTTTGATGCTCATTAGATGCCCCAGAAATGGGAGAAGAAGGGTCTACCAGTGGATTCCACTTTCCACTACTAGGATAGTTGATGTCATGCTCTGAATCCTTCGAACCATCCTTTTGCAGCTCCTTTAGGTAAAGAAGTTTTGCTGCAGGACCCGTTGCTTGATACTCTGCACAAAAATCACGTAACTTTCTTTGCATGTTTTGCATTGAATTATGATGCTCAGTAAGTGAATCTACTTGAAGCAACTCTGAGGAGACAATCCTTTCACATATGTTATTGCATAATTTGGGGTTGAAAAGTGGCATCCCAAATTCAATGGTCAGTGGAACCCATTCATACTTCCCATTGGGGTCAAAATTATCCGATTCCCTTTCTTTAAAAAGTTTTAGTAAGCGAATGTAACCAATTGTCCATAACTCTATCTTGTGAGCCAAAACAGTTAATAGATCATTCAATTTCAAACATTCCCCTGCACATAGTCCTAGCTTGTCCCCTACGGGAGCAACTGAGCCATCAGAGTTCTTAAGGGGCAAGGGTATGTCAACTGTAACAACTTTTCCAGAGCCATCAAGATCATATATGCTAAAGGGCTGCACTATAACAGCAGAGTGTTTGAGCATCGAATTCAAACAGTGTAAAAGTATACTTCCCTTGACTAAATTTCCTTCTAACTTTCCACCCAAGCTTCCGGTCGTTGAATCATCCCAAGACCATATAAGGGCTTTCTCACAACCAGCTAAAGGTGCAGGTAACATGCGCAGACATAGTCCTTTCATCAGTACAATCGACAAAGGCCCGCTGGCCACCGTTGAATATAGCACCAATTTCATCCATGGTGTCATTGATGAGTGAGAGGGAGGACCAAAATGAATAGGACCTGTAGGCCCAGGAAGAACAGATGAATGTGGAAGAGGTATCATAGACACAATGATATCATAGTCGCGAAGAAACAGCCGATCTAAGGTTGCCTTTGGCAGAGAAGCCAAGCTTTCACAGCGGAGGATATCCACTCGATATCTCTTTCTCTTCCTTGGCGTCCCTTTTCCTTGGTCAGGTCCTTGCATATGTATCATTTTTTCAACATTCTGGACATTCATACCTGACTTGGAAAACTCACTCGAGAGCTTACCATCTTCTGCTAGGGTAGCAGATCCGTTATCACCAGTCGTTTCAGGTACAGAGTTGTCCAAAAAGAAATCTTCTTGGGACGTTTCTAAATTTTTAGCATCATTAATGTTTTCTTCAGTTTCTTTAGCAGCAGATTGGTCCGACACATTGGTCAATGATGTGTCAGCTATCATACTAGACTCATCACAGCCTGAAGTTGACACTCTCGCTCTGTCAGCAACTTCCACGGCTCTAGTATCAGCGGTAACACCACCAGATAGTAGACACTCCAAGACACAGCGGAGACTGTATGCATGATTTGCAAATTCCTGCAACACTCCCTCGAATTTTGTTCCCTCCAACGTGCTCAGGTCTTTGCAAAGGTTTGCAATGCTAGTATGGCCTAGTTTCCCTGCTTCATATAACGTCACAGCATGAGACTTCAATCCTGCAAAAATTTCAGTAAGAGGAAATACAAATAATGTCAGAGAAGAGGAAACTGTAAGTGCACATGGATGCAGATGTTGAGGATAACAAACCACGAGAAATTATAACACGCAATACTGGAGCCTGTCTAATCATCTCATTCAAACTAGAATGACCGGAATATGTCTATTCCTCCCCCATAATACCAGAATATGTCTATTCCTCCCCCATAAGCCATAATACCAGCACCATGGGATAACAAATAGTTCCTCTTGTCCTATCTTGGAGCACCCCCTCTACTCTAGAAAGCTCAAGTTGAACCGTTTTAGAAAGAACAAAAAAATTCAATATAAGTTAAAAATGAGCTTATTTGATGCATTCTTATTTTGCATTAATGGTTATGACTGGGACTGGGACATAAAAACAAGACATTCAAAAGGGAACAAAGAAAAGGTAACCAACCCGGTGAAACGGAGCCCATCATAAGATAAGATGTTATATTAGCATCAACGACAAAAGCAACCCGAGCATCATGAGAACGGTGGTTTTCTGTCCCCCAAAAATCTCCTTGATGAGCAGAGTCACCATCAGTGGACACATTTGCAGAGGTTGAACTGCGGTGAGAGGACTCTTCTTCATCCGTAAGGACAACACCATGAGATAACGTTGTGTTTTCTTGAAGAATGGATGCCGGGTCAATTACTTTTTCTGCCCATCCCAAGCGGCAAACGAAAGATGCAGCAGCCTGCAGTATACTAAGATCCGCTTGTAAGGTTGATGCCAGCTCAGCAACAGTAGCATGCTCACTTGAAACAACAAAAACTGCATATAGCAACCTGAATAACGCAGTAACTAGCATTAAAAATCCAAGTTACACTGCTACTAAATGACATTGAATGACCAAAACATCAAAGAGTAACTTACTCCTCAATAGGATCCTCATAAGACTGCTCCTTGTTTGAAATAAAACCTTCAAGCCTACAAACTGAATTACAACAGTATTAATGACTCGATTCACATACCATAAAGGACTCAAACAGAGGTGGTCAAGTGCCATGCCATTCCATTAGCAAATTTAAAACACATCTAAGCAGCAGCGGGTAGATCCACAGAAGTAAACAGTAGAGAACTTGAAATAAAGTAAACAGCTATGCAGAAAGCATCCTAAAGAAAAAAGAGAGATAATAAAAAGGGCAATGTCTATTTTAAATATTTTTTTAAGGAAAAAGAAATACACAGACCCCAAGAAGATTGCTTGGATGATAAATAATTCACTTCTTGTCTTTGACCCTCATGACTACGAAACATGTCTGATCAAATGCAATGGGTTGTAACTTTTTATCATCTCTTGATTCTAAACGGAAGCAGATTTGGGAAAGGATTTTCGAGTGTTTATGTTTGACCAAGAGAGTCTCTTAACACCATGTTTTTTCTTCTTCCTTCTATCTATTCCATTAGAACTACTTTTTTATCTCCAAAATACTTGCCATGGTATGAATTAAGGAGGAAGGCGGGACAAGCATGCTCAGACTGCTCAAATGCATTCGGGATAGATTAATCACCCCAAGATGGGCATCTGCTGATTCTCTATTTCTCTCACAACTGGTTAAACTGTTAGTGCAATTAGTTTCTCCATGGACAAGGTCATTGGTCAACGCATGCAAATAAAACAGAAAAAACCTGAAAATTTTCTTACTATGAAAGTTAACTATGAGGTATACTTCAATAAGGTTAATCAATCAAAAAGGTCAGAGCTCTGAATATGCTTCAGTTTTCTGGCCCAAAATAGTATACTTCAGTTTTCAAATTACCACGAGTTAAACACGCAGAGATACCACTATGAAAATGATATGGACGGTTTTACTAAGAGTTTTAGTTTTACTATATTAGGTTTTTGTTTCATTGGTAAACTCTAAGTTAAGAATTCTATTTTATGTCAATTAGGACTCTTTCCTTTGTTATTAACAGTCTATAAAAGGCTGTCAATATGAAATAAAGAGGTAAGCAATTATTTTATCAAAAGAAACCTTATTTTGAGAGGGAGTTCAGTCAAGGACGAATCTGTCTTTTAAGTAACCATAGGTCGAAGCAAGAATTCTTTCCTGTCTAGACCTGTGACTAGATCCTACGCTAAGGTGCATAACAGAAATTTTTTTCCAAAGATAAATTTTAAGCAAAAAATAAAATAAAATAAAAATAAAAATTTAGTAGTCAAAGCAATCCCAAGTATAGAGACAAGTAGTAACAGCATTAAGTGCATCTTCCTAAAACGAGTGCAGTTTTAAAGAAGAGAATATCCTTGTTTCCCTGCAACCATGAATTATTTTAATGAAGAGCTACAGATGAATAAACGTAGAGATCCTACATTGGCAGAGAGTCTGAAAGCAAACGGCTAACCTTTAATACGGTCATCTGGATATACAGGAACATCAAAATAGACCAATCCCCGTCGATACAGACCTTTTATAATATCAGGATCAAAAAGGACATATGCATTAGCTTCTTCCTTGCAGATTTTATCTATCATTGCCGTTTCATCCTCCGAAAGTTTCTATAAAAGAAACACAGAACTGTGAAGATGCAGATTAGACAAACAAAGACAACTAGATGAACCTAAACAGGCATAATATCAAGCTAATCTGATGACAGTCTTTAGATAATAAGACGAAGGACAGCCAGAAATCACCTTGAACTCTTCTACGGTAAAGTTAACAAGAGAAACTCCCCACCAAGGTTCAATTGGAAAGTCCACAGGTTGGGTAGGTAACAACTCTTTTGCAATCGACTTGCTCAGCTTCCACATGATCTTCTGGATAGCTCCAGATAAGTAACCAACAGGTAAGATGATAAAAAAGGTACTATATTGGATTTATAAATAAAATCTTGTTTGCATGAGGCAGGAAAAATAGTGCCATCAAAAGTTTACAGGGTAAATTATTTTTGCCTGTTAGAATGGCTTCACCGGAAATAATGAAAGTTCGTCAAACATATCTATACCAGCTGACTCGAGGGGGAATTATTGGAGCTTAGCCAGTTTGTAAAACAACCCTACCCTGTACTAGATCAGACAGGAAGTATATTGCTTAAACTAATGTTATTATTGTCAAGTATTGCTCTACAAACATCAAGGCAATTAGACAATGCTGCCCAAATATATATATATATATATATTGCAAATCCGCCTGTTAGGCAACAAAAAGAAGACAAAAGAACGATTCAAGTTATAGCAAGGACAAGAAGAAGCAACCAGAAACATGCTCCCTTACACAAATATGCATACATGAATTTGTAAGCAAAAATCTGATCAAGTACCTTAGACTTGCATTTATTCATGATATCAATAAATTCATTTCTCCCAATTCCTGTGAGTCTCAAGGCATCAGCAGCGCTGAAATTTGGGATACTGTCATAAGGTTGCTCTGTCAACAACAAGAAATGCCTAGGAATGGTCAGAGTACCTATCTAAATAGGAAAGTAATACAGATTCATAAAGCAGTAACATTTGCAAAAGGTCACTGCTGCACTAAATCCGCATAATTGCAAAGATATTTGTCTATAAAGCAAAATGTAAATATTCAATACTATGGGATTGATCAACCAGTCCAATCAAAACCTCAACAATAACAAGTCAAATTTATTGTGAATCCGAACGCTGAGAAATCAAGAATGAGATGCTGGATATCGATTTTGAGGTGTCTAATATAATTTCAAAAAAAGAAGGAAACCTTTTAGATAGCTTGCATACATCTACGCTGCAAATTGTCATATATTAATATTTATAAAGCAATTAGCATACGGTGGTTAGATGCATCGAAGGGAACATCTTTTCCATAGAATTTTTAGTCGTTTAGCTAATTTAATAATAACTGTATGTTAACTTATGAGCCAAGACCAAACCAAATAAATTTAATTATTACCCCAAACTGAATTAAATAAAAACCAAACTGAACGCTACAATATGAATCGGTTTTTGATTTTCCTGGTTTTTTTTAGCTCTACCCTATCTACCAAGGAAAAAATTGATGATGGATTCAAAGAAATCCTATTCATCCTTAGCTGCACAATTCTTCCAACAATCATTTCATGATGTGTCCGGTTTTTGTCTAGCAATGGATTGTTCTCAAGATTTCAGTTGCTACTGTTTCCATTAGCAAGATTTTTCTTCAGTCAAAATAATGTCTCAATCAGCAGTCATACAAATACGTAAAAAGGAAGTTGCACGAGAAAACCAAGTAGGTGGTAGCAATTACCGTTTCTCATAAGATCGAATATCATATCACAGTAATATCGGAAAGGAGACACCCTCATCACACGGCAAATATATTCCGCAAGGTAGTAAGGGAATAACTGCAATCAAGATATTAAAAAGTTTAATTGCAAAGAACTGCTAGAAATGTATAAGGAGGAAAATTGAAGGGCAGAGTCATTTAACATCTTGTACAAAAACTTGTTCTGGAATTCCACTTAAATGAAATTTCTGAATGATAGTTCTGCTTATTTATTATACAAAAAAACTATATTTATGTTGCCAGTGAAAAAAATAATATACCTTTATTGTAACCCAAGAATATTTATCCTATGAGAATAAAAGTATTTCTAAGAACATATCATGGCTCAAATCATACTATAGGAAATTATTTAAAAAAAAAAAAGGTTAAAGAACTTTCTTTAACACGTACCGCTAGACTCTTTCGCAAGACACGCATCAGCTCTTCATAATATTCATTTTCTTTGCATATTTTGCGAGCGAAACAAGTGTCCCATTGGAGCCTTTTCTTGATGCAATGTTCAATAATCCTAAATGAAGTTATCAAAAGAAAGAGAAAGAAACCAAAAAAAAAGACGGTAAGATCCAAGAAATAGGAAAGAGAACTGATCCCAAGAGCACATTAAAAGATGAGCATTTAGTAGTAAACAGGAAATAAGAACATACAATCTAAAAACCATTATGTTCTTGCTTAACAGAGGAAAACGAAATGTACGTTGTAATAGTAAATGAAAACTGATAAAACACTATATTCAATAATCTGTAGAGCAATCATCATGAAACAGCTTCCAAAAATGTCAACATCCTAAACAAAAGCTACTGCAATACCGATTCTGTACTAACGCCAAACCAAGCAGAAGCTCTTATTTGGGAAAGACAAACCTCAATTATTAATAGGAGCATCTAAAATTCTAATCTGCGCTGCAATGCCTATAAAAAAGCAATGCCAATTCAAATTTCTAATTAGTTTCAAGAACTCCGTCACCAAAAAGTTAGTTTCTATCAATGATATTAGAAGCATGAAATAAGTATTTCGTCATTTGATGAATTTTATCCTATATTATTCTCTAAAACAGAACAATGAAGTTCTTCAAAGATACAAACTAAATGATCCTTACAACAGCAGTTTAAAAGGTAAAAAGCATAAAGAGTAAGCAGCAAAGTCCAAAACTAACCTTCTGTGCCATTCTTCTTTAGAATTAAAAATGGCTTGAAGCCGTTTGGGCAAATTCTCCCACGGGCATTCTTCCTTAACTGCTTTAAAAAACAACTGTTCCTCGACCGTCGTCGGAATGTGCTGCATTTTTATAGATCATTCAATCTCCTCCCCCTCTGTAAATCATTCAATCTATCAATTGATCATAAATAAGGTGGCGTACATAAATCATTTGGAAAAATCCAATTTCGATCCATGAAATGAGCATTACGTGAGATCGGATACCTGGAAGAGAGAGAATAAGAGGGAGCTTTGATCGCAGTGGCGATGGCGGATCGAGCTACGGTTTTGATTTCTTTCTAAATTTTTTTATAAATCGCTATAAAGAAAGATTCAAATCTAAAGAACTGAAAAATTAAGGAAGGCGAAACGTTAGAATTGGCACTACTACGTGCATGCTTGTTTCATGACATGGATGGGCGGGTCTGGTATTGCCCTTTGCATGAATTTGGATTTTGCCCAGTCCACTGTGATTTTTTTTTTCATAAAAGGAAAAAAAAAGTACACTGGTCTAGCCTTTTTATTTCGGCCCAGACATGGTCCATCGATATCGGATAATCGGCTCGGCTCATGAGAGCCCCAAGCAGACAGCACGATTCACTAAATATTATTTAAAATATTAAAACATACACCGGTTTTAGATTTTTTTTTTATCCCCTTCTTAATTGATGGGTACCAATTCGGCTAAAAACTGACTAATATATCATTTTATTAACTTATTACTATTATTGTTTTGATTTGGGAATTCAACTTATGTTTAATGAATTTATATAAAAATCCTTCACCACGACACAAAATAATAATTCTTAATAGTAAATTTTAAAATAATTAAATTTTAACATAAAATATTTTATATCATCAAATTTTACTTGGTTTTCACATACATATAGATGCGTGTTTTAAAAAATATAATAAATAATGAAACGTATGGTTTAAAACTAAATTATAATGACAATACGTTTGCAATATGTACGAAATTAAAATAAAAAAAATTGTTTAACTTGTGAGTAAAAGAAAATTTAAATAGGTAAATATATCATGTTAAGAATATTAAATACACTCCAATTATTTTTCATGGTATTATGATTTTTCTATAGCAAATAAAATAATTGTCAAGTTAATGAAAATAAAATTCAATATTAAAATTTCATTTTTAAAAAATTAAATATCGAGTGAACTCGTGACACTAGCACGATCGTTGATATTATCCATATGTGAGAGAAAATATTTTATATTAATTTTTTTTAATTTGCTTAAGAATTATTATTGGTGCAGTGGTAAAAAAATTGTTTATAAATTCATTAAACACGGTTTGGTCACAGTTAACTCGTGATACCAACTTAGTCAAGAGTTTTATTAATAATATAGATTTTTTAAAAAAATAAATGAGACTAGAAATCATATCACATGTGTATTTGTGTGGAAACTAAAAATTTAGAACACAAATGTATGCTTAAAAACAACATACAAAAAATAATGAAACTTATTCTTTGAAACTATTTAATAAATAACACATGAAATATATACATTATTAAAATAAAAAATTTAGATTAAGTTGTTTATCATAATTGATGAATGTAATAAAGTGTGTATAATAAAATTAAAATATATCAAAATATCAAAATAAAGCTTTAGTGAATGGTAAATCAAAAGTTTTACTAATGCAACCGATATGAGTTTAAATCCCACCATATACATATTTTTATTGGTCTATTTTAAAGTGAAAAGATTAAAATATTTCAAATAATATTATTTATTTTAATTATAAAAGGGTATTTTAATTAAAATATATCAAAATATCATAATTGATGAATGTAATAAAGTGTGTATAATAAAATTAAAATATATCAAAATATCAAAATAAAGCTTTAGTGAATGGTAAATCAAAAGTTTTACTAATGCAACCGATATGAGTTTAAATCCCACCATATACATATTTTTATTGGTCTATTTTAAAGTGAAAAGATTAAAATATTTCAAATAATATTATTTATTTTAATTATAAAAGGGTATTTTCGTAATTTTCTAACTGAGTAGGTGCCCAATACACTAACTCAATCAATAGTTTAAATAATAGTATAGAATTATAGATATATATTTGAACTATGCCATATTTGAACTATCATTTAATACCTAAATTGACGTCTCGGTTGATGGAAGGACAATTGAAATATTGAAGACTCAATTACAACATTTTAAAATTTATGGATCAATTCAAAATGTGAGTGCTAGCTTAAAAGACATGGTTTGAAATTAGCTTTAAAATTTTTAATTAAATTTGATTTTTTTAAAAACGAAATTATGAATTTATAAGTTATGCCTTAGCTTATTGAAGAACACAAATTAAGACTATGATAGTTTTATATAATTCACACACTACTCGTAAAAGCAAATCATTGTCACTATGCGCACACACAACACAAGTAGACAATCTTTGCGATTCAAATCCATTACGTGGGTTGTAAAATGAGCACCCTAACAAATTGGTCAATAATGGTGAAATTGTACTTTGACTCTCCAAAAATAATCAAAATTTGATTTAACCTTTATAATTTATAAAATTTTAAATTAGTAACGGTGAAATTGTACTTTAACTCTTCAAAAATAAACAAAATTTGATTTAACCTTTTAAATTTATAAGGATATAGACTATTAAAATGATGAAATTACATTTTTACTATCGTAAAAATATACAATTTAATTTCGGCCCTCCAAAAAGAATTTTCTAGCTACGCCACTGGAACTATCCATAGTCCCTCCCCAACTCATACATAAAAAGATATTCGTTTCAATACACTCGAATCCTATATTAACAACAATACTCATATCAATCGAGCTAAAACTCAATTTACTATTCATTACTTTATATGGGTGCTTCCTTGCCTACAAAACTACTTTAGACTTGTGAACTCTCAGATGGAGTGGCGTGAGTGAGTTTCTCAACTCACATTCTTTAATATATATTCTTTTTCCAATATAGCCCGTACGAATTAGAGTTGAAAATTGTGGTCATTTTAATGGCTTTCTTTATTTGGAATTAAAGCAACAATCGGTTCATGTGAAACTAGATAAGGTTTACTTTGAATTTTCAATCTAAATCCCAAAAGAAATTCACTTTTATGAACCTCATTTGTCCTAAACTGAATAATTTGCTTTGCCAAAAATGAACTTGTTTGTGGAGGAATAGTGATGGCAAAAAAATATGTTGAGGGTGAACCTCATTATCCTTTTTGTCTTGAAATGAAATGTTGATTGTTGATAAGCTAGCACTAGAAAGGTGAAAAAAAATACCTTACGGAAACACATTTATGCACATCATTTTGAAACATTTGAGCAAATCTATGTCTCAATCCCCAAAACATATCTTCTATTATATCATGTGATTAGATCAGTGAGCCTAAAGTCAAGTAAGATTAGTTTCACTTCCTTTTCTCTCACCTTATCCCTTCTAAGAAAATAACATATAAAACATGAAGTACTAGGATGCTCAAACCCTTTTTTCTCTCTCTTTCTCTTATCTTTAACCTTATTTATCATTTTTATTACTATTTAATTAATCTATTTATCCCTCTTAATTCATTTTTATGTGTATTAGGGCAACATCTAAGTTGAAATCTTATTATAGTGAGATTCTATTTTTAAATCAATAGATGTGGTTAAAAGATAAAAATAAAAAGACTATAACCATTTGATCAAGCCATGCAAAAAATTAGGACTTTGTGCGGTTGACCTGAAACCTATTAAGTTAGTTATTGAATATGCACTCAATCTGTAAACTCTTTGAGATTTTGGTATTTAGTTTACCTATTTTTTTTCCTAATTTTATTAAATTAATTAGTCACCACAGTTTTACTAAATAGGACAATTATAATTATTTACCCATAGAATCTAATACAGTAAAATTTTGGTGACTTTGACAAAATTAAAATTGAGTTAACTAAATAATTTAATTAAATTAATTAATTAAATTTATATTTTGCGAATATAAACTAGTTATTAAGTAGGATAATTATATAGATTTATTTTAATTTATTAATTTAAAATTAGACTATACATCATTTTACTCAATACACAAAAGGCTCAAGGAGCTCAGTTAATGGACAAGTAGGTGACACTCTAAAGGCGGGTCTCCCTATGCTTGCTTCCTACCCCTATTGGGAGTTCTACTAGAACTCCAATTTTCTATTAAAATATTATTTTTCTCTCTTCTTATTCTAATAGAACTCTTGTGATTTTTTTCCTATATATAGAAACAAGGGGTTGCCGAAAATCATAAGGAAATACACTATTATACTCTACTGAATTTTAGAGAAAATTTTCTTTGGATTCTTTATTTGAACTCAAATAAATTCCATCTTTCGTGAGTATTTGTAGTATAACTTTGTAAGATTATAATTGCATACTCATTGGCAATTTTCATTCAAATTTGTGAGATTGAATTTTTTAGTTTTGGATTTTCGCTAGAGAAAGTCAACTTTCTCGTCTAGAAAGTCTTGATTTTCATCCTACGATTGGTTCTTAAATGGAGCCACTCTCCGAGCATATTAGAGTTCAAGAATAGTGGATAAGATCATTTGGTTGAAAGCTAAAAGGATTTAAACACTAGATTTAAGATTCAACAAATCTTTCTAGCTTGGAAGCACATATACTAAATTTGGTGAATTTTATTACCATATATATCACAACTAGAGGTGTTCATGGGCCGGGCCGGGTTCAATAAAAAAATCATGCCCAAACCCGACCCGAATAAAAATACTAAAACTCGGGCCCGACCCCTATTAATTTTTTATATTATTTTTAAATATATATAATACATCAAAAATACTAAAAACATCTAAATAAATATTTCACAACAAATTGAAAATAAATTTAAAAAACTATGTAGACTTAAATAACACTAAAATAGATGCAACATAACAAGCAAATGTCTCTAAAATAATAAAAAAAATTAACAAATGCCTTTAAAATAATAACAAAACTAACAATAAAATAAGTTTTATACAATATTCAAACAATAACAACAAAATAGTAGCAA
Organism: Gossypium hirsutum; assembly: GCF_007990345.1. NCBI lineage: Eukaryota > Viridiplantae > Streptophyta > Magnoliopsida > Malvales > Malvaceae > Gossypium > Gossypium hirsutum. The sequence goes on from NC_053429.1 coordinate 4,363,429, forward strand.
CATAATAGTAAAATTGTAGCAAAATAAGGAGAAAACAACAAGAAAATAACATTCAAAAATAAAAAATTACATATTTTTTGTCCTTTTGTGAATTCGGGTTGGGCCGGGCTGGGCTTGGGCTAAAAATACCTTGCCCAATGCCCGACCCATTTTTTAAACGGACCTTATTTTTTTGTCCAAGCCCATTTTTCGAGCCTATATTTTTTCCTAAACCCTCCCACATTTCTGGCGAGCCTTCGGGCTGGGCTGGGTAGCCCAACCCATGAACACTTCTAATCACAACTAAAGTCCAATTTTATGAAAAATCTTAAAATTCTGTTGTGCAACTAAAACTGTTTCTCAAACCTATTTTTTCTCACACTGCTTAGTATTATCGGATCTGCTCCAACCTTCCTCTCAACCTTCTCTTGGTACATCATGTTCACTTGTTTGCAACACTTCCTCTCTTTACCAAAAAATCATCTATACACCTTAATCCAAATAACACTCCCTTAAACAAGAAAGAAAAATACAAGATCACATCTCAATACAAAAAACCTAAAAACCCTTGAAAATGACAAAACATTATAACAAGAATACTCTACAAAAGCAACCAAGCTTAGTAAGAAAGTAAAAACAAAAATTAGAAATCAAGGACAGTCCTTAGCATCACAAAACATTAGAAGCTATGAATCTTTGTAACACCCCAAATCCGGCCTAAATGTTATGGCCGAATCTGGTGATGTCACAAGGAATGAGTTTCGAAAACGATGTTGACTTGATAAACTATTTAATTTTTATACCACGAGTTCGTTCACGCATATACTGAAAACGTTATTCAATTAATTAGTTTGTCAAAACACTCATTACAGCTGAAGTTTAACAAATTCATTACATTTTAGAAACCCGATTTGTTATTTTTAGAAAAACCCCCTTTTGTGTAAAACCGTCGAATTCATAATACATCTTATCAAATCATGTAGATTATCAATAAACCAAAAACCAACAGTTAAAAACCATAACGTCCAGAGAGTCCCTAAAATTAAAAAATCTAAAAAAAAACCAAAATCATAAATAAATAACATTAAACAGTTTACGGTTGAGTGGTCATCGCTGAGTCTCTACCGCACCGATCTGCCTAAGCATGTGGATTACTTGAACAGAACAGAAAAATGGATGCAAGTTTTCTTAAACTCAGTATGTAACCAACGGAGATAAGCATACAAACATATAGATACAGAGTCAGGCTCGTGACCTTTTCAGATACAGAACACAAAATCAGATATATAGATCAGAAACACAGATTCCTACCCCCATCCTCTACACACCAACTCCGACCATCCCATCACACCATAGGGGGTTAAAAACACCTACCAATCCCTATAACTATATTGTGTCATTACGATACATGTCAGATAATATGCAGCCAAGCTGCCAGAATATAAGTGATGATCGCCGTACAGAATACTTCCTCCTCATATACAAATCCCACCCTACAATTATATATAGAAACAGATACAAAATAACATACTAGACATGCTCAACGTGCTTAGTACAAATATCAGAATAATCAAACATGTACAACATTATCAAACTCAGAACATAATATCAGATCTATATTTTGAGGGTTTGGTTAGCCTTTATCGGCTCTACGATAGGCCCATAGTCGATTGGAACGACCTGTGCGACCCTAGGGAAAATTACAGAATTATGGGCCTATATACCCGTGTGGCTTACCCGTGTGGGCACACACGCCCAACTTGACCTAGCCTGTGTGGCTTACACGGTCACACTCCGACCACCACACGATCGTGTCCTACACACGGCCACACTTTCGTTAGACACGGTCATGTTTCGAATACGGCCATACACACGAGTGACCACATGCCATGTGGCTTCGACAATAAGCAATTTTGGCCTTCGCTGAAACCTTATTTTTCGTATTTTGGGAATACACCTGCTACGTTTAAGACGTTACAGCAATCCCGAGCCCTTCGAAACCATCCACAACAACCACCGTTAAAGTTACTAAACCGTAGGAGCACCAACTAGAGGTTCCTCGTCAACTCTTGTAAAATAACGTTCTTACAAATTACTATCCTCTTAGATTACTCCATTAATGAAACCCTACGAATTGAGTAATCCCAAATCGTTACAAAACCCAAAACTTGCAGTCAAACGAAACCTCACTTACCGAAAACACACGAAGAACACTGAATTATCAAAACACAGGATTACGATCGCAGAGAACAGAGCAGAACCGTCAGAAAAAGAAGACGTAGAGAAAATGGTAGAGAACAGGGAAGAATTAGCGTCAAAATGCTTTGGGAGGAGAGAGAAAATTTTAAAAACAAAAGAATAATAATAAAATAAAATAAATCAAGGATAACTCCCAAATCCCTCAAATTTCTCCCTACTAACCTACTAACAACCAACTCCTCAAAGTCCAACTCCACCAAGGCTCTATCAGACAACCGAGCAAAAATTAACATTCATGCTTGAGCAGAGATTCGAACACCAGACCTCTAACACACTACCCCTTTACCACTTGAACCAGCAGGCTCATTCTAATATGAATTTATGAGTAATTTAATATAAGCCCATTTAAGGCTTAGATCCAAAAGTTAACAAATTTGACAAAAGTGAGACTTGAACCCAATACCTTCCACACACTCCTAGAACACTCAACCACTGAAGCAGATACATATTTATGTCAGATACTGACATAAGTAAAATTAAATTATTTAGGGCATTACAACTCTACCCCCTAAAAAATTTTCGACCTCAAAATTTACTTGATCCGAATAGATGAGGATACTGCTGGCACATCGAATCTTTAGGTTCCCACGTGGCCTCTTCAGTACCATGATTTCGCCACAGAACCTTTACTAAAGGAATAGACTACCTTCTCAGAACCTTAACATCTTAATCCAGAATCTGAACTGGCTCTTCATCAAAAGTCAAGTTCGGTCTAACCTCGATTTCTTCAACAGAGACCACATAAGATGGATCCGACTAATATCGCCTCAACATCGAAACATAAAAGACATCATGGATATGGTCTAACTCAGGAGGTTGCTCTAACTGATAAACGATCGGTCCTACACTCTTCAAAATCTGATACGGCCCAATGAACATAGGGCTTAACTTGCCCTTACGATCGAATCTCTGCACTTTCTTCTATGTAGAAACCTTAAGAAATACAAAACCCCCACATAGTACTCAATATCTCGCCTTTTCAGATCTGCATAAGATTTATGTCTATCAGATGCTGCCTTTCGACGATCCCGAATCAGTCTAACTTTATCTTCAGTCTCAGAAACCAACTCAGGATCTAAAACCCGTCGCTCACCTAACTCAGTCCAACATAGTGGAGTACGACACTTACAACTATACAAAGCCTCGTAGGTGCCATTTGAATGCTAGACTGGAAACTGTTATTATAGGCGAACTCAGCTAACGGTAGATAATCCTCCTAACTACCCTAGAAATCTATCACACAACTCCATAGCATATCCTCCAGTATCTTAATCACTCTGAAGGTAACTGTTGCTCAGCCTTAACTTGTTGACACGTCAGACAACGAGCAACAAAACTTGTAACCTCACGCTTCAAACCCGACCACAAGTACAACTTACGAATATTGCTATACATCTTATTACCACCAGGATGCATAGTATAAGGGTTACTATGCACCTCCCATAGAATTGACTCCCTCAAATCATAATCATTTGGCACACAGATCAAACCCCAAAAACACAGAATCCCATCGCTATTCAGCCCAAAGTCCAAAGTACTGCCACTCTCCATATGCCGAAACTGCAAACTCAAAGACTCATCCCTCAACTGTTTATCTTGAATCTAATCAATCCAAGTCAACTTAACTTACAACTCAACTAACAGACTCCCACTAAGTCGAGCGAACATCACTCTCAAATTAGACATGGCTCTACGACTTAATGCATCGACCACCACATTGGCCTTACTGGGATGATACTTTATCGTGCAGTCAAAATCTTTAAGTAGCTCAATCCATCGACCTTGTCTAAGATTTAGCTTCTTCTAAATAAGAAGATACTTGAGGCTCTTGTGATAAGTGTAAATAATACACTCTCATGATACAGATAGTGCCTCTAGATTTTCAACGCAAAAACCACCGCAACTAAATCGAGATCATGCGTCGGATAATTCCCTCATGTATCTTAAGCTAGCGGAATACATAAGCCACAACCTTACCATCTTGCATCAGTACACATCCTAAATCAACGTGCGACGCATCACTATATACCATAAACTCTTTTCCAGATTCAAGCTGTATCAGAACAGGAGCCTGAGACAGAATAGACTTGAGCTTTTCGAAGCTCGACTATTACGCATTAGTCCAAACAAAAGGAAATCCTTTGCGTAAAAGTTTAGTTAAAAGAGCTACAATTAGAGAGAACCCCTCAACAAAACGCTGATAATACCCCACAAGGCCTAGAAAACTACAAATCTACGATACATTCTAGGGCTGTTTCCAATCAAGTACAACCTCAATCTTTCTAGAATCGACTCAGATCCCCTCAGCAGAAACTATGTGCCCCAAAAAAGTTACTTCAAGCAACTAGAACTCACATTTTCTCAACTTAGTGTAGAGTTGTTTCTCAGGGAGAATCTAAAACACTACTCTAATATTCTCATTATGCTCATCCTCGCTCTTGGAGTAAACCAGAATGTCATCGATAAAGACCACGATGAACTGATCCAGATAAGGCTAGAAGATTCGGTTCATTAGATCCATGAATGTAGCTGGAGCATTCGTTAGACCAAAAGGCATAACTAATAACTTGTAGTGTCCACAACGGGTCCTAAATGTAGTCTCATGAACATCCACTTTCTTGACTCTCAATTGATGATACCCAGAACGAAGATTAATCTTCGAAAACACTGAAGCCCCACGGAACTGATCAAACAAATCATCGATCCTCGGAAGTAGATACTTGTTTTCATAGTTAGTTTATTCAGTTACCGATAGTTAATGCACATCCTCATAGTGCCATCATTTTTCTTCACAAATTGAATCGGTGCTCCACACTGAGACATACTAGGACGGATGAAAACATGAGCCAGTAGTTCTTGAAGTTGAACATTAAGCTCTGTAAGCTCATTCGGTGTCATACGGTGGGAGTAATACACACTGGCGTTGTTCCCGGTAAGCTCAATCCAAAACTCAACTTCTCGATTCGGAGGTAATCCCTGTAACACCTCAGGAAAGGCATCTGAAAAATCCCTAACAATTCTGATATCCCCAATACTAGAGTCCCCAAAAGCAGAAACACTAATGTAAGCCACATACGTCTCATACCCTTTCCGAACCAGTTTCTCAGCCACAAAAGCGGAGATCACATTGGATAAATAATTTTGATATTCACCGATCACAACCACTTCCTCATCATACTTAGTTCTCAGAATGACCCTTTTAGTCACGCAATCCAAACTAACTCGATGGTTAACCAATATCTATACCTAGGATCAAGTTAAATTCCTCAAATGGAAGCTCCAGTAGATTCGCAAAAAAATAACCCCTTGAACAACTAAAAGAACATCCCTATAAAGCTTATTAACCCGAACAGACTGCCCCAATAGATTCAATATAGTAATCTCACTAAAAGTATTCTCAACAGATATCCCTAGGTTTTCAGAAACAAAACTAGCTACATAGAAATGTGTTGAGCCTATGTCTATCAAAGCAGTGTAATATACATTAAAAATTAAGAACGTATCGGTGATAACATTTGGAGTGCCTTTATCCTCTTGGCTCGAGCAGCATAAATCAATGTAAGCCACCTCACTTCAATTTAACCAGCACCTTTGTTTGGTGCTCTCTATCTTTGGCCCATGCCATTACCACCCCTAGCCGGTCCACGACCCTTAGGTGGCTACTGAACTGCCCTCTGAGGCTACAAAGAACCTGGTCCCAAAGCTTGCATCTGATCAGCTCACTGTGGACACTTTCTAATATGGTACTCTAAAGATACATACCTCAAGCAAACCCCTATCCTTCTCCAACACTCGCCCGGATGGCGCCTACCACAATCCTCACAAGGCTGAATCTTAATAAGAGTAACAGAAGCCCCCACTCTAACCAGCCCATCAGATCTGGCCTTTTTCCTAAGCCTCGATACAGAACTAGAGGGCTTTGAATCCCTCTTGTTATTGTCACTCTCACGGTCTCCATTCTGGCGCTCCATGCGCTTAACCTCATCTGCGATCTTCGCCTTATCAACCAAAACTGTAAACTCATGTTCCCTTTGTGGAGCAATCAGAACCCTCAAACTATCTTTCAAACTGTTCTCAAAATGAACATACTTCTCATACTCAGATGCCACCATGCCTCGAGCGTAGCGACTTAACCTTAGAAATCCGGTCTCATACTCATCCACAGATTTATCACATTGCATGAGATTCATGAACTCACACCTACGAGCATCCACATAACTCGCCCCCATATACATCCATTGAAAGGTAGTCTTAAAGAAATCCCAATTCAGATGATCAGCTGAGTACCCTCCTCTATAGTCAACCACCACTGATAAGCCTCATCGCGAAGCAAAGAGACTGCACCCTAAAGTATCTGCTCAAGAGTACAGTCTAAATCATTCATGATCCTCTCGGTGGCCTCTAACCAATACTCGGCCACATTAAGGTAACTCTAGTAGCACCCCTAAACAACTCAACATCGTTAGATCGAAATTATTCAATTACTGACCCTCAACCCTCAGGTCCAGAATGGGGTCCAATGACCCTCTCTAAAATCCTCAGCATGGCTTGAGACAGTGCGTCGTCCCAGCCGAACGGCTTTGAGACCCAGTCTCAGTAGTAAGCGAAACTGATGTCTCACTCGTATCTAAGTTTGGTATACTGCCTAGAGATGAGGACTCAGCTCGACCCCTCCTACTGCCTCTACCACGGCCTCAAATACCATGCCCAGGAGTTCTACGAGCACTTATTGTATAATTCGAATTTATCTACATTATAAAGTTTTATACATCAATTCCAGTGTTTATTAACAAATATTTTATGCATAAATTATCAGAAGTTTAGAGATGTTTTCAGAATTTTCAGTTTTTAACTATTTCAGTATAGTTTTTAGTAAGTGCTATCTACAGTGTTTTCAGAATAGTTCTATTTAAGTACAGAGATACTTACAGATTCGGCGACGGAGTCTCGGTGAACCACATACTTTCTCAATTATTCAAATCATTTGAAAATAACCAACTCTTTTTAAATCACAATTTTTTAACCCAAAATTTCACAACTCGAGTTTCGCGACCTGACTCTGATACCACTAAATGTAACACCCCAAACTTGGCTAAGACATTATGGCCGAATCTGGTGATGTCACAAGGAATGAGTTTTGAAAACGGTGTCGACTTGATAAACTATTCAATTTTTATACCACTAGTTCGTTCAAGCATATACTGAAAACGTTATTCAATTAATTAGTTTGTCAAAACACTTATTACAGCGGAAGTTTAACAAATTTATTACATTTTAAAAACTTGATTTGTTATTTTTAAAAAAACCCATTTTTGTTTAAAACCGTCGAATTCATAACACATCTTATCAAATCATGTAATTTATCAATAAACCAAAAACCAACAGTTAAAAACCATAAAGTCTAAAGAGTCCCCAAAATTAAAAACTCTAAAAAAAACCACAATCATATATAAATAACATAAACAGTTTACGGTCGAGGGGTCGCCGCTGAGTCTCTACCGCACCGATCTACCTAAGCATGTGGATTACTTGAACAGAACAAACAAATGGATGTGAGTTTTCATAAACTCAGTGTGTAACCCAACAGAAATAAGCATACAAACATATAGATACAGAGTCAGGCTTGTGACCTTTTTAGATACAGAACACGAAATCGGATATATGGACCAGAAACACAGATTCCTATCTCTATCCTCTACACACCAACTCCGACCATCCTATTACACCATATGGGGTTAAAAACACCTACCCATCCCTACACACTATATCGTGCCATTACGATACATGTCAGATAATATGCAGCCAAGCTGCCAAAATATAAGTGATGATCCCCGTACAGAATACTTCCTCCTCATATACAAATCCCACCCTACAATCATCTACAAAAACAAATACAGAATAACATACTAGACATGCTCAACATGCTTATGTACAAATATCAGAGTAATCAAACATGCATAGCATTATCAAACTCAAAACATAATATCAGATCTACATTTTGAGTGTTTGGTTAGCACTTACCTGCCCTACGGTAGGCCCACAGTTGATTGGAACAATCCGTACGACCCTAGAAAAAATTAAAGAATTATTGGACCACATGCCTGTGTTGTTTGCCCGTGTGAGCCCACACGCCCAGATTGGCCTTACTCGTATGACCCATATAGCCTGGCCAAAAAACTCACATACCCATGTGGATTTCTCGTGTGGGCCTACACAGAATTACGATCATAGAGAACATAACAGAATCGTCAGAAAAATAAGAAGTAGAGAAAATGGTAGAGAATAGGGAAGAATTAGCGTTAGAATATTTTGGGAGGAGAGAGAAAATCTTGAAAACAAAAAAATAATAATAAAATAAAATAAAATAAATGAAGGATAGCTCTCAAATCTATCAGATTTCTGCCCACTAACCCACTAACAACCAACTCCTCAGAGCCCGACTCCATCAAGAATCTATCAGACAACCGAGCAAAAATTAACATTCATGCTTGTGTAGAGATTCAAACACTAAACCTCTAATACACTACCATATTACCATTCGAACCAACAGGCTCATTCTAATATGAATTTCCAGGTAATTTAATATAAGCCTGCTGAACAAGGATAAGGCTTAGATCCAAAAGTTAACAAAATTGACAGAAGTGAGAGTTGAACCCAAGACCTCCCACACACTCCCAGAACACTCAACCACTAAAGCAGAAACATATTTATGTTAGATACTTATAGAAGCAGAATTAAATTATTTACGGCGTTACAATCTCCACGACAAACTCCAAACACTATCATACAAGTCAAATGTTACCATTTAACAGATATAAAAAAATCCTGTTGAGACATAAGCTTACAAATCTAAGATTAATCTCAAAATTCCTCATTGAGCAGCTTCTCATATCATCGTTTACTCACCTTTGAAAAATTCTAGTACAAATATTTGTAGCCTTTCTTCTCAATTCAATATTTGCTACTTCCATAACTATCTATTCTCGTATTCCAACTACATCAAGACCTAATTGTTTGCTTAAAAGCCAAGCTTCTTTAGCCTCTTTGACAATGTCTCTCTTCCAATATGTAATGGTGTCAACCTCCTCACTTTTTCTTATGTTTATAACATTCCTTGTTGAAATAGATTTATCAACAACCTTGAACACTTTGTTCCCTAATAAACCCTTTGCCTTCGCATTTATTTACAACATCTTCTTCTTTCTGAGTTTTTCCCTTTCCTTTTAGCAAAATCTTTAAATTTTGTGAACCATTGATCATCACCAATGTTCAACCCTTTCTATTTAATATCAGTAATCTCCTTCCCTCTTTTCTATCATCCATCATGTTACCAGATTCATTTTCAAGAACCAAAATTTCATTAAAGGTACCCTGGTAGCCCTGCATCAAACTTTATGTAGTTGCCACATCATTTGTAATGTTCTCTCTAAGCTAACTATTAAAAACATCTACACCTTTCTCTTTTATCTTGGTTATCATGCACCAAATGAAAGCCGCATTCTTCTTCATTAGCTTCTTTAGACAATTCTGTTGGAAAAATTATTTATGAAAACGACTTTGTTGCACAACAAAATTTCAATAATTTTGATAAAACTTGAACCTTTGTTGTGTTAACCATAACAAGATTTCTAACTTTTAACCGAACGATCTTCTCCACTATCCTTAAACCCTCAATTGCTAAGAGAGTGGCCTTTTATCACAAACCAAACATATAATGAAAATTGTAACTCTCTAGTAAGAAATTTTCACTTTCTCTATGGTAACCAAAATCAAAATTACTATCACGAGTACAGACAAAAAATAGAATTTATTTTATACCTAAATAAATTTCCCTAAATCTCAATAGAGTATCCATGCATGACTGAGGTGTCAATTTGGCTATATTGTAATCCCTATTTATAGAAAAAAAATCACAAGAGTTCTACTAGGACAAGAAGAGAGAGAAAAAAATAGTTTAACAGAAAACCAAAGTTCGAACTCTTATGTGTTGGGATACCTAGTGTGGCACCCACCCCTATTGCTATTGGGCTTCTTGGGCACAAAATGATGAAATAACTACACTAAGGACACAAAATCTCAACAAATTGAACTACATTTGTCGTCCTTCCATTCAATATATGATTTCAAATTTGATTGAATTTTAAAGTCATATGAATCTTTTGATTCAACTTCCTCGATATAACAACAACAACAAAAAATTGATATGGTAATTAGATCAATTTCCAAGACTCTAACAAAGAACAAAAATCACTTTATCTCCCACATGAAAACCAATTAATTCTCTAATTTTCTTTAATTTCTATGTGATTATCTATATATGCTACCCCTATATAGTGGAACTCCCTTTACAATATCATTTTCAACACATACAATATATTATTAAGATTGTAAGAAATTGTGTAATCGGATAGTACCTATTGTAATTCATGTTGCACAATTACGCGATATGTAATAAATATTGTAATATGATAATGTTTTTGTAATAATTGTAAAATCTTATTGGGATTTTTGCTATTACAATATATTATGTAGCCAATAAGAAATTGTGTAATCGGGTAGTATATTCTAATTTACTTTCCACAATAGATTACAATATATGTAATAAATACTATATTTAGATAATATTTTTAATAACAAAAAAAAACTTAAAAAATTGTTCTTTTATAAAATATATTATATAGATACTAAGAAATTATGTAATTAAATAATATATATTATAAATTTCTTTTACACAACATATCACAATGTATATAAAAAAATACTAACTTTAATGACTTATAATTACTAATATAATGAAACTTTACCCTAAACTAATTTAAAAATGGTTAAAAAATAATATTAGTCTATGTGCTTATATATAATTTGGGATTAGGGTTTACTCCCTGTATTTTCAAGTTAAAAAATTAAGTCTTGATTTAAAAATTTTAGTAATTAAAATAGGAAGTATTTTTCATTAAAATTTATTAATTTAAAATTTTGATTAGCTGTCTTCATATGACATAAAATATGATTGATAAAAAATAAATATGTTAAATTAACGTATTTTTTAGTTAAAATTTATTTATCGTTGATAACAATGATTAATTCATTTATTATGGATTTTTTTTTAAAATAAATGATTAGTTATAAAGTATATTATATTTTATGAGAAAAAATTAAATTTTGATCATATTAATTAAGGATGATATGAGTAATTATCCCTAAAAATTATTGAACTCTGTGTCTTTTTGGACCGACCTGCTTTATGGTTGACGGATTTCAATTTCTAATTAAGTTGTCATTTACTGCTACAATGAAGTCGGTGCTAAAAGTATATTGCCAATATCATTTTCTTTCCTTCCATCTTTGAATTGTTTCAATTTAATACCTGCTTATTTGTATTTTGGTTTCTTTTGGTGCTAAGGAAGCTATTTTGTAAATAATTATTAAAATGAAGGATTATTTTAAAATTATATCAACTTGAAGTAATTAAAATTCAAAATAATTTAGACTAATAATGGCCCATTTTAAAAATCTAAACCTTAATACGAAATAATCGATTACATAAATGAACGCATTTTAAATTAGGGTAACTTATACGTAAGATTATTAAACTATTAATGAATTTATATTTTAATCACTCATTATAAATAATTACAAAATATCACTGAAGTAATTGAAAATTTTAATTCAAATCACTGACATGTTAAATCTTTAATATAATAGTCACGTAGTTTCCATGTGGCTTTTAAAAAAACATTTTGGGTTTTTTTCTTTTTTCCTTTAACGAATTAAACCTAATCCATTTTATCTAAAAATACTAAATATCTAAAAAATACTAAATTGAACTCAAGGACAGTAGTAGAAAAACTTAAAATATAATAATTTAGGTTAAGTTAATTATTAAAGATTGAAAAAAAAAGAAATTGAAAATGTTTTCTTAAAGTCATGTGAAAATTCCGTAACTACATCAGTCACTCATTAAAAAATCCAAAATGAAAGCTTTCGAATGGTTTTTTTTTTTGTCGGGAAAACACTTTCAAGTATTGATTGATTAAATAAAGCACCACTGTATCAGCAACAAAGGAAAACACCAGTTAATAATATAAGAAAATAAGAGCCTAACAAAGTTAAAAGAGCAGATATAAAATCAACTCTACCAATGTCAGGTCGAGCCCGAAATTAGGCGATAAGCGGAACTCACAGGCCATCTTTGTCCAAGATAAACACCAAGGAAGATGGCGGGTGGTGAATCCAACCCTCCAAACACATCTCCTCTTTAACCTACTTAGCTACCCAGTTCACAATTTTATAATAATTTAATGAATATTTTGTAATCTTTTGAAACTGAGTGATTAAAATTTAAACCTAGTAACAATTCAATAACCTTTGATACAATTTACCCTTTAAATTATGGAAATTGTTTGTAAGGTGGTAAAGAAGAGGATAGCAAATTTCTAAATAGGAATGAGTTGTAGTAGGACACGAATGATCAACAATGGAAAATTTGTTTCTTACAAGCTAAATAAAAATGACAAAACCAAGACCTCCCAATTAAAGTAAACTCATTTTTGAAAAAGAAGAAACTTTATTTTTCTTTAGCAAAGGGAAGAAGACAACAATGGTGAAAATCTGATTGAAAACATGTTTTGAAAAACAGTGTAGGAAATGTGCAAAACAAAATTCAACATTTGCATTTAATGAAGCCGCATTCTTTGAAACAACCACTAATGTTAGTAGTCCATTTAAGGGAAGAAAATCATGCAAATATTAAATATGAGTATAAGTTTTCATGCTTAACGAGGTATGGGTATTGTTGTAAATATAGAAAAATATGAGTTCGAGTGTGCTAAAATATATTATCATTCTATTTATGGGTCGAAAAGAGGCTATGGTTAATTCTAATCAAATAAATAAACCAATAAATTGCATTTTTATTTTCATATAAAAATATATATGTCTAATGTAAATATTTTTGAAAAAAAATTGAAGCAACATAGGACAAAATTGAAAACAAACTAACGCAAAAAGGGGGATTTCTCTTTCTTCTCTGGTAAATTTATCATAGAGACCCTTATAGTGAATGGCGTATCTAGGGAGATTGGCAGGGCTCCAGCCTCCCTTAAAATAGAAAATTATACATTTAGGCTCTTTAAAAATTTTAAATTACTAAAAACAAAATTGTATTTTGGCTCTCCTAAAAATGATAAAAATTTGATTTAATCTTTTAAAAATCATAAAGATATAGGCTATTGAAAATTAAAATTTAATTTCAGCCCACTAAAAAAAATTCTCGCTTCGTACCTGCCTATAGTAGAAGTTGGATTGCCTTTTGACCCTTCTACTCAAAAAATTGTATAAATCAGTCTTTATACATTAGATCAAAGAGCAAAGCGGTCTTTCTGTTAAAAATTTCATCTATTTCTACAGTTAAAAATTGCTCTCTATACATTAGCATCAATATCTGATTATTCTGCCAGTTATGCCAGTTTTTAACAATAGAAAAGGATGAATTTTTTAATAAAAAAGACCAATTTACTTTTTGATCTAACGTATAGGGACTAATTTATATATTTTTTAATGAAAGAAAATTAACTTTAAATAAAAAAAACTTCTATAGTACTTTTACTCTCTTGTAGACGTGTATATGTTGTCCATCTGTTAATTATTATGATTGTAATATCACATCACATGCATTAAATGGCATTAAACACAGGTCTTGTTCTTCAATATTTTGAGAAAATTTTATCTTCTTAAAAATCATGCATACATTTTTAGTCTATAATTGATTTTAGATTAAGTTATATCTATTCAAATCTATTTTAATTATTGATTTTGATTTTCTTTGTTTATACATATGTGGAATTTAATAAGTTTACTTGTAACTTGAAAAACACAATTATGCAAATCTCTTTGGATACCTTACCCTACCAACACACTTTCATTACAGAAATTAAGGTGGTTCAATTTTTTTTTTGTCTTAGTTTAATAATAAAATTATTAGGGGTGAGCGTCCGATTGAATCGAGTGAAGAATTTTTGAGTTAATTAAGTTGACGAGTCCTATTTTATCATCCTAACTCTATTTGAAAATTTTTCGAATCGAGTCGAGTGAAATTGAACTGAATCGAGTGAAATTGTTTAAGTTAAATTAAAATTTTAAACATTCCAAATTAAAATCTTGTTATAATTTACTTTTTCAAAGCAAAATAAGAAAAAGAAAGATATTTTAGTATGATAAACTTGAATCATTAATTAACTTGTTTAGGTCTTAAAATTATTATTTTATAAATTCTTTAAATTTTTAAATTTCTTTATATATTCTTAAAAATATACATTTTAGAATTTTTATAAATATTTTAATTTTTAAAATTATTTTTGAATTTTTTAAAATTATTTGAATTTTATTTTTGTAATTTTTGTTGATAGAGTGACCAATTTGCTCATTTTCAAAATTGTCAAGAACCAAAGGGGTATTTACACAAATATGTTATTCAAATTATTTGAATTATTTCAGTTATTCGAATTATAAAATTCAACTCGACTCGAACTCAGAACTAGAATTACTTATTCGAGTTGACTCGAATAACTCGATTCACTTAACTCGAAATTCAATTTTTTCTAATCAAATCGAGTTTTGCTCACTCCTGATTTTGTTATTAGTTTAATAGCATGATGAAAAAATTTTAATGTATATGTGTAAAAATAAATAGACATAAAATAAGGAATAATTAATATAAATTTAAACTTGACATTAGAAGGTTTGGACTAATTTACTTATAAATGCCCATTTCCAAGTATATTTACGAAAATGGGCGAATTTCTACATTATTTACCGAAAATGACTGGTTTTGGCAAAACGCGTTCACGTAGGAGCGTTTTAGGGTGAAATTTCAAGCAAATTGTGCCCCTGGATGAGCTTTTTTTCCATATCAGCATAGAACGGGTTGACGTGGACGAGTTTTACTCCGTGTTTTTGTCCCAACGGCTAATTTTTTTTACCATTGGGGGGTCCAACAGTTAAAAAAAGTATAAAACCCCCTCATATTATTTCACACAAAATTTCTTCAAAATTCATCAAAAAACTCTCAAATTTCTCCCTAACTTTCTCAAAGCTCTCAAATTTCTCCTTAAATTTCTCAAAGTTCTTTTTAATTAATTATTTTCTTTAATTTTATTTCTAGATTAGTATTATTTTTTATAATTTCAAAAATATTTGATCGTGCTAGCAATGGCCGAGGAATTAATTTGTCTCGATCATAAACATATCTCCGTCGAACAAATGAAAATGGTAAGGGTTAATTTTAATTTTTGAATATTAGTTAATTTTTTTATTTATGTAATTTTAATTAATTTGTATTTTAGAATTTTTTATAACAATCTATAGATTGGGTGTTACAATGTTATATTCGTAATATGTCTGGTCCTTCATCACCGTTGGTAGAAAATTATTTGAGGGAAACAGGTTTTTGGCACGTGACCATTATAGGCCAGGGGTGGAAGTTGGACCCGAAACTCATCAGCACGTTAATAGAAAGGTGGAGACCCGAGACGCACACATTCCATTTTCCATGCGAAGAGTGTACTATCACTTTGGAGGGCGTGCAGTTACAATTAAGATTACTGGTGGATGGGTCCGCACTCATCGGATCCGTTCAATTTGCTAATTTGGGAGTTGTATGCTACGACTTTTTGGGTGCGATTCTGGATAATATTTACGAAGGTTGAATCAAAATGGGCTGGTTACAAGACACATTCCCGGAGCCGGAGAATGATTCGACTAAAGTAGAAAGAGTACGATATGCTCAGACATACATCCTTGAGATGATTGAAGCTTATTTGATGCCGGACTTGGCACGAAACCTCGTACATCTAGGTGGTTGCTTAAACTCGTTGATTTTAGAGCAGCTGGCGAATTTAGTTGAGGGTCTGCCGTGTTGGCAACATTGTACCGAGAGATGTGCAGGGCGACGCTACCAAATAAAGCCAAAATCGGAGGTTTCCTATCATTATTAAATTATGGGCTCGGTTTTACTTTCCATTTTTACGTCATCGAGTGAACCACCCATGTTTATTCCCACTCACAATGAGGAAAAAATTTTATTTGATTTTATAATTATTACATAGATTTAAAATAAAATTGTATGCTAAAAATTTATTTAATTAGGTGGAACCATCCCGTGAGTCATATTGGAATACCTGTCACTCTTAAAGATATACGGCTTCTATTAGACCAACGATCGGAAACGCAAATAAGTATTAAATAATATATATACATAAAATAGTTGTTTCATATTTAGTATTTACTATTATGCATATAACTAATATTTTTATCACGTTCATATAGTTTCAATGAACACTATACGAGGATTCGGTAATTCGGGTAGTAATTCCGAATGAATTCTTTCAAAATCCAAACATTTGGCATGTTAAGGTCCCATTGGTCAACTATGCTACTGCTGAGATGCACCAGATAGGTAGAGTGTTGCGTAATTTAGATTCCAACAACCGATTCCCGAGGCACATGAGGCGCTTGATGATGAGCACAAAATTGACTTACGACAAACAAATACGAATTGGTTGGCATTCTTCTTGGAATATATCGAAATTTAAGAAAATCGGTATGATAATACACCTACTCGTGAACCGATCATTATTCCAGAGTTAGCGTGTGTGCTGGATTACATGCCATGGTTTAGGATCCATGGCAAGCCATATTTATTGTCGGAAGAATAGAAGCGTTGACAAATCCGTGTGGAAAGGGAATGACGGGGCCCTTTAAATCCTAGGAGAATGGATGACGGCACAGGCCCATCAACAGTGCCCACACAATCACCGGGCCTAACACCTCAATCAACTACACCCACTCCACAACCCCTTTAGATTATGTCAGGTGCGTATCTTAGACCGTATATGTATCATAACCCTTATATGATTCCTTTTCCTAGTCCTATGCTAGATTGGAATGCATGGTCTAGTGCATCTCATTTCCTGATGACTCCGACTCAACCCTCGATATATAGGCCATCATCGTTGGAGGGATCACATGAGGCACTATTTGGGAGCTCATCTCATTACTAATCATTATCGCCTTAATGAATTCAAGCACCTCCACCGTGAGTGATGTAAACACCTCCACATTCTTTATTCTATCAAGGTGGGTCATCCTCCTAACACCCACAACCGGAGCAACCACAACCCCCGTCAGAAAGTGAACCAAGGAGGAATCCAACGCGTAATTGTCGATCACCTCGATGTGGCACTGATTCCGACCGGCACATACATTGATTTTTTTTAATATATTTGTACAAACTATTTTTATATTGTTTCATTTAATAAAATAACAGTTGTTTTTAATATTTTAATAGTAAATTATTTTTATATTTTTAATAAAATAGAAGTTCTTTTGTTATGGCAATAGAAATAATGCAACTTTAGTTTAATTACAGCAATTATCAACTATTTCAATTTGGGCATGATCGAATTATATGACCTAGGTTCCTACACTATCGACACAACTTCTATTGGTTCGTTCTTTCTCCAATATCCATATTATTACGTATTCTACTCGAGTAAGGTCGACCTTTTGGTTTGCGACGCAATTCTCTATCCAGTAACAACTTAAACGGTGTAAGCGATACAGACGACCATTTACATTCATCTGGAACTACTGAAAATATATGTCTCTACATATTGTACATGTATTTTATTTTGTACATTTCGTCGACATATATCATGAGATCCAAATGGAGATTCTGAGAAGCTGCAATTGCATGAACGCATGGATAACAAAGTGCGTCAAACGTCCCACAGTCGCAAGTCTTATTTCTCAGGTGTACACGATATTGCTCGTCAGTAATACATTGGTTCGATCTGTCAAACTCTGTCACACAAAACCATAGGTTGTTGCGATCGTGACATACTTTCTGCATTATGTTGGCTCGCGCCTTTGCCTTGTTAATTTCTTGTAATACCTTCCGGAACCATACATGACCTCCCTCCATTTGGCCTTTATAACTCACTGTTCATTTTGGAAATAGTGCCGCCAACCGAAAATATCTCTCGTACAACCGAGGTTATCGACAAATGATGCTTTCCTTTTAGAACAGAATTTATATATTCAGCCAGGTTTGTGGTCATATGACCATATCGTATACCACAGTCATATAATCTTGTATCCACTGTTTGAAAGGTATGTTACAGTGGTAATCTGCGCCTTGATCGTTAACTGAATGCAAAATCCCCAACATCTCATGAAAATGGTCCATATTGATCTCGTACCCTGCCAATATAAGTTGATAGCGAAAATTACATACCACTATTCCTTTCAGAATAAATTAAATATTACAAATAAAATTATATAAATAGAGATTAAATACCCATGTTGGTCGCTTGTCGTTGTTCAGTGGTAGACCGATATTGCCCGTAGTAGTTGGATGCAACGTGCCTTAGACAATACCGATAGTGTGTGCGATCCCATAGGCTTCTCTGTCGCTCAATTGCGACTAATATTCTAGTACCCTGATCTGATATAATACAGACATCAAGTTGGGGTCATACATACCTCCTTAACTTAGAAAGAAAGAAATCTCAGTTATTACCTGACTCCCCCGATGTTATTGCAAATGTAATTTGAAGGATTTTCCCACCGCCATCCCGTGTCACAGCTAGCAATAGCCGATGGGTATATCTACCATACATAAAGTTACTGTCAATTTGTACTAATGGCTTACAATACACGTATGCGTCCCGGCATTACTTAAAGCTCCAGAACAAACGCTTGAACACTTGGCATACACGAAGCAATCGGTCGTTGTAGTACGTAGGGACTGTTTCAAGATCTGTTATGCAACTTAGGACGTACCTCTCTAGCACCTGGGACATACCTCTTCAGCACCTAACACCATTGCCACACCTCATTATAGCGTCTCACCCATTATGCATCTTTTTCAACGCCTTCTGTTAGCTATCCAAGTCTTGCGGTAATATGTTTTGTACCTCAATTGGCTACGAATATTGGCAATTAAGATTGACACAAAAGTCCTAGGATTCGCCTTCAACATTGGTAGTATTAAGCTAGCTATCATACCTAAATCCATCTTGGGATGATCTTGTGAAACACCTGTCAACGAAGTACGTTAAATAATGCAACATTAAGTAATAACATTATTATTCAAAAACTCTAAACACTCAGTGATATTGTACCGGAAACACAAATATGTAGACCTTTGTACTTTTTTATCTCCCACAAGCCTGTCTTTTTCCTAAAAGAAGCCATGATTTTCCATGAACATGTACCATCTTGCACTGCACACTTGGCCTCAAACTTTTCAGATTTGGATTTAGCCATGTTGTAGTTAACCCCGTGATCGATGCTATGTTGTTTCATTGAACCAAGAAAACTATCCTTACTGACAAACTCCTTACCAATTTTTAATTTACCCGAATCTAATGACGAACCTATACAGTCACGCTTTCTGTGTGGTAGATCTAGAAACTCCAACGCATCATCTGCTGATATATCAATATTATACATATGGGCTGGAGGCGAGTACGCTCTGAATCGCGGATCTTCTTCTTCTTCATCTAAACCCCTTTCAACGTCTTTAGGTTCGAATGGAACAAGTTCTGGTTCAGAAAATAATGTAACTTTTGTACTACCGTGGTCGGGCTCTCGAGGTGGATCCACTTCGGACTCATTATTCAACCCACCATCATCTGCAACGTACGAGGTCCCCTCACTGGTGGACGTCGTAGGGAGTACATCATTTCTTCTTGTAGACGTTTCGTAACGTCCCCAATCAGATGTGGATTGCCAACCACTAGAAGTTGATGTCATTCTCTAATACGTATTTTCAGCATCAAACATCGACCAATAGATGTATATGTCTCATCCACTAACCTAGTGTTGTACAAGAGTTGTGTATTCCATACTGCCACCAAAAACGAAAACTTTCGTTTTCTACCTTCCACTAACGAAGTGTTGGGTAGGGGTCATGTCTTCCTCTTGAACAGCAGTAGATGTTGATGCCGCAAATGTTTTATTTGGCGATGAAAATTGTACATATAACTCAAGATAGGGTGATCCACTAGTGAGATAAGTCTACACCATCGCCTCAAAGCTACAACCATATTTGATATCAAATGAGTTATATGTCACAGGATCAATCGAATCACAAAATCGATACTTAATAGAAGAACCCCTCATTAGCATCGTTTCAAAGATTTTACGTCTAATTCTTTTATGAAATTCTGTCAAATCTATAGTCTGGTTAAAAATCATTCGCATTGTATTCTCCGATAAAAAAACAATGCTGTTCTCGGTGTCACGGACCTCACCATCATAGTAAGTAAAAGCACTAATACGTTCACTCATCTTCAGTTTCCATTATGCTTAGTCTCTCTAATTTTTCTTACTATAACTTATGCAACCTGAGAATGAAATTTAGCTCATTTATAGCCTAAGGCCAAACATGAACTACTGTAGAAAAAGAACGTCCACGTGGGAGTATTTTTCAGTAATTTTGCTGATAGCTCATCCTGCTTGAAGCGTTTTTAACACTATTTATTCAGAAACGTCTTTTCGAAATTATTTTTTCAGGAACTACTGTAGAAAAATAACGTTCACGTGGGAGCTTTTTTCATCAATTTTGCTGACAGTGCATCCTGTTTAAAGCGTTTTTGACACTATTTGTTTAGAAATGTCTTCTTAAAATTATTTTTTCAGGAACTACTGTAGAAAAAGTACGCCCACGTGGGAGCATTTTTCAATAATTTTGCTGACAGTGCATCATGCTTGAAGCATTTTTTACACTATTTGTTCAGAACCGTCTTCTCAAAATTATTTTTTTAGGAAATACTGTAGAAAAAGAGCATCCATGTAGGAGCTTTTTCAGTAGTTTTGCTGACAGTGCATCCTGCTTGAAGTGTTTTTGACACTATTTATTCAGAACCGTCTTCTCAAAATTATTTCTTCAAGAACTACTGTAGAAAAAACCAAAATCCTTCTTGTCAATATAATTTTCCCTAAATTCTAAACCTAAACACAATACTATTTTTAAAAAAACTAAACCCAAATTTAATTAATTTTCTTAAAAACACTAAACCTAAATTTAATTTATTTATTTAAAACCCTTAAACCCTAATTTAATTATTTTTTAAAAAAAGAACACTAAATCTTGATTTATTTTTAAAAATTCCTAAAATCTAGAACCCTAAATTATTTTAACAAAATCTTAAACCCTACAAACCTAACTCTAAATTATTTTAACAAAACCATAACCCTAAAAATCCTAAACCAAAAAAATCCTAGGGACTAAACATGTAAAAAGTCCTAACCAAGAAAAAACATGGAGCAAATCACGCCCTTGGGAAAGCATTTTTGCCACGTCAGCAAAGTGCATCCACGTCAGCGCATTTGGTGCTGACATGGCAAAAACGCTCCCCCAAGGGCGCGATTTGCTAGAAATTTCACCCTAAAACTCTCCTACATGGACGCATTTTGCCAAAATCGACTATTTCCTGTAAATAATGCAAAAATTGGCCTATTTCCGTAAATATACTTGAAAATGGGCCTTTATAGGTAAATTAGTCGAAGGTTAGTAAAACTCTTGTAAAAAAAAACTCTCCAAGATAAATAAAAAAGTTCTTTCTTTTCACCACAAACAAATCATATGAGTGGTTAAAATTACCAATAGTAATTAATTTATTGCTAATTCTTATATTAAAATATATGAAAAAATAATGCTACCAAACATAAATAAATAAATAAATTTAAATCATGAAATATCATTTTATTATATTTAATATATATTTAATATTATTAAAATGACATTGTTATATTTTTATAATTCTAATGATACTCATATTACATATTTTACATACAAATACATATTTATTTTACTACCATTATTTTTATTTTATAATTATTTTTTATCACATGAATTTCAATTATTTAAAATTTCTTTGTTTATCCTAACAAAATAATTACACGTATGACTAATTTACTTTTTAACCTAAAATATAAGTATAAACCAGTCAATTTATTAAAAAATTAATTTAACAATTTAAATTGCTTTTTTTATTCCACAATTGGATTAATAAAATGTCCCATTTATTTAGGTTTTATATTATGAAATACCGATCAAGAATAGACGATGATTTTTAAATATGCTCATCGAATTAAAAAAGCCTCCACCAATAATGTATCAAATAATTATCCTTAAATAGACTAATGACATGAATGACCCCTATATTTTAGTTATTTTAAACGTGATACCTTTACTTTCAAGATGTCCAATTTAGTACATGAAATTTTATTTCGTTTTATAATATGGTACCTGACTCTAACAACTTTAAATTTTTTAATGACATAGTTGTTTGACCAATGAAATTGTGATGCATGACACTTTTACCAATATTTAAGGAAAATAAATTTAAGGTAGCACGTGTCACCTTTTCGTTGGTCAATTTTACACATTATAATAAAATTAATGTCGTTAGGGTCAAGTAAAATATTAATTTATAGAATGAAACTTCAGGTATTAAATTGGAGTTTCTTTATTAACTATAGGTGTCATTATTCGTTTTACGGTCTGAGACAATCCTATTTGAGCCAATTAGGACTAAACTTAAAGTGTAAGGA
The DNA here is from genome assembly GCF_007990345.1 of Gossypium hirsutum. Lineage (NCBI taxonomy): Eukaryota > Viridiplantae > Streptophyta > Magnoliopsida > Malvales > Malvaceae > Gossypium > Gossypium hirsutum. The sequence goes on from NC_053429.1 coordinate 4,386,289, forward strand.
TCGTTAATTTTGTTGCTAAAATCACCACTGCTCTATAGTTGTCATGCTCTGACCCACCACCTGCCTTACTTCACTATGAATTTGAAGTCTTGAAAACTACTATAACCTCTATGGATATTGGATACAATCATCTCTGTCTTGCCTTGTTTCAATTTGATTTTTGTTAGTTATTTTTAATATTTTCAGTATTTTTAAAGGTAACTAATATATATATAAATATTAATCCTTCGAAAAAAATTCTAATATCCTCAATCTCAACTTTAGTTTTGAAAAATACGATTAAGGGAAAAAAGTATAAGAACATAGAGTTTTTCTAAGCTTATGTTAGGATTTTGGTGTCCCAATTTTTTTTTATGTTGATACCTAAACTATCCATACGTTATATATTTTAGTCCAAAAGTTAATGGTCTATTTTTTAGTCCAACCAATGAGATTGCACTATGTGTCTATCTTTTTTTCATGTCGTTGTCGATGTGGCTATTAACCCATCATTGTTGACCAATGTTGATAAGTATTGACCAATCAATTGCTTTGTTTTTTTTTAAGTTTTTAGAAAGTATTATATTTAATTTTTTTTAAACATAAATATTTCAAATTTTTGGAATTTCTTCTAAAATTTATATAATATTTTTTGAAATTTTAAGAGTTTTAACTAATTTATTAAAAAACAATATATATTTTAAAACTTTAATTTATTATAATTTATACATATATTTTAAATTTTTAAATTTTTTTCAGATTTATATATTTTAAATCTTTAAAAAATTTCCTTTTTGGGAATTTTTATATAAGGTTTTCATAAATTACTATTTTATATAATTTATATATTATAAAAAAAGCTTTTAAATTTTAAATTTATATATATTTGATTTTTAATTATATAAGTGTAAAGAAATGTCACATGGTGTGATTTTATTCGCCACACGTCTCACCTTTTTTTCTAGTACCATTAACTTTTAGACTAAAATTTATAATGGAGAGATAATTTAAATACTAAAATATAATAAAAATTTTAGGCACCTAACTAGAAAAACAGATATAATACAAAGACCAAATTGTATCATAATATTTTTTTCTCTAGAATATTTTATATTTTTACTTTTTTAATAATTATATATAAAATTAAAATAATAATTTTATACAATGATACGAGAAAATTAATAACCATAATTATTTCATATCCGTTGCAAAAAAAATCACTTATCTTATTTTATATATTTATTTTAAAAATTTTATTTCATTTCACTCGAATTCAAAATTTATGAAAAGATTACATCACTAATTTATTTTTTTATGAGATCTGCAATCACCAATCTTTTGTCAGTCAGCTGAGTGTCACAATATATAGCATTCTTTGCAATTAAGCCCTCCCCAAAAAACCAAACAGATCAAAACAGCCCCCCCCCCCTTCCATCACAAACAACAACAAAAATTAAAGTATCTTAAAAAAAATATCATCTCAGAATCTTTGGTTTTGGTTTGCAAATCATGAAGAGGCTGAGTCCTTCACCTTCCTTGGATGCTTTCATGTCCATCTCTCAGCCTAAAGGTACACACGTGAAAATTCCCATCTTTATTTCATGTTTCTTTAACCCAAAATTGATGTGTTTAATTCAGTTGATTATGCAGAGGAGAAGAGTTCAAAGAAGCACCAAATTTACAGCAAGGAATTCCAGGCTATGTTAGATGGTTTAGATGAAGAAGACAGCTTAGAAGAAGGTGGTCAAGCAACAGAGAAGAAAAGGCGTTTATCTATGCATCAAGTTAAGGCTTTAGAGAAGAATTTCGATGTGGGAAACAAGTTAGAACCAGAGAGAAAAGTGAAGTTAGCTGAAGAATTGGGGTTACAGCCAAGGCAAGTGGCTATTTGGTTCCAAAACCGACGTGCTCGTTGGAAGACCAAGGTGTTGGAGAAAGATTATGCAATGCTTAAAGCTAATTATGATGCTCTTAAGCTTGATTATGACAATCTTGAAAAAGAAAAACTTGGTCTAATTGCAAAGGTTAGTGTTTATATCTCAAACCCTATTTTTTAGTTTTTTTAAGTTAAAAGTAATATATATGCTTGTACTAAAAGTCGGATTGCATTTTATCCTATCTACTTAAAATTAAGGTAAATTAGTTCTTGTATATTAAATTAAAGAGTAAATTAACCCTTTCCATAAAAAATTTCATTCATTTGTATTGTTAAATATGGTTAACGAAATATTTGTATCTGATATTAATGTATAGGGTAATAGGGATCAGTTTTTAACAGCAAAATTGTATGAAAATTTTAATAGAATAATTGATTTGCTCTTTGATTTAACGGACATGTATTAATTTACCTATTTTTTGAGTTGAGAAAGCAAATTATAATTTAATTCTTAGTACAGGGGCTTCCATGATACTCTTACTTTTTTGAATTAATTAAATCTAAGGGTTGATATATGATTGTTTTGCAGCTGAGGGACTTGAAATCAAAGTTGAAAGAAGAGTGTCCAAGCTTTTCAGTGAGGAACAAAGAGCAAGGTTTCTGTGAGAATGATGATGATGATTGTAATGGGATTGTTAAAGAAGAAAGCAATGTGATGAACGGTTCGTCTTCATCGTCGGATTCATCAAATAATCATAAGTGGTTTAAACCATTTGAGTCGAGAATGGTTATGGGGTATACGTATGATGAGCCAGAGTTGGTGGAAGTGGAAGAACGATGCATGTTTAGTGCAGAGGAATCTTGTGGTTTCTTCTCAGTTGATCAAGCTCCATCTCTTCAATGGTACTTCACGGGGCTGTAAAAAAAACATTGCATGAAGGGATAAAATAGCCTTAAAAGTTTTGTAATTTAGGAATATTTAAGGTCTATTCTTCTACTGTTGTTGTTGTTTTTTTAATTATCATAATTAAAACTGATTATTGGGAGGAATGTTACATATAAGGTTTCGAGTTTGATTCTTGTGAGAGAGTTTTTTCTCCTATTTAGGGCCTCATCTGACTCAACTTTTTAAATTTAATCGAAATTTAATGTGATTATGAGATACCAAATAGATTTAGATTTAAAAAAATATAAGTTAAAATATATGTTCAAAGTTCATATACTTTTCATACCTTTAGAATTTAATCACTTAACTTTTATTTTGCAAAATTTAGTGTTTTTACTTTTCGAATTAAATAAATCAGATTTAATTATCAATACCGTTAATATTCTTCTATTAAATTTGCTTGATAGCTATATAACCAAAAAAAAAAGTTGTAATAAACATCAATTTAAAAGAAAAACTTTAATGTTGTTAACAATTAAACTTGCCATTTTATATCTAAAAAAAGATAGGGATTAAATTCTTAAAAATAAAAGTAAAGAGATTCAAATTCTAAATATACGAAAAGTATAATGGCTTGCTTCTACTATATTAAAATTTGATATTTAATCATCTACTTTGATTCAGTACAATTAAATCTCTCTACTTTTACATATATTGTTAATATATTCAAATTTATAACACATTTATGCTACGATAAGAGTATTATATTTTTTTTCATATGTTTTATTAAATGGGTTAATAATACATTAATTCAATTCATAATATTTAGCCACGTATATGACTTATTTTTATTATATAAACTCTTATTAATATAATACTTGAAACTATCCATAGTCCCTCCTGAACCTTTAAATACACTCGAACTTTTTATATATTATAATATTATAAATAAATAAAAAAAAGAGTGTTGGCGGTTTCAAAGTACCTAAAAAAACCAAAGGGCCATGTTCGATAATTCAGAAGGCAGCCGCACAAAACTGGGTGTCCAATCCAACGGCAAAGATCCAAATTGGAGACCCGATGCATTCCCTCTTGGTTCTAGTTGCTTGCCCTTTTTTCTTTTTGGGACACCCCTTTGTTTTGACTTTAATGTAAAAAACAGACCATATCCCTCCATCTCCCCTGACTTGTCAATTTTTTGCACCAGTCTTTAAAGCTGGCATCGCCAAAATGCAAACTATGGCTGGCTGAAGCTGTTTCCCTATGAAGAAAAGCCAAGATACAAACCCTCTAGTAAGGTAATATAGACAAATATCATGAATTTCAGAGCTTGAAAATTAGATATTTACATTCTTTTGGTTTATTTTGGTATCTGAATTTAAAAATTAGATCTATTTTAATTTTTTAATTTAAAGAAAAAATTGTAATAATTTAATGATGTGTCACTTTTAAATTATGTTACGTCATCACAATAAAAAATAGAACCAGTGATATTATGTTATATTATCAAACTTTTATATCTTTTTCAAATTTAAGGATTAAAATAGATTTAGTTGTCAAATTCGAGTATTTAATTAAATTAAAAAATATAAGCAACAAAGTGGACTTAGTTGATAAATTCAGACGGCAAAAATTACATTAACCCTAAAAATAACGACATCTAATATATAATGAAAGAAATTACATGTTACTATTTATCACGTTCGAAGCCATGACTTTTGAACATTTAAAAAAATCACATAAAGACCAGCTTTGGTTTGGTTCAAAATGTGTTTTAAAAAAGAGTTTTGGATAGCTAAAATGAATGCTAAACAATCCCCACTCATAAAATCATAGATCTCATTTCAACTAATAGACATGTCTATACTTACAAGTGCTGATATTCTTTGGAATGAGATGGAAATAGATTTAAATTTATTATATTTTATGATTTACGGATGTCTGATTCAAGGAAAATAAGATTATCTTTGATAATATAATTATCATAATATGATATTAGTTAACACATTATGAGTTCAAGATAACCTTTAGAATCTAAATCTGGAAATGTTATTCCGAAATCTTACATTACCTTTAATAGTGTGAGATTATTGAACTAGATTTTTATAAACCTAACAAATTTGAACGGCAAGAAAACATCGACAGAGTTCTTTCTTTTCCATGTGTGCCATTCCTTAAAACAACAAGCACTTGTCTAGGGCATACAAAATAAATAGACTCACACCACTCTATTTCTATTAAAAAGAAAACAACAAATCTCTCAAAGTTTTTAGGGTGTGATTTTGTTAAGGGAAAATAAGATTATCTCTAATAACAGAATTATCGAAATGTAAAATTACTTATTACATCATGGGCTCAAAGTAATCTTTGAAATTCAAATGTAAAAATATTATTAGGAAATCTTACATTGCCTTTGACAATGTAAGATTATTGAACCATATCGTTCTAAACCTAACAAATTTAAATGGCTAGAGAACATCAACAAAGTTCTTTCTTTTCTTTTCTTTTCCATGTATGCCATTCCTTAAAACAACAAGCACTTGCCTAGGGCATATAGACCAAATAGACTCACACCATCCTATTTCCATTAAAAAGAAAACAACAAATCTCTTAAAGTTACTAGATCTTAAATTTAAGGAGTGATTTGGTTACGGGAAAATAACATTATCTCTGATAACAGAATTACTGAAATATAAAATTACTTATTACATTATGGGCTCAAAGTAATATTTGAAATCTAAACATAAAAATATTATTCCGAAATCCTACATTACCTTTGACAATATGAGATTATTGAACCATATATATCTTTTTAAACCTAACAAATTTGAATGGCAAGAGAACAATAAAAGAGTTCTTTCTTCTTTTTTCCATGTGTGTCAGTCCTTAAAACAATTAAGCACTTGCCTAGGGCATATAGACCAAATAGACTCACACCACTCTATTTCCATTAAAAAAACGATAAATCTCTTAAAGTTACTAGATCTTAAATTTAGGGTGTGATTTGATTAAGGAAAAATAAGATTATCTATAATAACACAATTACTGAAATGTAAAATTACTTTTTACATTATAGGCTCAAAGTAATTTTTGAAAGAAAAATATTATTCTGAAATTTTATATTACCTTTGACAATGCCAGATTATTGAACCATATCTTTCTAAACCTAACAAATTTGAATGGTAAGAGAACATCAACGAAGTTTTTTCTTCTCTTTTCTTTTTTATATTTTCCATGTGTGCCATTCCTTCAAACAACGAGCACCTGTTTAGGGCTTAGACCAAATAGACTAATCACCAAATTTTCATTAAAAAAAATCGATAAATTTCTCAAAGTTACTAGATCTTAAATTCAAGGTGTGATTTGGTTAAAGAAAAATAAAATTATCTAAAATAACAGAATTATCGAAACGTAAAATTACTTATTACATTATGAGTTCAAAGTAATTTTTAAAATCGAAACCTAAAAATATATTTGAAATTTTATATTATCTTTGACAATGTGAAATTCTTAAACTAGATCTTTCTAAACCTAACAAATTGAAATGATAAGACAACATCCATAGAGTCCATTTCTTTTCTTTCCTATACGTGCCATTCCTTAAAAGAACAAGCAATTGTCTAGGGCTTAGACCAAATAGACTCACACCACCCTGTTTCTATTTAAAAAACAACAAATTTCTCTCAAAGTTTTACAATCATAAGGAGATTGAATCCGCTGCAAAAATGTGAAAGCACCCAACTCATGTACTCCTCATCCGTCATCCCCTATATGCAGCAATGGACCATACTTTCATCACAAATCTTTAGAAAGGTGGGGGGGTGTAAATGCTTTATAGCAACTGAACTTCCTGATCATGTATTAACTTATTCGAAAAGCTTTAATTAAAGAGTTACCTTCCTTGAGCACCACATGAATGGAACCTGTCTGTCTGGCATGCATGCTTTTAGCCCCATGAGTTGAGCCTACAACATGTGGATGTGGATATAAGGCTCGTCCCTTTCCACTTTTCTGAGTTTGGGAGCGGGAAAGAGACGCACCAAAAAGCTGCTGCTGACTCTCTTGTCGTTCCCTTTCATGTCTGAAAAACAATGGGTCCCTTTGTTCATCAATTGTTTGACTCTTTTTATCCACTATTGAATCTGCCTATAGCTGTTTCATGACTTTTGTGGGAAATTGGCAATCCCTATAAAACCCATTAAATTTTTCACCCTCCCACTTGTGGTAAAAGTATAAGATGTTATTGAATCACAACATTTTTATATAATATTTTTTTCGTAGTTAAAGTATTTACCGTTGATAGCAGTGATTAATCCCCTTATAATGGATGCTCTTTAAAAAGGTAAACAGTTAATCATAAAAAGTACTTTATTTCTATGAGCAATGATTGAAACCCCAATTATATGATTAAAATATGAAGTGAGCAACCATCACACTACATTTCATAGTTGATATCGTATTTTTAAACTTAGTGGAAAAAAATTGTATATTAGAATATGGTCTTGAAAATTTTTTATGTAAAAATTTTATTTATTAAAAATTTATGTAAGAATTATAGAATTTTAGCTGTAAGTCTGATCATACATGTGTTTTCATTAATTTTATATAAAAGCATAAGTGCTTGTTTAGCAGTGCTTAAAAAAAGTACTTCTGCTTCCAAAAGCACTCCTGGAAGAAAAGCACTTTTCCACTGCACTTTTCAAAAGCTTTGCTCATTTCATAGCTAAACTGATATCTAGTTGACTCATGATACTAACTTAAGAAAAAAATTTAAATATAGTATAGATTTTTTTAAAAAATTAAAAAAAAACATAAATCATAGTTTTTAAAACATTTTGGAAAGAAAATTTATTTTTTGAAGTGGATTGAACATTAAATTAAAGGGTAAGTCACATTTTAGCCATTCAACGTAGACCCTATTATCAAGTTGATACTTAATTTATTTTTTTTTAAATTGTTAGATGAATTTGTATTCCATAATATAGTTAATCCTTTTTTAAGGGTGTTAAAATAAAAAACGTGCATTATAAGATTGTGGCACATTAAGTATAAAATATAGCGTTAATTATACCATTAGTCACTAAAGTATGGTTAAATTTTCGTTTTAGTCACTTAACTAAAAAAAGTTACAATTTGGTCACTAAGCTATTCGAAAGTTTTCATTTAAGTCATTGAACTATTCAAAAGTTTTTATTTAAGTCATTGGGTTGTTAAGTTTTTTTTAAAGTTTTGCGAGTGAGCTCCAAGCGACGATTCAATGATTTGTACAGTAGATCAGTAACCATCAATGAATAGAAGAACATACCTTAGATACAAGTCAATCTAACAGTAAATATTAGAAATCAGATAAAAAAAGTGTTTGAAATTTAGTTTGCAGATTCGTGACGTCTAAAGTTATTTCATGAAAAAAATTGAATTGTAGAAAAGAAGGGGAAATAAAGCTTTCAATTGATGCAAGCAATGCAAATAGAGAAAGCCATATAGCATCAATTTTAACATTCATGTGAATTAAATGAAAACTTTTGAATAGTTCAATGACCAAATTGTAATTTTTTTTAAGTTACGTGACCAAAACGAAAACTTATCCATAGTTTAATGACTAATGGTATAGTTTAACCTAAAATATGTAATTAAAAAACTTTAAAAAAAATTATTAAAAATTATAAATTTATAATAACTTTATTTAATTTTTATAATAAATTTATAATGACAGATCGGGTTGTAATATTGAAAGATTTAGGCTTTAATTTCCTAAAACCTTGAGGAAGAATTCCCCAAATCAAACCAATAAAAAGAAGGGAGGAAGGGAGGGAGAACAAATTCTAGTGTCTTTTTTTGATCAATCAGAGAAGGTTAGTAGCGGTGGAGGAACGTGCGGCGACTAGGCTACAAGGAAGAAGTGTTGGGGAAACATGTAAGGTGTGTATGATAGAATTTTAAACTTTGTAATACATCCAGGATCAACTAAGATAGTTAGAACACATAGTTAGAACAATAAATTGTTAATAATCTAGTTTTTGGATGTATTTTGATTTGTTTTCGCAAGTTGAAGAAGTTGATTTGCAATAAATTGTGATTTGCCCGGAGGAAACTGCACTCTTTTAAAAAAACATCCATATTTGGTTCGGTTCGAGTTAAGCTTAAGCATGATATTCCTGTTCTTCTGTGCTTAAAAAAAGCACTTCTGGCTCCAAAAGCACTTTTGAAATAAAAGCTGTGCAGAACAAGCTGCTTTTAGCTGGAATTTTTGGCTTTTCAGATGTGCTTTTAGTGCTTAATTACTTTTTCACCCCTTCAATAACATAGTACTTTCCTTTTTTTTTCTTGGTGCTTAATTACAAATGTGTTAAAATCATTAATTAAAAATAAAAAAATATTTTTTAAAATACTAATTACAAATATTTAATTGTTATATTTAAATATTTAAAATGTAGTTTATATATTCTAATTAAATTTTATAAGTAATTAATATTTATTACTTAAAAATATTTAAAATTTATATTTCATATATTAAAATATTAACAACAAGTTATAATAATTTTTTTTATTCTTACTAAAACATAATAATATTAACTAATTTAAATTTTATTTAAATGCGTATTTGTTACTTGATAATAACATGTCTAAAATGGACATTTTATTTCTCAAAAGTACTTTTGACAGACTTTTCAAAAGTATTTCTCAAAAGTACTTTTTAAAAACACTTTTCAAAAGTATTGTCAAATTAGCCCTAACACACTTTATGTTTGCCTAAACCCGACTTGACCCGAAATATAAGCCTAAATTTTGCCTAAGCCCACCCGTATTTATAAATGGTTAACTCAAGCTCATTTTAAGTCTGTCTATATTGTTTTTACTTTTTTTAAAATATTTATATTATTTTTAATTTAATATTTAATATTTTAATAATTTTCATTTATTAAATATTATATATATGTATTTTAACATTTTTAATGTTTACATTATAATATTATATATAAATTTAATTTTTATGTGTTATAAATTATATAATATATAAAAAATACATAATATAATGTATTAGAAACTTAAAAACATGTCGGGTCAAATCAAGAATTGTCATCTTTATGAACACACTGCACATAGCCAACCATGGAAAGTGACGTCTTTATGAAGTGTACTAGTCGATCTTCGAGGTTAAAAGCCCAATTTTGTGAGTTATTAACGAAAGTTGCATGGAGGGACTTTTGATTCAGCATAATAGCAATCTTGGATGTTGTTGGGTCAGCAAATGCCATTAAGGAATTCTAGATAAGTTGATCTTAAAAGAACCAATGGTATAGTCAGAATTGATTCGTTAACAATCATTGGTAATGCGTTGAAGGGCTAGATTAAAACCAATTTGATGGCCAAAGAGATCATGATCACGCATGAGCATTGAAAATTGTACTTTCTAGGTCGAGAAATTTATATTCTTAACTAATGTTACAGGGAGTTAAGAGGTGGGGTTGAATTATTCGTCGTAGTATAATCAATGTGTTATTAGCTTCGAAAATGAAAATATTGATAGAAACCATTCAATATAACAGCTACTAGTAGGCTTATTTATGCATGAAGCAATAGAGATTTTTTTTATCAAAGTTGTACAATTTTTGCTAGCTCTGATACCATATAAACATAAAAATAAGGAATAAAATAACAATCATCCTTGTTCATTCATCAATAGGTTTTTAAAGACAAATCAATGATCAACAAAATTAATAACTACTTCCATGAGACTCTCCTATAATGAAGGAAACTTATTTAAATGAAAAACAACTCAACTAAAAGTATAACAAACAATGAACAAAAGTTAAAAAAAAAATGTTCAACAATCAAATGTTCATTCTACGTCAATACCCCTCACATAGAGTGAGAGAACTCACAAATACTCCTAACTTCAATTTAGATAGTTGTAGAGAGAATCAAAGAAATCATCATATTGAATGCTATTACATTTAGGGTTAGTTTAACAATGCACTTTCGGGACAAAGTACTTTTGAGATAAAAGTATTCCTAAAAAATATGCTTTTGAGAGAAAAAAATATTTTTCAAATGCTAAAAATTGGCCAAATGCAGAAGTAGAAAATTTGAGTTTTTCTTAAAAATACTTTTTATCCCCAAAGTGTTTCTTAAAAGTATTGCTAAATTAGCCCATACACCAAAACCTATAACCTTGTGAAGATTGGACTAATGGGCTAAATGTTGAAATGTATGCACCAATATTTCATTATCGTTTTTCTTATCGGAAGAGACAATAAGTTTTCTGTATGAGTTTTTTTTAATTCTGTAACGTCTTTGTAAATGGGAAAGAAAACCCATCTTTAGGTTCAACTATTTGTCTTCTTTAAGAGCCATTTTTTGTGTCAATTACTTTCACGTTTTTCTGTATGTTTTTTCAGATCAATAAACGAGTCTAGCTATTAAAAAAACAATTAACTACTTTAATAATAATAAAATCAATTAATGATTAAAGAGATTTTGGGCTTTTTATGTTGAAATTGCAACTTTCTCAAAGCCCAAAAAGATCAGGCCGAAACTATCTGGGCCAACTTAAACGCCATCGTTTCTTATGATTATGAACCGTAAAAGAAAATATTCAAGAAAACCCCTAAGGCTTCACCACTTCGTTCTGCTCCTTCGTTCTGCTAAACCCTCCAACCTGTAAGTTTGCTTCTACTTGTCTCTATAATGGTTGCCTTAGTTTTTTTTCTTTAATTATCTAATAATAATGGCTTAATTCTGATCTTTTTAGGGTTTAAAATTTAGTTAAAACGAGGAAAAAATGCCACTGGGATTGATATTAGGGATAGGAAGGACGTTTCGAAGGAAGCGTACCTCATCGCTCGATATTCTCTCGTCTAAACGAGCACCAAGAGATTATTACAAGGGGAAAAATTGCAAGTCTACTGGTTTCCACACTCGCAAAGGTTCCATTCTCTTCTTTAATTTGTGATTATTTTTAGGGTTGACAAGCAGAAGAATCTTTATTAGCAATGTGGATTTATAATTGTGATCTTTGATTCGTTTGCTTTTAGATTTGGTTGATAATGCTTTGAATGAATCACTGGATAGAATTTTCCCGTGTCTGACTGAATGCAGCCTACTATACTTTAATAGCTAAACAACTATGCGTTTGTGTTAAAGTTATTAGGCTATTATGGATAATCTTATGGGCGTGAGTATAACCCTGTTACAGTAAAAGATAAGGAGTTGTTTGCTCGGTCCATTGGTTTTTTGCTTTTTTACAAGTGTAATAGACTTTGAAAATCCTTTGTTTTCGTTTTCTCGATTATTTAAATTCACTTGCCGTCGTTGGTAATTCTTGCATTGAATCACCTTATAGAATTTCCTCGCTAACTATATCACAATGTCTCGAGCTGAATGCAGCATGCTATACTCTAATATCTCAACAACTTTGCTTTTGTATTAAGTTTTAAGCTATTATGGATAATCTTAAGGTTGTGATTTGTGAATATAACCTTGTTATAGTAAAGATAAGGTTCAGTTTGATTGGTGATGCAGAGCTTATGTATAGTATAAATGTAGGTAAAATCCTCTTAATACTCCAATGAGAAGGCTGATTCTAATTTTGAATATTTGAAGAAACTCAAGTATTTGCCTTTGTGGTTATGGTTCAAGTTAAAAAATCCGGCATCTTGTGTGCATGCTAGGTTATAATCATTATTAGAACTATGTGACAAAAAATTACAAAAACAAGTTCATATTAACTTCTCGGAGTTTGAACTACGATCCAACGATTTTAATTTTGATTGAACTGTGTATGCATCTGCTTTTTGCTGGGAGTATAACTGAAGCATCCACTGCAGGTGGATATGTTGTGATGCAGGAGAAGTTGCCAAACTATGTGGTTCCTGATTTGACTGACTTCAAGGTAATTTTATTCCTCGCTTGCATTTTTTATACCAATTTTTCAATGTATGGATTAATAATTCTAAAGGAGGTTCAAAACTCTGCTTGTGTCTAGTCTCCCCTTGCCAAAACTTCACTGGACAGTTTCAAGGATTTTAAGGTATCATGATGCTAGAAATTTGATTTTAAGTGGGTTTGTACATGATGCTTGTAGGAGAACTGAATCTGTTGTCCGTTCCAAACTGAATTAGGGCATTCTGCCTATGATAACTTATGCTCTTTATCCAACCGAATCCCATTTCTCTTTTTCCTTTGTACTATAATGGTTCTGTTGATTCTTGAACCGTAAGTTAGGGTTCACTTTAAAAGGATATAATGTAGTTTTGAATTGCCAAACCAAACCCCCTGTATAGATCTATCAAAGAATTGCAGTTTTGGGGATTGGTGGCCTGATTATTATAGCTGAGAGTTGGCATATTTTTTCTGATTTCCTCACTCGACTTATTATCCCTCAGAAGGAGAATAGCATTCATCACGCCACTGGCTCAATGCCCCTATTTTGATTCATAAACAGTTCAAGTTTGTACTTTGTGATCTACAGCTTCATCCAGAAAGTGCTTGCGTTTATTGCTTCTGATCTGAGTTATCCTTTTTGTTCTTGCAGCTCAAACCATATGTATCCCAGTGCCCAACTGAAGTCAAAACCGCAGAGGCTGCTGAATCAGCTAAATAATCAGCAGATGGAGTGAGTATAGTTGTTTGATCATGTCTTTCATCATCTAACCGCAGCCATGTTAAACTAGAACATAGTCTTTTGGGGTGCACTGCCTTAGGTCAAGGTCTTGCGAGTTCTTTATTTTTGTCCTACATTCTAAACTATTAACAATTGCCTGTAATGTCAGAGATCTGATTGCTTAAAATGTACAACACCTCTACCTGATTTAGCTGATACCCAGCAATAGGTAAATCAGGACATATAAGCACTAAGCAATAAGAATATACTATGTCTTGAACATTGAACTCATCGGCATCGAAAATTTAAATTGCTTTGAAATTCTGTTTCTTGATCATCAACTATGTTTGTTCAGAATTTGTTGCAAGATGTCCTTACATCAAATTCTCTAGTTTATGCTGCCTATCCAATGACTTCAATTGTAGTCATTAGCATGAAATTTTTAAGCATTAATCCCATTTGGTTCAAAGTGTGTTCTTCCATATACCAAGTACATATACGGTTTTCTTAGAACACTGTTGACATACGTAGATTTTTCAGGTTCTAGAGGTCATTTTGAAATGACAAAATCTTACTAGTTGTGTTGGGTGTTGCACAAAAGACATTTGACATATATTAAATTAAAGGTCAAATGATGCTATCAATCTTTGTATTATGCGGAAGTTGTGGATTTAGTCTCTTTATTCTAATTTGGTTATTTTTAGTTCTTGTATTTCTTGAATTTTGAAATTTCAGACTTCACCTAAACAATAACAATTAAAAACATTTAGGTATTAGTTGAGTACCATGCATAAGTTGTTGATTTAATCCATGTTTAGAGTTTTTATATTTTGAGTAGTTGTTGTTAAATCCATTAGCTACAGTGACATAGCATTTTTGTGAGTATTATGCAGAAATATTAAATTGATAAGATATTACACATATAATAATATGTTTGCTACATAAGATTTAGGAAATAGACAAATTTAGTGATTATCGTTTGGGTTAGGATTGAATTTTTTTGTTATACCGTCTTTTTTTTTCTTATTTAGGAAAAACCGTGCATAAGCAAACTTAAGTCCACATACTCCTAGTTGTAATAATAGTCGTGCCGACTCAATTGGTACATAAACTAAATTTTAATATTGAAATTCATGACTATGGACCAAAGGGAACATCGTCCCTAACAACAGGGGAAAGAAATATGGACAGGGATGAGTGTGTAAAGGCTTTATTACAACGATACAGATGTATCCTTTAATGGATGGAAAGAATCAAATCCCTACTCTGTTGCTTTGAAGTCCCATTTGGCATTTTCCCACAAGGCTCTTTCCGCGTCCTAATAAAAGCTTTGTCCCCTCGTCCACACCACTCGACCAAAGATTGCCTCGATAACAATTCCTTCATTCATATCACTAGTTATCAAATCTATTTTTTTTAATCATTACAATATTAAGGACCGGAAAGAGATGATAAAGTTTGAAATTTTATCATTTAAGTGCGTGCCGGATGAAAACTTTAATTATTACTCTAAATAAATCTTGACGTAAATTTAAATTTTAACATAATACAAACAATATCTATGGTCACAATAATTATTTTATGTTGATTTTAGAAGTGCATATAAAATAAAGATATATGTGATATTTAATATAACATTTTAAATATTTTATTAATCATTTTTAAAAATTATAGTTATTTCACTTATAAAATTACTCACTTCATACCAAGTCTTTTTTCATCTTCTATTTCTAGTTTGTCACCCCACTTGTGGGTGTATGAAATTTTAATATATATATAAATTCATTAGGGGTAAACGTGCTATTAAAGCCTTTATATTAAGAGTTAGAATTGTGTTTTGCTTTTTTTACTCAAAAAATAGATAAATTAGTTATTATACTTTAGATCAAATATTAAATTAATCCTTTTGTTAAAAAGTCTATTCATTTCTATGATTAAAAATTAGTCCATGTATGTTAGAATGAGGTACATATGGCATCAGTCACATCAGTTTTTAATAATAGAAATAGATGAACATTTTAATAGAAAGACAGATTTATTTTTTTATCTAATGTACAATATCTAATTGACCCATTTTTAATAGATTGTGTTTTGTTCTTTCTACTCAAAAAATTGACAAATTAGTTATTATATTTTAGATCATTAATCATTTTGTTAAAGATTCTATTCATTTCTACAATTATCGGTTCATATATGTTAGAATGAGGAACATATGGCATCAATCACACCAATTTTTAAGAATAGAATAGATGAATATTTTAAAAGAAAGATTTACTCTTTGATCTAACATAAAATAATTAATCAACCCATTTTTTAAATAAAGAAAACAAAATATAATCAAACTTAATATAAAGAGTTCTATAATACTTTTTACCAATCACTATGTGATCTATTTGTAAAATGTTAAACCCTCGAATTAGAGTTCAATTCTTGATGATCAATCTATCAAGTATCAATTTTCGCATTCATTTTAACTATTATCAATACATTTCTTCTATTCATTAAAAAGTTAAAACTATAATAAATTTAATCCTTTTAAGTTTTAAATAAAATAGCAAAAAAAACAAAATTAATCTGTCACCAAAAACAATTGATACATAAAAGTTTTAAAAAATGGTAATAAATTAGGGATAAAAAAATTATTAAATAAAAATTGATGTTGTATTGCGGTGGGATGTTGGGCATGGAGTCTTAGGTGAAAAAAAAAGTAAATTTTCAAGGTTTCAAATCCGAAAAGATAATATAAGATGATATTAATAAGTCATTGGATATAATAGTAAGATATATCATATTTTTAAAGAGAGAATATAAGTTTAAATTTTAGAGAAAATATTATCTGAAAGGATAACTACGAATTTCTAACATAAATAGTAAAATAGATATGTATAATATAAAAACATTAAAAATGATAAATAATAAAAAAATATGAAAATTGGGCTCAAAGTCAAAAGCATTGCTTGCACTCAAAATATTTTAATCACCCGACCCAAACCATCTTAAACACCGACTCTACAATCAAGTGGACCCCCATCTTACCTCTTCTCTATCACACCCTTTCTTTTTTCCACCTCCCCCCCAGCCCCCAAAAAAAAGTTTATTTTTAAACGGGTAAATTTTGTTTCAAGTCCTTATACTATTTGTATATTTAAAATTTAATCCTTCTAATTATATTTCTAGGAATTTAGTCTCTCAACTTTTTGAATTTTATAATTCAAGTCCGATTGTTAGCACTGTTAAAGTTCTTCTATTAAATCTACTAGTATAACATTTTGAAATAAGAAAAGTTATTCATTTGGTAGTTATGTAATAAAAATAATAATATTATAATAAACCTGAATTTGACAGAAGAATTTCAATAGTATTAATAATTGAACTTTGTATTTTTATATTCGAAAAGTAAAAAGACTAAATTCTTTTAAATAAAAGTAAGGGGACTAAATTTTAAATATACAATAAATATAAGGACTTGGAACATATTTTAACATGAAGAGTATGAAAACTATAATATATTTTAACCTAAAAATTGATATGGAAAGAATTTTATCCTTTAATTTTAAATTTAATCAAGTGAGAAATCTAAGAGGAAAATTCCATTTCCAACACATTTAGACGTAAGACAGACACACATTACACATAGATATGCAGTCAAAAAGCCAAAAGAGAACACCAATGAAACCTCCCATGAACCCTCTTGGAAACCCACACACCTACTCTTTGCTTTCCTTTGTGTTATATATATATATAGCATTTTCAAACCCCAAACACATCCATAAGTATATCGCAGCAGCCAAGCAAACAGAAAGAGAAAAACATGAGAAGCCAAAATCTAATGGCAACCTTCAGAAGATCAAAGGGTGGAAGACGATCCAAGGCTATTGAAGGATGCAAAAAACACCCAAAACACAAGCAATCACCAGGCGTTTGTTCACTTTGTTTACAACAAAAACTCTCTCAGCTATCGTTTGAATATTCCGTCCCACGATGTCGTATCCCCGTTACAGTTGACTCTTCCATTTGTTCATCATCATCATCATCATCTTCATCTTCTTCGTTGTCATCTTATTATTCTTCAGCTTCAACTTCTGCTTCTTCTTCTCCTATGCATAGCTACCATTTGGTTAGAGAAGGAAAGGGTAATTCGTTTCCCTTGTTACTGTTCAGTGGAATGAAAAGGAATTGTGGGTTCTTCTCAAAGTTGCTTCATCATCACAGCAACACTACCACCATGGTTCATTAATGGTGGTGTTTTTTTATGGGTTTTCAGTCTTCTTCTTCTTCTTTTTCCCATATATATACATCAGCTGTGATCAGTTTTCTTTGATCATTT
Organism: Gossypium hirsutum; assembly: GCF_007990345.1. Lineage (NCBI taxonomy): Eukaryota > Viridiplantae > Streptophyta > Magnoliopsida > Malvales > Malvaceae > Gossypium > Gossypium hirsutum. The sequence goes on from NC_053429.1 coordinate 4,403,960, forward strand.
TTTGACTGATCATAGCAAATCCAGTTCCAACAAAAAGATATATATTTTGATCTTGATTGATCTTGGCTTCTATCAGTTCATTGTTTATTTCTCCTTACCAAACAGATAATATATATAAATGCAATGTATTGTGATGTGAGAAGTTGTTGTTTGTTTTTTTTTTCCTTTTTTTTATACGAAATCATTTGATTCTTCTTGTTGTAACGTTGTTTAGTGTTTAAAAATAAATTTTTAAAGAAAAATAAAAGAGAAAAACTTCACATATTACAGCAAAAACAATCTGGCAAAAACCTTATTTTAATCAAATTGATAAATAAATAAGCTGTGGGTTTGGTTGATGATGGCCCTGACTGCTGTTCATCATCTCATCTCTGTCCACCATTGCCAAGATTCAATTATATGGTTTATGTTTATAGACTTGCTACTTATCAAAATCAAATTTGTTAACCAGGAAGGTGGGTGATAACCATTTTTGAGTTTATAAGACGAAGGAAAGATGATTGTAGTCATATTAGTGATGCTTGAGACCTTAGCTATCTTTGGAGTCGTACTTCATTGAGGGTATGGAGGGATTAGTATAAGATTGGTTGGGTTGTGTATTCTTGGTTCCACAGGGTTGTGCCTTTATCCTCTTTTGTTGGCTCTGTCATTTTACTCTCTACAAACCATTGTTAATTATCTGTTATCTAGAGAGAAAGAATGGTATGAAATTGTAATTCCATTCTTATCATTTTTAATAGGAGGATGACAAATCAGATTTTTATTTCTGATTTTTAGCATTTTTAATTAGATTTGAATTTTGTCAAGAAGAAAAAGTTGAAAATCAGGAGAAAAAATCTCATCTATCATTTTCTTATTGAAAAGAGATAAGAATAACGTGAAATGACAGTTCCATACAATCGCTTCTCTGTTATCTAATCATCTCGTGCTAGTATTTGAAGGAATTGGGTATTTTAGATTGTTGGTTATATTGGGTCTTTTATGTATTTCACTTGGTAAAGGTTGTGGAGTTGCTTAGAATGTCTTAAAAAGAATATAGTTTGGAAATTCACAACATAAACATTCTGGGCTAAATCTAAAAAAATTTAGGAGTGAAAATTTAATTATAAATTTTTGAGAGGTTAAAACATAATTTTATTATTTATTAAATTATAATTTCATTGCTTTTTAAGTGATTAAAATTCTAAACCATCGTTATAGTTTTAATGGACGGTGAAATTAGCTTTAATGAGGTTAAAAACGATAATGGTTGTGAGATTAGTTACTGTAATGATGTGATTAAAACTATTGATGAAATATGTATTTGGATTCAATCGCAACAATAACTGTGAGATGAATTAATCATATGCTTAATTATAATTGTTCAATTTATTGTTACTTTATTTATATATTTATAATTATATCTTATATTTATATTTATCTTTTTGTAATTATATGCTTTTATATTATAATTTATATAGAAATTATTTAGCCATCGAATAAATTTATTTTTTTATACAATACTTAAAACTACCCATAGTCCCTCCCCAATCTTTAAATAGAAGGATAATGAACTTTAGCGCACTCGAACTCACGTCCTCCTATACTGATAATAATATTGATACTAATTAAATTAAGACTCAATTGTCTATTTTGATTAATCTAAAAATATATATATTGTAGTTTTTTATTGGTAAAATTAATGTATTGTACTTTGAGAAATTGATTTTGTACGAAATTATTTTATTCTTTTTGTAGGGAAAAGGTTGTATAGTGTGAGAAGAGTTCATGTATCACAGCGAACACATTCTGGCAAAACCATATTTTTAATCATATTAATAAACTAATAAACTGTGGGCTGCTTGCTTGATGATGGTATGCATGATCTCATCTCTTTCCAAGAAATTTCATTGTGTCGCCAATTGCTAAGATTCAAACACAGAGATGTACTTTTGATTGTTGCTTTTGGACTCCTACTGCTTATCAATATCAAATTAAGAAACCCTAATTTGACTCTCATCTCATGCTCTTAGCAAGTTCATGTGTAGGATTAGCTACTTCAACTTCTTTTAAGTTGCGGATGGTACAAGAATTTTGTTGAAAAAAATATTGCTCATAATTCTGCCTCCAAACATTTGGGTTAAGTTTAAATTTTGGAATTATCATTGCTAGAGAGCTTTACTTGAATATCACTCTGACCTTAAAACAGAGGAGAACACTTAATTTTATATAATAATAAAAAGTTATTTTATTATAAGGATAAAATAATATTTAGTCCATGAACTTAACAATTTTTCTTTAATCCTTAACTTTTTTTTGGGTCAACATAGTATTGGAAGTTGATAAATTTTCTCACATTAGTCTTGGAACTTGGCAAGTGTTCCCAATTTTTGTCCATGTAAAGATGTGACACTTTGATGTTGTGCCACATTATCACATGAAAAATTATAATTCTTTTCTTAAAAAAATTCAGGGACTAAATGTTGATTTATCCCTTTATTTATACTGTAGGCATGAGAGCTTGGATTCGATCATAAGTAACTTCATTCCCTTCCCCCATTTATCAAAGAAGAAAAAAACTTTCAAACCAAGGATTTATTTTCGATGATATTTACAAAATAGACTCTTGAACTCCCAGAGCTACAAATTAGGATTCTCGAATTTGACTTTTAAACAAATTAATATCCAATCCAAATATAAATAAGCCTTCGAATTTAAATAAATCACTCAATCTTTAAACGGATCAAAATGGAAAATGGGTATTGCTATGCTTATAGTTCATAATGAATTAAGCATTTTCCTTTTACAGCAAATCATTATCGCACACACCATTAACAGATAATTTCTACAATTCAATCCCACAACATGAGCATAAAAGTGAACACTCTTAACCAATAGATCAAATCCCAAGTTTTGAATTAAGCACCAATTTTAAGTTATAGAATGGAGGATCTTAAACCAATAAGAGAACTAAACGTGGGTTGAAGAGTTTGAGCCTACTAAACCGTAGACCTTCATGTCGGGCCGTATTCCATCTAAATAGACCTTCACTATCCAATTTTGCTGTCCTCAGCTAGATAATTCATCCGCGTCAGCAAAGAATCAAAGCCACTTCACACAACAATTTATTGTGTTTATCTATAATCCACATCATCTACCCTTAAAACCTTTTTTAATAATTTCATTATAGGTTCTGATTATATCTGTTATTCTCGATACAATATCTAAAACTATCCATAAATAGGAAGATATATGTTTCAATACACTCAAACTCACATCTTCTTACATTTACAACAATATTCATATCAATTGAACTAAGTCTCAATTGAACTCTTAAATTTTTTTTTCCCTTTGCGACTAAACTAAACTTAATTATGTAGCACAATAATAGCTTAAAATATGAACGGTCCATAATTAAAATACTACAATAATTATACGTACAAGTAAGTTTAACACAAAAAAAGCTAAACTTAAACAAAGATTAAAACCCAATTGTGTGCCCATAATTTGCAAATAATAACAATAATGATGATGCGACTTTACACTGTTAAAACAACTACTAAATAGGCTTCAACAACCTCATTATATTGGGAATGGAAGCATTATATGAAGCTCATAAATTGACATGTCCCAACTAGGAAAAATACAGTTGATTAGTTTTTTGGTTGGGTGTATCTGAATTCCTTTCAAATCAGACCACACTCACTAAAGTGGATGTCGAATTTTTCATTGGAAAATGATGTTAACCTACACCTCTTGGCTCTTGAAACTAAGAATTACAACATAACCACCAGTCGGTTCGGTTAAAAATAATTGAATGATAGGTTTAGGGTCTTTTTAGATCGGCAATGTGTTTACTCGAGGATAGTAAAAACAATAGTGACAGTAAAATTAAATATTGTGGTGATACTATAGCATAAGACAAAAAGAAAACTGAACACATTGCCACACTAGAAGTAAACGCTCAACCAAAGGAAGGACCCTTAGACTTTGTTTACTATTTTTTAAATCAAAAGTTGTTTACTATAAGAGGGAAATTTGTGGGAAATGTAATGAAAATGGGTTAATCCATTGTCCAACTTGTCTTTAGTGCTTTTGCAATTTGTATTCTTTTCTCTTGTGGCCTAAAATAAAAATATGGGTCTCTTGGTGTTAGTCCAATTGGTAACAATGGATAGTTAGGCCCATTGGGCTCAATAGTTTTTAATTATGATGTCCTTGAGAATGTAAGTTTTGTGTTTTAGTGGTATTTACTTTGCAAATTACAATATTTCTACGTATGTAATTATTTCAATATACAACAAAATCTACTATAATAATAATTCCTGTGTTATACATAAAAATATACATTTTAATGGATTTTCCTATATTCTATTTTTCATTCATTTTTCACTTTTGTACTTAAATTTTTTTCTTAAATTTAATAACTAAAGCATCAATTTTTTTTTGTCTATTTTCTAACGATTGTAAAGAAAAATTGTTGGACAACTTTGACCAATAAAAAAGCACCATATGGCATGCTTTAGCTAATGAAAAAAATGTCGCCTGATAATTAAGTTTATTTAAAATAAAAATATTAAATTTAAATTAAAAAGAATATTATAATATTAAAACACTTTTCACTTTGATTAATTGTTGACTAGTGGTGCTTTGTGATTGTCTATAATAATTTGCTTTAACGTCAGTTTAAAAAGGGACTAAAAATATATAACAGAGGCATATTTTAGGTACCAAACTGAGAATTTAAATATGAATTTGAATAAATTAATCTGTAAATTAATTGATTTTTTTAATTAATTGATTTATTCCTTTAATTATATTATAGGCATGAGAGCTTGGATTCGATATTAAATAACTTCATTCCCTTCCCCCATTTATCAAAGAAGAAAAAAACTTTCAAACCAAGGATTTATTTTCGATGATATTTACAAAATAGACTCTTGAACTCCCAGAGCTACAAATTAGGATTCTTAAATTTGACTTTTAAACAAATTAATATCCAATCCAAATATAAATAAGCCTTCGAATTTAAATAAATCACTCAATCTTTAAACGGATTAAAATGGAAAATGGGTATTGCTATGTGTCGAAACCATTTTTTTTGAAAACGGGAATCGACTTAAGTTTTGGAAACAATAACGAAAAATGGGAGTCGCCACCAATCTTTTTTGATGAGGTGTGATCGGGTCACCTTGTAAAAGTGGTTGTTTTTAATAAATGGTTTGATTTATTTAAACAACGATTTTGGTCCACGTAAATCAAGAAAACAGGTTCGGGAGTCGGTTACGCACGAGGAAGGCCCTCGATACGCCCAAAATTAGTACCTAGTTGATTAATTAGCGTCTTAGTGTCAAAAATTGAAAACTTAAAATACTTTGAAATACGATCCCTCTCTTTGTAAAAAAAACTCGAATATTAAAAACATTCTCGTCTCGAAGTGATAAAATGTCACGTCCAGTAAGTTAGGACACGACATCTCGAGCTTTTGAGAGTGAGTTTGCCTTTTATGTAAAATTTGTGTATTTTAACTCCTTTTAAAAGCATATTTGATTATTTAGGGTAAACGAGGAAAATCGAAACCCAGTAAGTTAGGGCACGATCTCTCGAACTACCGAATATTGCCTTTATTTACAAAAATCTTATCTCGAGATAACAAAATGTCATACCCGGTAAGTTAGGACACAACACCTCGTATTTCCGAGAATAAGCATTTTTTTTAAAACTCATATTGTGATTTAAAAGAATATTTCGTTATTTAGGTTAAATGAGAAAAATCAAAACCCAGTAAGTTAGGGCACGATTGTCTCGAATTACTAAATACGGAATATTACTTTCATGAAAGAATTATCTTAATGTATTGAGTAAAAAAATATAATGTGATTTATAGTAAAACATAAAAGCAAATTATGGTATTAATACGTATAATAACATAGTAATAGGTGCGGCGGTGTTAAAAACAATAATATGAGCAATTATAAAAGATGAAATAATAGCAAGGCTAGTAATATGTAAATATAAACAAAAGCATGAAGAAAATGAAATGATCGAATACATAAGTAAATAAATAAATAAATAAATAAATAAATAAATAAAACATGACAATATAAAATTGACAATGATAACGAAAACGGTAATAATAATAATAATAATATAAATAATAATAGTATAAAACGATAATAATACATATGGTATTAAACATTATAATAATAGTAATAATGTAAATATGAAATAGTAGGGAACATATATATGTGAAACATATAATACTAGATTAAAAATATATATAATATTTATTGAAAACAGTAATAATATAAAAAATAACTAATAATAACGATATATAAATATATACAAATATGTATTAAAATATATAGGAATAAAAAAGTATATACATAATATTAAAAATATGTACATAATATAGCGTTTAAAAATACATACATAATGTAGTTATTAAAAAAATATATACACAGTATAGTATTAAGAATATACACAACATGTATGGTATTAAAAATATAGTATTAAAAAAATATAATACATACATATAAGTATTGATTAAAAAAACGCTAATACTAATAATAGTAATAGTAATATACTAATAAATAATAGATATAGTATAATAATGAAAATATAAATAGATAAGAAACATAATAGATGAGTAATAAGAAAATGAAAATATAATAATAGTCATAATACAATGGTAATAATAATTACAAAAATGATGATAATAATAATAATAATATTAAAGTAAAGTAAATAAAAAAATATTATATATAAATATATATTTATATACGTATATAATAAAAATACACACTACTATATAATAACAATAACAATAATAATAATAATAATAATATAGAAATACAAAAAGCAAATATAATAAAAATATTAAATTAAAGTAATAAAAAACAATACTATATATAAATATATATATATATGTACATAAAAAATATACACTAATATATAATAATAATAGTAATAATAATAATATTGAAATGCAAAGAGTAAATATAATATAATAATAATATTAAAATAAAATGATTAAAATAATACTATATATAAAAATATATATTCATACATATATAATGAAACATACACTAATATTAATAATAATAACAATAGAGGTGATAATAATAATGGCATTGGAATAAAATAAATATAAGTACAAGTATGATAATAATAATGGTAATAAAAATAAAAATAATAGTAATAATAAGAAATTTAATAAATAAAGTTATAAGAATAATAATATTTAAAATAAAATGAAATAGCAAAGGTAATATAAAAAAATCAACTTAAATCTAAAAAAGGACTAAATTCGGAACAAAAAGAAAGTTTTGGGGAAATTTAAAAAAAACAAAGAGAAAAGGACTAAAAAGCGATATGCGCGTAACCTGGGGGGACCAAAAGCGAAATATTCCCTCATTCTAAAACGCAGCGCATGGTATAGGACTAGATCACAAAACGCAACACGTTTCGGGGCCAAATTAAGAAATATTAAAAAACTCGATTGCGGAAACATAAAAAGGCAGAAGGGCCATTTGCGAAATTAGACCCTTAAATAAAAACACGCGGATCCTTGGAGCGGGTCGGGTCAACACGCGGGTTAGCTCAAAACGACGCCGTTTTGGGGTTAAAAGGCAGCCCCCAAAACGACGTCATTTTGGGGGGCTATAAAAGGCCAAAATTTTTTTTAAAAAAATCATTTGTAGCATTTGAAAAAAAAAGTGAGGGGGGGAAATTCTCTCTGGACCAGGTCCAACTCCGGCCAGGAGGGCTGCCGTCGCCGTCGTCGCCGGCCACCGTGTAGGTAAAATTTTTTTCTTTTTTTTTTATTCTAATATATATATACATATGCTGTTTTTTTTTTAAAAAGGGAATGTATGTATATGTATTCGAATGGAGGAAATAAAGAGAAAAATAATAAGAGAAATAGAAACCTTTGCACGATGAATTTTTTTTTATTAACTTGCTATGTTCTTTCTTTGGATCTATCTTTTTTGTGTTTAAATCTATTTTTTTTTATTGATGATAAGTGGCCAAATGTTTTGTGTTTGCAAAGAGAAAACTTGCCAACCGTTACAACGGTTTTTGCTTGGCTTTTTATAGCCATTTACATGATTTTTATATTATTTACTGTCTTTTCTTCATCTACTCTGCAGGTGCAAGTGGAGGGCGGTGGATGTGACGTGGAGGTGGCAGCAGAGGCGGTGGCTAGGCTCTGACAGTGGCTAGGGCGCCACTTGGGGATAGGGGCTAGGGGGCTAGGGTTTATTTCTTTTTTTTTTGTATGTTAAGGTCTTTAGTGGGCTTAGGGTTTAATTTATTTGGGCCAAAATTGGGCTTCTACACTATGCTTATAGTTCATAATGAATTAAGCATTTTCCTTTTACAACAAATCATTACCGCACATACCACTAACAGATAATTCCTACAATTCAATCCCACAACATGAGCACAAAAATGAACACTCTTAACCGACAGGTCAAATCCCGAGTTTTGAACTAAGCACCAATTTTAAGTTATAGAATGGAGGATCTTAAACCAATGAGAGAACTAAACGTGGGCTGAAGAGTTTGAGCCTACTAAACCGTAGACCTTCATGTCGGGCCGTATCCCATCTAAATAGACCTTCACTACCCAATTTTGCTGTCCTCAGCTAGATAATTCATCCGCGTCAACAAAGAATCAAAGCCACTTCACACAACAATTTATTGTGTTTATCTATAATCCACATCATCTACCCTTAAACCTTTTTTAATAATTTTATTATAGGTTCTGATTATATCTGTTATTTTCGATACAATATCTAAAACTATCCATAAATAGGAAGATATATGTTTCAATGCACTCAAACTCACATCTTCTTACATTTACAACAATATTCATATCAATCGAACTAAGTCCCAATCGAGCTCTTAAAATTTTTTTCCCTTTGCGAGTAAACTAAACTTAATTATGTAGCACAATAATAGCTTAAAATATGAACGGTCCATAATTAAAATACTACAATAATTATACGTACAAGTAAGTTTAACACAAAAAAAGCTAAACTTAGACAAAGATTAAAACCCAATTGTGTGCCCATAATTTGCAAATAATAACAATAATGATGATGCGACTCTACACTGTTAAAACAACTACTAAATAGGCTTCAACAACCTCATTATATTGGGAATGGAAGCATTATATGAAGCTCATAAATTGACATGTCCCAACTAGGAAAAATACAGTTGATTATTTTTTCGGTTGGGTGTATCTGAATTCCTTTCAAATCAGACCACACTCACTAAAGTGGATGTTGAATTTTTCGTTGGAAAATGATGTTAACCTACACCTCTTGGCTCTTGCAACTAAGAATTACAACATAACCACCTGTCACTTCGGTTAAAAATAATTGAATGATAGGTTTAGGGTCTTTTTAGATGGGCGATGTGTTTATCCGCGGATAGTAAAAATAATAGTGGCAGTAAGATTAAATATTGTGGTGATACTGTAGCATAAGACAAAAAGAAAACTGAACACATTGCCACACTAGAGGAAAATGCTCAACCAAAGGAAGGACCCTTAGACTTTGTTTACTATTTGATAAACAAGCATGTTTTTAAATCAAAAGTCGTTTTTAAACACGAATTTTAACTGAAGCCAAAAAAAATTTTTAAAAAATAGTTTTGGCTATTGGGAAAGTGTTTTTCAATGAAATTAACATTTTATCTTCTTTAAGAAGACACTTTTTGATGGTAACAGTAAGCATTATCAAACTTTTCAAAAGTTACTTTTTCATAGTATTTTTAGAAAGTTATTTTCAATTTCTATGATAAACTGAATCTTAATCGAACAATCACTAAATTTAACTGACTAATTTGTTGACATAAGTTTTAATCAATCTAATCAAATCAACTTAACACCGACTATTTCAATCAACTAAATCGATTAACTTACTTTTTGTATGATAAATATGATGAATTTGAATTTAAGTTAAAAATGATGAAATTATAAATATGGATGAAGTCAATTTACATCAAAATTTACTCACTCCTGCTAAAAACCCCTCAAGAAAAAAGTCCGATATCTCTTAATCCTTTTATTTGAGGGTTTTTTTTTTAATTTTGATGCAACCATGATCAAATTAAAACCATACAAAAGAAAGAAGAAACAAATTGCTTCACTTTATGAATTGGACCAACTTTTGTGATTTATTTTATATTTGTTTAATTTAACTTGATTGAAGTGAGGTTAATTTTCTACTCTCTAAATTGCATCATCCCCATCAATGATTCAAAGAAAATGGGTTTGAAACCTTTGTGTGCTTTGCATTCATCTAGGTGTCTTGAAGGGTCAATTTGATTCCCACTAAATGTGGAACATTGTTCCACTACCAATTCCCAACTACCCTTAACTAATGTACAAGGTAGTTGACTAGTATTAGTTTTTTAATTTGATATACACTACAAGAAAGTGTTCTTCATTTGCTAAAATTTATGTAATTGTTTAATGACTAGGGACTTTATCCCTCTCCTTCTCAATTTCCAAACCCTTAATTATGTTGGAGTTAATTATTAAGCGAAGGGATCTTACTTACACTCGTATAATAGTTTTATATCCTTTTATTTTTTGTTCTTCAACTAATATATTAACAATTTAATCGTTATATTTCATATTTCATTCATATAGGGGTAGAAGTACCATGGAAGTCCTTATATTAGAAACGGATGCCACATGTAATTGTTTTGTTATTTTGTCAGTCATGCCAGTTTTTAGACAATAGAAATTGATGAGATTTTTAACAAAAAATCGGTTTACTCTTTGATCTAACGTACGGGTACTAATTTGTCCATTTTTTTTAGTAAGGGGAGCAAAACCTAATTCCTAATACAAGGGTCTTCATAGTACGTTTACCTCGTATAGATAATGCATGTTAAATTTGACATAAGCTGAAAATTTCTAATTATTTGCTTTATAAAAAAAAATCTTTCAACCATTTAATAAATATTAATATTAATATATTATACCGATGTGATAGAGATATTAAATCAATTTAAAATTTTATATGCTTAATAAGTACAATAATATCAATAATTCAATGGTTGAATTTTTAAAATATTAATTACAAAAAAAGATACGAAATAATATAAAACTTACACCATTATAAACGACTCCCTCCTTAATTATTATATATGGTAGTGTATCGTTAAAAACAAAATTAAATGAATTTTATTTTAAAATTTTATAACGATGTGTCATTATCTAATTAACTTATGTGACATAGAATAATCAATCTATTAATGATTTGAGTATTAAAGAAAAATATATGACATTACCCTAATCTTCAGAGAAATTACTTATTTATTTTTATTATTAAATAAGGGTGAGAGAAAGAGAAATTAAAATATTTAATGTTGCACTATCTAATAATAAAAGTTGATTCGAGAATTAAGCCAAATGGCAAGTGAAATTATTTGCTTTGCTTGGTCCCTAGCTTAATATTTTAATTTTTTAAATATTAATATCATTATAGGTTGTTATCATATTTGTTTTGATACAATATATTTAAAATTGTTTGTAATCTCTTTTGAACTGTTAAATAAAAGGATATTGTATTTTAACGCACTTAAATTCACGTTTTTCTACATTGACAATTATATCGATATTAATCGAACTAAGACTAAACAGGCCTTAATATTTTAATTTTAAACTAATACTAAAATAAAATAAAATAAACCATGATATAATTAAGAATTGTCCCATTAATTTCTCCTCCAATATTTTTAATATACGAAATTAAGGGAATAATGATGAACACATTTGAAAACAGAAGCCAAAACCTCAGCATATCGTACGCATTACGGGATTATACAACTTAGATTTCCTATGTCTTTTTTCTTTGTAAATTTTTTATTTTCATCCTTTTATTATATTTATATTTAAGGTAAATTATTAAAATATTTATTTTTGTTTGTTTCAGGTTATATTTTAATTATTTATGTTTGAAATGTTATATTTTAATTACTTACGTTATCATTTTGTTATGAAATGATCATTCTGTCGTTACGATTTATTACCTTCTAAATTGCAGTCTGATTATGACAGTTAAAATGGATTTTAAATGCTAATGTGGTTCAACTAAGTAAATTAATTGATTTTTTTAATTAATTGAATTTTTAAAATTAATTAACAAAAAAAAACTGATCTCCTTTTTCTTTTAGTTTTCATTTCCATTTTGACTGAAAACCATCCATTTGGACGAGGTGCCATAAGTGGATCAAACCAATAGAAAAAAATGACAGCAGTGCCTTCTCCTATTCTCATAATTTGGACACTCTAAAAATCTACTATCTAGATTTTTATTCGAACATGAAGTTCTCAACATAATTGGATAACCACAATAGTAAGTAAATATAGAGGTTGATATGTCCATTTCTTCTTTTTCTTCTTTGTTGTTCCGCTCTTCTCTTCTTTGATGATAACAAAAAGAAAAACCTAATTGTTGCTTCTTTTTAAATGGAGAAAATCGAGTTTTAGGGTAAAAACTGTATTCTATTTTCATAAAAAAAAATTAACTTTTTCTCACCCTAACTAAGCATCTATGTTGATATTTAAAATTCATTTTAATTATCACATCATACTGTCGTATGGGACATAATAAAATAAAATAACGTGACTAAAATATAACATTAAAAACAAAAGAAACTATTTTATAATCTACCTTTAAATTTAATATTTAACATATATTCTTTAATTTTCATAGTTTAATTATCATTAATTAATTCAAATTTCAGTAATTCCTAGAAATTAAATTAGTAGAAAACTCCGTACAGTTTTAGGTTACAGAATTTGTTGGTTTCCCAATGGCTGAGTGTTGGTTTAGAACAAGGGAAAGCGTGAAATGTAAATGGGACCCACTTGGCCTTAAATCATTATCATCGTGATTATTAAAAAGGGGCAAGGATCAGCTGCCACGTGGGTTAAAAATTAAATAAATAAGGGTGGGGGGTTGCTGCTTTCAAATGAAAATATAGGTCATGTTAATGTTGACTTCAAAATCCCACTTAATGGGGAATGTCCACTCAATGCTCGACACGTAATTTCCCTTTCTTTTGATTGTGTGAATGCAGTCTGCCTTACCTTCTTAACACGTCTAAAGGTTTTTCATTTAAAGCCCATTAAAATAAATAAATGTATGGAAAAAAGATGATTATACCAATTTCCCCGGCATTTTGATTGAGTTCGAATTTTAAACTGATTGTTATTAGAAGGGTTTTATCTAAATATTATATCGGCTTAAATAAAATTGATCTTGGACCATCAAAATGAAAGAAAAGTATGTAATATATTTACTCGTTATTAAATCTAGTCTTTAATGTTTATATATTTTTTAATTTTTTTATTATTATTTTTAATTAAATTTGACTATCGATCTTAAAAAAATTATATTTAACTATCAACATATCAAAAAGAATTGAATTATTATTTTTAATAAAAATACAGACTAAAACGTTACATTTTTAAGCATGATAAATTGCATAGCAATTCTCACGTACTTATTATTTTTTTGCGAATTTTTATATATTTTTAATATTTTTATAATTTTTAAATTATCCGTTGTTATGCCAATATGAAATATACGTGAACTGTTATACAAGTAATCATGCCAGCATTGTTAAAAATAAATTCTTAGTGTTTTCATTAAAAAAAAAGAAGCAAATTGGCTTTCTTTTAAAAATGTTAAGGGATAAATTTATTTTTTTAAATTAAAGATTAAATTGATAAAAAAATAAATATCGAGGACTAAAATTGATATTATACCTTTAAAAATCAACATATCATATTCCTTGCCCTAAAAACCCTTTGTAGCTTAATTTTCCAAAATTAAGCAGCTAAATCCTCTCCCAACCCATTAAGTAAGTAGCATTTTGTATGACAACTTGACAAGTAACCATATTATAATTACAGACGCATGCTTTTAATCAACTTTTTCTTTATTTTTAATCATCAATTTAACTATTCCATAAGTGATTTAATTAATTTTTTTTTGTGTGTGATATAAAAAATTTGAATTTTTTTAATATAAAAATAAGATAAAACTTGAACAATAAACACGATTCGAACTCAAGTCATGTTTAAAATGGTGAACACCCCTGATCATCAAGTCATTACATGAAATTTTTCATCGTTAATATTTTTTTTATTAATAATTATAATTACCTTTTTAATCAACCTATGCATAGAGCTTGTAAGGCTACCACTATAGTAGTAATTGTAATAATGAATGGGGAATCTCCACATTCATTACTTGCCACAAAATAGGCAACATTTGCAATCACCGACAGCCTTTGAGCTAAATTAAATTACCAACTAAATTTTGTAGCATAAGTAGTCAATTCCATAGCTTATTAATTAACTGTGCTGTTGTACCAAAAGAAAGGTCACAAATTTATACAATTATGGCTATGATATGATACCCAATAGAACCAACAAATGTACATTTATGGATTATGTTTTATTTTTGCCGGTTTTTTAATGGGATCGCAAAGTTAAAATTATTGGGGGGGGGGTTAAAAAAAATTATAATTTACATTCCCCTAATTCCTTTTTTTTTTTTTCTGAAGTTGTGTAGCTTAAAATAGGGTGCAAAATTATACGAAAAAATATATATATTCATAGGTCGGATTATTCGTCTAGGCTTGAAGGTCCATTTGAAATTTAGAAAGGTTTGAATAAAATAATTAGGCTAAAAAAATAAATTTGGATAAAAAAATTAGACCCATTTAAAATATGGGTCGGGTTTAAACATTCAAGACCCGACCTGTTTTTAAATTTATAATACATTTTATTATGTAATTTATAACACGTTAAAAAATAATTTAAATATATAATACTACTTTAATGTATACAAAAGTTCAATAAATAAAAAAATATATGTAAAATTATTAAATATTAAATTAAATTAATATAAATATTTTAAAAAATTAAAATAATAAGATAGACTTAAAAATAGCTAAAGCTAATCTTTTTCAAATATAAACAGACTTGAACAAAATTTTAAATTATATCAAATTTAAACAAATATAAAATATATTAATATTAGACTGATATCCGCGATTTCTTTTGTGTCCGCTATCTATTATATTTATATCAGCCAACCACATTTTAAGTTAGTGATAATAGTAATATATTTTAACATCATTTTTAGATGTCCAACTATAAAAAATGTTAAATTCTGTAATTAGTTATTGTACTTTATAAAAATTGTAGATTTAGCACATGTATTTTTATTTCATCAAATTTAGTCTTTTTATATTTCAAATTTATCAATTTTAGTCATTGTATATTTAAAATTTTAAAATTTTAGTCTTGACCCAAATAGTAGCAATTAAATTTATTTGGTTAAATTCAATTACTAGTCATAGTAGTACTTATAGATTTAGTCCATTTTTCTCCAATTGAATCATTCTAAATCCATATATTTTTCAAATTAATCTTGATACAAATGAAAGACGTTAATACATTAATTGGATTTTTAGTGAGTAAAATGTAGAAATAATAAGCTAGCATGGCATTACACGTATGATTAGAGGCGAAACTAGAAAATTTTTCGAGGGAAGTGGAATTAAGTTGTATATTTTTACGACAGTAAAAATACAATTTCATATTTTTAATAGCTTATACCTTTATAATTTTTAAAAGATTAAATCAATTTATTTTATTTCTTGGGAGGCCAATGTATAGCTTTATCATATACTAAATTAAAATTTTATAAATCATAAAAGGACTAAAAATAAAATTTTCTAGTTTAGAAGAAATCAAAGACCCTGCTAGCCCCATTAACTCCGCTCATATATATGATAATATATTCGGTATATCAAATTATAAAATAATATAATTTTACTTAATAAATTTAACAATTATTATTTAATAAGAATTTAAATTACGTTTTATCGTATCAAACGTTTTCGAATAAGTGAAGTAGGAGAAGGTGACAACTGATAAATGGCGCGAGGGCGAGGATGTGAGCGGTGCCAAAGCGAGCGAGTCTCACTGTGCAAAAAGTGAAAAATAATGGGTCACGAGAGTTTGAAAGCCGCTTTGTCGGAAGCCGAAACCGAATAATAATACTAATACCGTATAGCCTGCTTGCTTGAATTATCTTCATTTATTTACTTTTCTTTTTTTTTTTTGTCTTTTTCAATAAATTCATCTCCTTCGCCAATTTTATCAATGATTGGAAAAAATAAATCGAATGGGATATAAAAATATTGGTAAATTATAAAAATAATCACTTTTATTTTTTTCAGATTATATTTTAGTTATTTATGTTTAAAATGTTACGTTATTATTTTATTACTAAATAGTTACTTTATCGTTAAGTTCCGTTACCTCTCGAACAGCGGTGTAGTCCAAATTAAATTTGTTTAATTAAAAACCTATTTTTATCCTATCAACTAGACATCCAAGTTAGCATTTGGACTACCGTATAAGATTGCCGTTTAAAAATGATATTGTCATGAATCTAAATTTTAACAACAAAACTTAACAGTATTAACAATTAAACTTACATTTTTTAATTCAAAAAATAGAAAAATTAAATACTCTGTATAAAATTATATATATAATAAGATTGGAGAAATCAATTTTAAGTTTTTCGTTTTCCATTATTTTACCTATTCTAATTTTTTTATTCAATTTATAGGATTAAATCATTTAGATTGATTCAATTTTTACAGCCACAAATTAATTGGATCAAGCTTGAGTAATTTTTTAAATTTAAATTAAATAAATAATCTAAATTTTAAATATTTTTTAAGGTATAATCACAAGTAATACATTCATATAATTACGAGAAAAAATTAACTAATACAATACGCAAATAAAGGTATAAGTACAATCAATGCATCCTTATAATTACAATCTTAATTAGCGATAAAGTTAGAAATTTTCTTTAAAGTGAGTCGGAAATGAATAATAAAATCGTTCGGAACTAAAATATAATTTTACCATTATATTAATTTATAATTTCATAAAATTTTGACCGACTATATAATCAAATTATTACAATATAAAGACATATTAGAATATATCTAAGCAATGCCACATATGATACGGTGTGACTTAAAATCAGAATAAATATGGACTAAAAATCAACATACAAATACACAGTAAAATTTAAATTCTTACATTCAAAATGTAAAGAACTTAATCTCTACTAATATTACAAAATTCTCACTTTTCTTTTCATAGAAAAACCTCAACTGTTCAACTTTTTCAAACTAAATTTTTGCTTCGTCGACAATAATAATGGCTTCCATTCTGGTTGTTGGCCGCAAATTTTTCAACATTTTTTTTCATAATTTTATTTTGTTTTTAATTTTAGTATACAATTTTTGTGGTTTTTTTTTGTCTAATCTATTTTCTTTTAAAGCAGATGTGGTTTTGTTTTTATTTCTAATTTTTAATCATGTTCTGACTTATATGTAAGATTTATTGCTAAATCTTTATAAACTGTTCTCAAAGGGCTTTATCATGATAAATCATAATGATGGTAATAAGTTTGAAATGATAATGAGGAGGATAGACCATCTAAGACGTGACCTTTTATGCATTATTGATGCAATGGGTTTCATAGGGCTTTTGATAATTTTTTCTTGATTAATCGATGTTTATTATTAAATTAATTTAATAATGGCAAGACTATGATGAAAATTTTAGCAAATTGAACAAATACATTTCTCGTTTGTTTCTGAATTTAGAGTTGTAATTATTGTCAATTTATTATTCTGTTTTTTAAAATATTTTCCAGACGTGATATTTATATATTAATTTATAATAATTTTACATACCGTTTATACAATATTTTTATATTTTATTGTTCAGAGTTCCTATTCATATTTAATACTAATATTTTTAAAAAAACTCTATTAATACTAAAGAATCTCATTGGCTAAATTTAACCTCATTTATAACCATAGAATCCATAGATTTGACATTCAATTTCCTTTTTGTATTTATCTTGTATATGAGTTAAAAGAAAAACATGACTTTTTCTTTTCTCGTGACACTTGGATCTTGGGGGTAAAATAAGAAAATTTTTAGGCATCGAAATTAAATTAATATTTTTATTAATATAAAAATATTATTTTATTATTTTATTATAATATTTAAAAATTAAATTAATTTTTTATATTTTTAAAATTTTCAAGTATAATTTTATTTTTATTAATTTTAAATTTAAAAAAAATTAAAAGAATATTTTTTCATTTTAAAGCAGATTTTGCCCCTACTTAGATCTGATCTGATTCATTTCTTCTAGCCCACAACTTTTTTTAAAAAAATATCTTCAATCAATTGGAGCAGTGAAGTTTATACTAAAAGAAAAAAGAAAAAACTTGTCCTGCTTTATAATTATACAAAGCTTTAAATTTAGAGGCACATGGGCTCCTTATAATTTCAATCAATGCAAGTCTTCTTGAGATCCACACCGTCCATTCCCCGTCCTCGATTTACAGCACACACAATTTAATGTTATCCTCCCTTCATTGGGGAAATTTTATTTCTTTTATATTAGTTTGAATATATATATATCTTATGTTATGCATGTTTGTTGTATATAAAGATATTCGGGATTCGTAATTATTTTTTATAATAATATTATTTTTAATGTTTGAATTTACGTTATCCTTTTAAAAGTATTATGTGTCTTATTATTTTACCTAACCACTTATTAGTTCAATATATATATTTTTTATGATAAAAAGTAACAATGTATTATTGTTTCTATGTTTATTTTTATTTGACTAATTTTCTAATATAGGTGTGTTAAATATGACTTCTATTTTCAGTCAAATTTGAAAAATAGTCTTTCAGTTAAATTCTGTTTACTTGTTTCAATCAAACACTGATTAGTTTAGATTATTTTATTATTATTTGATCTATGAATTTAGCCTATAAATAGGCTCTTTTACAACCTTAGAAAATACACCCATTAGAGATTAGAACTCATAACACATTTAGAGAATTTTGTGTTTACGTTTTGTGGGTTCTTTTTTTTTGGGTTTTCGGGGTTTAGTTTTTATCTCCATCTTTTGTACTCTTCGTTCTTTTGCCATTATAGTAAAATTATCTTTACCCGTGATTTTTTATCCTCTTTGGAAGGGTTTTTTCACGTTAAATTTGTGTGTTTAATTTCTCAATTTATCCTGCTATTTTCTTGTTCGTTACTTAATCGAGTTAAAATCCTAACAAGTGGTATCAGAGCTAGTTCAATTTTCATAGATCAGCCAGTTCAGAGATGGCAACAACAAGGTTTGAAATTGAGAAGTTCGATGGTGAGACAAATTTTAATCTGTGGCAAGTTTGGATGATGGCAATTCTAGTTCAATCAGGCTTGAAAAAAGTTATTATCGGGAAAAAGCCTGAGAATCTAAATAAAACAGAATTGGAAGAGCTTGATGAAAAGGCTTTATCTGCAATCCAGTTGTGCCTCACGAATACGGTATTGCAGGAGGTATTGATGGAGAAGACCTCATCTGCGTTGTGGAAAAGGTTAGAAACTCTTTATGCGACTAAGTCTCTGGCTAACCGTTTAGTGTTGAAACAACATCTATTTACGTTTTGCATGAACGAATGTGAGCTTCTTAGAGATCACATCAGTCAATTCATTACTCTTTTAAATGATTTAAAGAATGTTGAGGTTCATATTGACGATGAAGATCATGATATGCTATTATTGTGCTCTTTACCCCATTCATACAAGTCTTTCAGGGAGACCCTGATTTATGGCAGAGACAAACTCTTGTTCGAAGATGTGAATGGTCATTTGTTGAGTAGAGACAAACTCGACAATGAGCTTCATTTGGATAGCAAGACAGATAGGCAAGCTTCAGTTTTGGTAGCATCAAAGAAACGAGATAAAAGGTGTCGCTATTGTAAAAAGTTAGGTCACGTTAAAGCAGATTGTTATAAACTGCGAAATAAAAAAACTGCTGAGAGTAACGAGGAAGATGTAGCTGGTGCTAATTTGGCCGATGAAAATGGGGATGATTTCTTGTTAGTGCCAACAAATGATAACACCAAGCTCACGTCCGAGTGGATTCTAGATTCAGGATGTTCTTTCCATATATGTCCCAATAGAGAATGGTTCTCTACATACAGTTCGATTGAAGGTGAAGTTGTGCGCATGGGAAATGATTTATCTAGTAAGGTAATTGGTATTGGTACTCTTAAAATTAAGATGCACGATGGGACAATTAGGACACTCTCAGATGTCAGGTATGTACCTGATTTACGAAAGAATCTCATCTCCTTAAGTATTTTAGACTTGAAATGATGCAAAATCAATATCGAGTCGAGCGGTATTAAAGTATCTCGTGAAGCTCTCGTTTTGTTAAAAGGTAAAAGAACTGGCAGTCTTTATATTTTGGAAGGTTATACAGTGACCGATGAAATCGGACATCCCTCGTCTGTTACGGAGTTGAAGTCAACTTGTTTGGAGCGGAGGCAACTTGGTCATAGGAGGGAAAAGGGTATGACTGTTTCGTTGAAGAGAGGTTCTCTTTTGGATGCAGGTTTTGAAAAGTTAGGGCACTGTGTTCGTGAAAATCAGACCCGGGTTAGTTTTGATTTGGCAGTGTACAAGTCGAAGGCTAGAAGTCTTTCAGTTTCTAAGTACAAATTCGACTCAGTTAATTCCCTGCATAGTTCTAGATAGGCTCGTGGCAGGCTTTGGCAAAGATGGCGTTGTGGAAATATAAATCAATGTGGAGATTTGTTAAATATGACTCATATTTTCAGTCAAATTTGAAAAATAGTCTTTCAGTTAAACTCTATTTACTTGTTTCAATCAAACACTGATTAGTTTATATTATTTTATTATTATTTGATCTATGAATTTAGCCTATAAATAGGCTCTTTTACAACCTTAGAAAATACACCCATTAGAGATTAGAACTCATAACACATTTAGAGAATTTTGTGTTTACGTTTTGTGGGTTTTTTTTTGGGTTTTCGGGGTTTAGTTTTTATCTCCATCTTTTGTACTCTTCGTTCTTTTGCCATTATAGTAAAATTATATTTACTCGTGGTTTTTTATCCTCTTTGGAGGGGTTTTTTCACGTTAAATTTGTGTGTAATTTCTCAATTTATTCTGCTATTTTCTTGTTCGTTACTTAATCGGGTTAAATCCTAACAAGGTGTCGATTGAATTTTAACTCGATTGGTGTAGGTGTTGTTATCAATGCAAGAAGACATTGATTTGAGTGCGCTAAAGCTCATTATCCTTCTATTTGTGGGTTGAGGATAGATTATGGATAATTTTAAGAATTGCGTTAAAAAGAACAAATATGACCAAAACTTATAAAAAAATTGTTAAAAATAAATTCTCATCATTTTCTAAAAAAAAGAAGAAGAAGAAGGATAAGTTAATTTCTATATATAAATCTTTTAAATACATTATTTAAAAATAAAATGTATCACTTATATTTAGGAAAAAAAAATAGGGGTTACTGTAGTTCTTGAGTTATTCTAAGCAAGCTAAGTATATAAGCTCATGTTTGGATCAAAGATAAGTAAGGGTGAGCATTTAGTTAGATTGAGTCAAATTGATAGAAAAAAAATTTGAGTTGATGAGTTTTATTTTATTATCTTAACTCGATTTGAAATTTTTTCGAATCGAATCGAGTGAAATGAAATTTGAGTCGAATCGAATCGATTGAAATCGTTCTAGTTGAATTAAAAAATTAAACATGTCAAATTAAAATCTTGTTACAATGTAACTAACTTCATGTTAGAGCACATAAATTTGAAACTATATATATTTAAAAACTTTTTCAAAACAAAATAAATATATATATACATACTTTAGTATAATAAACTTGAATCACTAATTAACTTATTTATGTCCTAAATTTATTATTTTAGAAAATTTTTAAAAATTTAACTTTCTTTATATATTCTTTAGATTTTTTTAATTTATAATTTTTAAAAATATAAATTTTAGAATTTTTATAAACATTTTGAATTTTAAAAACTATTTTATTTTTTTTGTAATTTTTGTTGAGAGAGAGCAATTTGTTCAGTATCAATCTGTTATTCGAATTTTTTAAGTTATTCGAATTGTAAAATTTAACTAGACTTGAACTTAAACTCAAATAACTTGATTTGATAACTCAAAATTCTATTTTCTTTTTATTTATTCGAATTGAATCAAAATTTTCTCATCACTAAAATTTCTTCCTAACCCATAAATAGGAGGATAACGAGCTTCAACACACTCAAACTCATGTCCTCCTACATTAAAAACAAAACCCATCCAATTTCGCTAAAACTGAATTCGCTAAAATTATTTAACTTTCTTTTCGTTAACTAATAACAATACAAACAAAATAATAAGCGATAATTTACTTTTTTTTTAACTTTTTACCATTTTACTTTTCCTTGCTATTTTTAATCCAAATATAGTTATAACACTTAGAATAAACAATTTATAAAATATAAATATATATTTTAACATAAAATAAATATAAATTAAATAATTAGAGATTAAACTTAAGATTTGTATATGATTATTAGGCTCAAAAAATGAGTTTAGATAAAAAAAAAGACTCATTTAAAATATGAATTGAGCTCGGACTCAAATGTTCAAAGCTCATGTTGAATCTGTTTTTCTAAATTTGCAATATATTATATTATGTTATGTTAGTTTTATATATTATGTGATTTAGAACACTAAAATTAGATCAATAACAATATATAATACTATAATGTAAACATTAAAAACATGTTAAGTTGACCACATATAAAAGTTTTACAATGAAAAATATTAAATTTTGAATTAAAAATAATATAAAATATTTTCCAATGAAAATTAAAATTAATATGGATAAGCCTAAAATGGATTTATGTTAACCATTTACAAATATAGATGAGTTTTGACAAAATTCTAGACTCATGTTCTGGGTCGAGCTTGGATAAGTATAAATAATATTAATATCATACTTGAACCCAACATATAAACACCTCTAACACAACGTGTTGGTGAAATATTATGTAAAGTTATATTTATAAAAAATTGATGTAAATAAAAACAAACGAGCCTTTGGAAACTATAGTCTCATCGTGAGTAAATATATTTTTTATATTTTTTTGAGGTTGAATTGATTTTTCTAAATTATATATATAAAAAAAAGGACAAAAATATTTTTAGTTACTTTCCCATTGAATTGATTTTTGATTTACCCGTAACACTAATTTAGTCCGACACTTAAATATAATATAGATATAAATATAAATAAAGGGACGGATCTACTTACACTGGTATAAAATTTAAGTGGTTTTACACCATTCCATAGCTTTTTTTATAATTATATTTTAACAATTCAATTGTCATATTTCATGCCCCATTCATGTAGATCATGTATGTCAAGTTTGGCATAAATTAAATTTTTTTAACTATTTGTTTTATATAAAAAAAACTTAACCGTTATATATATATATTAATATAGATAATATTTTGGACCGATATGATAAAAATATCAAATCGATTAAAGAAACTTACATGCATGTTAAGTCTAAATATTAATAGTATAAAAAAGGTATAGAAAATAAAAATTCAATTAATTTTTACACTAGTGTAAAGTAAATCTCTCCCCTATAAGTAGAGTTATGGATATATATTCAGAGCGATGATTAAAACTTCGATAATATATTTAAATAATACATGTTCGAATCTTATCATCCTCGACCCTTTCTTTTTTTGTGGATTATAATAAGAAGGTAAAACCCTAACAACAATGTGATTAAAACAACTCGTATCTAAATTTTTAATTTTAATATTTTTATAAAATTAATTAGTTGTGATTTTTTTTAACTAATGTCTAATAATTAATAATTTGACTAATATTGTAAAATTTTAATACGTCGAAGGTGATAATTTAAATAATATTATTAAGACAATCATTAGTAAAATCTAAATTAATAATAAAATTAAAATTCGCGCCATATCTGAAATTAAATTAAAAATCAATAAAATAAAATATTAATGTTAAATGGGTATAAATAATATTACTGTAATTTTAATTTTTAAGGAAAATTCCAAAATCAATAAATACTATACGAGTGCAGGAAGGATTGACTGCTTCTACTTATTAATTATTAGGGTAAACTATTAAAATAGTATTTTTTGTTTACTTTAAGTTACATTTTTGTCATTTATGTTTGAAATGTTACGTTTTAGTCACTTAAGTTATCGTGTTGTAACATTTTAGCCACTAAGTTGTTAATTGGTGTTAATGGTGTAACTGTAAGCTGATGTGACACGTTAAATTATCATTTTAAACAAAAATTGCAAGTTAATTTATATAATCGGTCTTCATATTTTTTTCGTTTTAAGCAATTTATTTTTTTTCTTTTATGTTCATTTAACTTTCCTTTTTTTTCCATTGTCTTCTACTTCTCCCCTTATTTTCTTCCCTTCTCCATTTCTTTTAAATTTTCTATATTTTCCATTTGTTAAAACTAATCCCTAAACTTTTATTTTTTGAACAATTTAAATTTTTCGAGTGAGACGAGCTTGTGGACTAGTTTTAACAAATGAAAAACATAGAAAAATTACGTTAAAAGAAATAAAGAAGGGAGGAAAACAGAAAGAGAAGCAGAAAATAGTGGAAAACAAGAGAAAAGTTAAAAGAACATAAAAGAAAAAAATTAAATCGCTCAAAATGAAAAAAATATAGGGACCAATTGTAGAATTTAACCTAAAATTTTCATTTGAAATGATGATTTAACGTGCTACATCAACTTACCGTCACACCGTTGACGATAATTAACGGCTCAACAACTAAAATATAACATGAGGCAAACAAGAATGACTATTTTAGTAATTTACCTAAATTATTAGTATTATTATTATATTAGTAGTATTTATAAATTATTTAAATTATATAAAAAACCAAATTGAAAAATTATAAATTTTAACAATTAATTATTATATAAAAAGACAAAAAACAAATTTAATTATATTAAAAGAATTCATTTAATTATATGATAAAATTGATAACATTATGTGAATCCAACATTTTGTAAAACAACATAGATTTTATTGTTGATTTATAATTGGTTTTCACTATTTTTATATTAGTAGTGGAGTAAGCAGTAAGCATCAACAAAAACATATTTTGACTAGTGGACCACTGTAGTTTCATCATTTGGTTTTTCAAAAGGTTTAATTTTGTCCCCAGTCCCTGTGTTTTTAGACAACATTTAGTCTTTTCCCAGAATTTTAGTTTCTCTTTTTATCTAATTTGAAAATTAAAATTCAATATTTTTAAATCAGACAAATAAAAGGGTAAATTACTGAAATTAGAAGTAGAAGTATTATATTTTCAAAGTGAAAATTACTGAACTGGGACCAAATTAGACCCTTTTTAAAATTTTTTATTTTTGTAAAAAATTATCCCAAAATTATGAAATTAAATTATTACCATTGTTTATTCCACTAATCAACCACCTAAAATAATCTTATTTATAAACCGACCAAAATCTCAGCCGAGCTATACCAACACCAAAATAAACAAGAATTAAAATCCAAAATTAGAAGCCAAAAAAAAAAAAAAACCATAACTGACCGCTTTGGCTTTCTCTCACTAGCGGAAACCCAAAGAGAAACTGCAGAAAAACTGCCGAAAACGGGGAGTTTGAGGTTTTGATTTTTGATTCTCTGTAACTTTTCCATTTAATGGCGGTGCTTCCACATTGTTTCTCGCCTGCTTTGTTTTAGAGAAGAAAGGTTTTATTATTATTATTATTATTATTATGTAATTTTGTTTTATTTATTCTATTTAGGAGGGAAGAAAGAAAGAAAGAGAAGATGCAGTGGCCGTGGCGGAGGCGGAAAGTGGTGGTGGTGGTGGTGCTGAGGAAGTTGCTAACGTGCGCTATATGTGTAATAGCTTTGATGGGATTGCTTTCTGTTCGCGTACACGTGTTTCCTTCTTCTAAAGTCTCCGACTTGACTGATCCTTACAAGCTCCCTACCGTCACTCAAGTAAGTATTATCTCTTTCTTTGATTTAGGGTTTCCTTTTTTTTTTTTTCATTTTCCTCTCCAAGCTTTAGTGTTCTTTCTTCCATAAAATAAAATTTATGTATGATACTAATGTGGAAACTTATATATATATATATTTTCCGTGATTTGCATATTTATATAATTTGTTTTTTTTCTCCATTTCTGTAGCAGCATGAATTAAATTACCAGAAATTAAGTGCAGAGAAAAAGTGGACACAGGAGCTAACTCCGCCTCATTTATCGAAAGAGCAGGCTCCGCCTCATCTATCCAAAGCTCCTCTTTCGTCTCACAAGGTTTTCGTGTTCTTTTCATTTATTGGATAATTTTCTGTTTGGTTGCTGAGAAAAAAAGAGGAAAAAAGTTGTTGCTATAAATTGGACTATCTCATTGACATTATGACCTGTTTGATTTCTTTAATCCATTTGAAAGATAGTTGACTGGTTATTGACTTATTGGAAATTAAATACCTAATCCCTTTCCGGGGAGTGTTTTGATTTTCTTACTGTTCGTTTAATTTGTTTGGTACCTTGTTGGTGTTGGGCGAGGATTGTGGTTCTAGTCAAGTAGGTAAAAGTATTGATGCAAAGTAGTCATGCATCTTTCATGTTTTTTCACTCCTTTAGATTTGACAGTTGAATGGTGACAATGGAAGTCTGGATTTTGAGAAGTTGTGGAAGCAACCTTCTAATCGCGATTTTGTGCCTTGTGTGCAGCCCGGTTCTAATTATACGGGTTGGTTTGAATTTCTTTTTTGATGTGTCTACTAAGTACCTGTTTATTGATTTTTAATTTATGGTTTGTTTGCTCAGCCCCTGATGAGTCAAGAGGCTACCTTCTAGTTCATACAAATGGTGGGCTCAACCAAATGCGAGCTGGGGTCTGTATCTCTTTCCTTTTCATGGCTGAATTCTAGTTTGATGATATATATGTATGTGTATATATACATGGTGTCTATATCTGCTATATTTTGGTGTATATGGTTGGGTAAAATGAGACTTGTCATAACTTGGATTAGAAGAAACATAGTCTTCCATGAATGTTGTGGAACTACAATATTTGCATGCTTTTCCAATACTTCTTAACGTAAGCTTGATCTTACTTGGTTTCCTCTTTCTATAAAGATATTTTGAAGTTGTCTTCTTTTGTTTGTTGAAATTTGTCCAATTCTCCTAAAACTCACAATGGTTTCGGATACCTATGTATATGGTATGATACTGAATGATTAAATTGTTACTTGTGTTAAATTTTGCTGATAAAAATAGTGGAACCAGGGTACTATAGCCATTATATCAGTTTTTCTGAATTATTTAGCTGATCAGAGTCTCTTTCTTGAATTACAGATATGTGACATGGTTGCTGTAGCCCGTATAATAAATGCCACCCTTGTGGTTCCGGAGCTTGATAAACGATCATTTTGGCAAGATGCAAGGTAGCCTCTCTTCTTCAAGTCATAATCTTTACAAAAATAGCACTACTTTCTATTTCTGACTGAGGTTTTTCTTTTGGTTGTGATGGATATACATTTTCTTCTTTGTTGATTTGCAGCAATTTCTCTGATGTTTTTGATGAGGACCATTTTATCAATGCTCTGGCTAATGATGTTAATGTCATAAAAAAGCTTCCTAAGGATTTGTCTTCTGCTACAAAAGTAGTTATGCATTTTAGAAGCTGGTCTGGTTTGGAGTACTACCGGGATGAAATAGCTAGTCTGTGGGAAGAATTTCAGGTTTGTTTGTTGAAGCTTTTGTTTTGATTATGCCAACTGGTATATTAATTCTTCCTGATTATGCTCATTTCTCCCTGTTTTTCCAGGTTATTCGAGCAGCTAAATCTGATTCTCGCCTAGCAAACAACCATCTGCCTCCTGACATACAAAAGCTTCGTTGTCGTGCTTGCTACGAAGCACTTCGTTTTTCCCCCAAAATTGAAGCAATGGGGAAAGTAATTACTTTTACCTAAATATCAATCTAATTCTTGGAGTCTTTTCTTTTGTTCCTATATTTGTCATACTTATTAAGTTGTTGACTATTGAAGTTGTTGGTTGATCGAATGAGAGCATATGGTCCTTTCATTGCTTTACATTTACGATATGAAAAAGACATGCTTGCCTTTAGTGGTTGCACACATGGTTTATCTGATGTTGAAGCTGAAGAGCTAAGGACAATCAGGTATAGCACTTAGCTACCTCTCTATATATGCACAGTGGAAGTTTGAAAAAGAGTTGTAAGATGAAGGAGACGAGTATTGTTTTTTACTGTACACAATACTTGCTAGTCCTCTGTTTGGATTAGAGATCAACTCTTCGTTTTGCCACTTTCTTTCTGAATGTGCAGAGAAAACACTGCCTACTGGAAAATCAAGGACATTAATGCAACGGAACAGAGATCCAGAGGATATTGCCCCTTAACCCCAACAGAGGTCGGGATTTTTCTAACTGGTCTGGGATACCCATCAAACACCCCTATATACATTGCTGCTGGAGAGATATATGGGGGTGATACTCATATGGCTGATCTACGGTCTCGCTATCCCATTTTAATGAGCAAGGTAGGAATTAAGTCATTTCTCTTTGCTTGGTGTTAATTTGTACAATCCAACTCTGCTGTTGGTTTTTATTTGGATCACTTCTTTTCGGGTCAGTAGGGAGTAAACATAACATCAAAGATTTGCTACTTAATGTTCACGGAGATTGTGAAGTTTATTAATCAAATATTATTACAGTGAGACTGATTTTTAATGTTGTTTATACTGGTTCTTTTATCTAGTTAGTGAATAAGGACTAACATGGAGTTGTAATGTTGTCTTGTATCTTTTGGTATTTTGAAGGAAAAATTGGCTTCTGTTGAGGAGCTTGAACCATTCACCAACCATGCATCTCAAATGGCTGCACTCGATTACATTGTATCTGTGGAAAGTGATGTCTTCATTCCATCATACTCTGGAAACATGGCAAGAGCAGTTGAAGGGCACCGTCGATTTCTGGGACATAGGAAAACTATTTCTCCTGACAGGTGAGTCAAATTATTTTCTGGAACTCGTCTTATTTTAACTCATATATATGTATGATTTATATCCTAATTTTTTGTGGTTTACTGAAGTTCCTTTACTCTCTCCAGGAAAGCACTAGTCCGCCTATTTGACAAAATTGAAAAGGGGTTATTGATGGAAGGCAGAAAAGTTTCCAATCGAATCAGTGAAATACACAAAAAACTGTATGTTGCTTGTCTGAAAATTAATTAGATGTTGCTTAGAGAGTGACTTCGTTTTTATCATTCCTGCATGTACAACAGAAAATAGTTCCCTTTCAAGTTATCGTTTGTTTCATGGATTGTGTGCTACAGGCAAGGATCACCGAGGAGGAGAAGAGGTCCTGTATCAGGAACTAAGGGCATGGACAGGTTTCGTTCAGAAGAAGCATTTTATGTAAATCCGTTACCCGACTGCTTGTGCAAGAGGGTATCTGGGAATGTAAATGCATCTACTGCCAGTATGAGATGATAGATGAGATACATCACGAACAAATGCATTTTTGTCGAAGATCCCCAATCTCATTGTGTAGTGGCACCTGGCTTACAGTAATGTTTATCGTTATCGATGAATCCGATATATTCATGGCTGGGGGGTTTCCACTGCAAGAATGGGGGACGCGGAAGTGTATATATTGTTGAGTTTTAGGAAATTGATTCCGATTCGACAGGGTATTTTCGCTAAAGGCTAAAATGAGGGGAAGGAAATTCACATGCTCTAGTGATGTTTAATTACTTTGGTTAGGATTCTGCAGTGCCATAGGGGGCATTTCATAATTTGTGCACATGATATTTGTACTACTGCTTAAAGAAATAATAATTAATGTGAACTCTTTCCATCTATTAATTTTCAATTATCTCCATTGCTTTTCTTGCATGTCTAATGTGATTCTTTCTTGTCGTTTACTTCAAGTGACGAATGGAATGATACCAATGACAACAGAACTTAGCTGGCCGCCTGCCTCTAGTGATGGCAATAGGGTAGGGTGTGGTGGGGCAGGTCGGATTTTTGCTCCACGAAGTCTTACCATTGCGTCTCAATTCTTACTCGACTCTTGACATAAAAGGACTTGCCCCGACCAGCCCTTGAAATTTTACAGAGAACCCAACCTTAACTTGACTCAAGTTTTTAAATTATTTGATGACATCATGAAGATTTGCTTATTTGCACACATAAATAATTATCAAGGCTTTCATTCAATTAATATCACATAATGATTAGGTCGGTTATTTTTACAAAAAAAAAGAAATATTATTTTGAGCGTCTTTCTATCTTTTTATATTTTAATAAATTTAAAAGAATACATATAGATGATGAGATTTGAACTTAGAAACATCTTCATCTTCTTTATATTAATTTTATCATTCCAATTAAAGTCACATTCGGCTTTTATTTTTATAATATTTGTTAGATAATGTTTTCATCCACATTATGAGTGTGTCCTGGGAGAGTTCTAAAATTAAAATTTAAGGGTTAAATCTAAATAATAAATATGATAAGAGGTAATTTCATAAATGTCTTGAGACAAAGATTTATCCTAAACCCAATTATTTTTAAAAACTAACCCGACCTGAAATATCTCAAACCTGATTTCAAAAAAGAAAATCAAATCTTATCAGATCGGATTGAATCGGAACTTGTCGGTTTCAGATTTTTTTTTTTAAGGTGATCCCTTCCTAGGCCCTAGACCAAGGGTATTACAATCTAATCCAAAGCTCTCTTGTTTGCTTAGGTTGTTTTCTGTTCTCTGACCCAAATATAGGAAAAAGGAAGCCCATGGCGGCAGCAGGTTCGTTTCTAATTTCAATGGCTTAACAAATACCACTAATTTGGGTCCATTAAACCATCCCATAGTCGAAACACACAAACAAAAGAATCAAGATTATGATAGATAAATAGATAGAGATAAGGATGATACAAAATCATCGATTCTATTGCATACTCCACACGTACTCGCTACTCTCACCCCCACCACCACCACCCTTGTCCCTTTCACATATCTGCTCTCTCTTGCTTCTGCCAAACAAAACTCTGTTACAAGGAAATTGGTTTAGCAATTAGGGAAGATGGAGGCAATGAGGGTGTCTTTCCTTTCAACCACACCTTCTTTAGTTTCTCTCGTCCCTGTATCTGACCCCTCCCTCAATTCTCCCTCTATTGCTGCTACTAGATACCTCACTCGTCCTGTAAGTTCTTTTCTTTGAATTACATTCCCTTTGAAATGCTTACTAATGATCTGGGTTGTTTGAATTTTTAGTGTTTGACCCAGTGACTACCTGCAACTCATTATTTCATGCACTGAAATTTTCAGGTTGCTATTCGTTGTAGTAATAATAATACCCAATCTGTTGATATTTGTGGTGAATATGGTTTTCATCGTAGAGATGTTCTTAAGTGCATTGGAGCATCCGTTGGCATGGTAAGCTGGAAGAAGATGATATTATGTAATTTACATTTGATATATGTGTGTGTTTTTAATTTACCTTTTTAAACTATTTAAGCTTTACATAGGTGGATATAGTGTGCCATAGTGTGAATCATGAACATGTACTTCCCCTTGAATTAGAATAAAATGTGGTGATAAGTTTTTGCCAGTTTTGATCTTTCTTTTAGGAATTACTTGCAAGTTCAGGATCATGGGTTGAAATGGCAAGTGCTGCTGATTTGATACAACGAAGACAACGGTCCGAGTTTCTCTGTAAGTAACTCTTTACATACTAGTATAGTTTCACCTCTAAATTGACTATGATGCAACTATTATGCTAAATTGTATTCCAACATTTTTCTTCTGCAGCAAGTATTAAGGAAACCTTGGCTAAAGCTATGAAGGTATGCTTACATATCCTGTTTAGAGCCTCGAAAGTGAAGAATAGCATTAGTGTCCGTTGACATAATTTACGGTTTAGCATTGAATTTGTTGTGCTCGTAATGGTCATTTTGTTAAGGCTTAATACTATAGTGAAATTCTTACTTTGGTCCTTTTACTATTTTTTTATCACTCTGCCCCTACTTCTATTCTGTGCCCCTTGACTATTTTGGTTAAAATAAAATATGGTGTGGCTGCTTAAGCCAATCAAATGCAAACACTTGGACAATGGTAAAAGGGCTAAAGTGAGAATTTCACTATAGTACAGGGCCAAAGTGAGAATTTCATCGCAGTACATGGGCCAAAACAAGGATCAAGCCTATTGTCAAGGGGCGAATTTGCAAACACGTGGGATTTTTTTAAAATGAAAATGGTCAAGGGGCTAACATGATGGATGGAATGAAAGTAGATAGGGCAAAGTGACCAAAGAAATAGTAAAAGGGTTGAAGTGAAAATTTCACTATAGTACAGTGGCCAATAAACATGTATTAAACCTTTTGTTAATGTTATCTTTCAATCATTAATTTCAGGGAAACCCAGATCTTATCCCATCCATGCTAACTTTGGCATTGAATGATGCTATGACTTATGACAAGGTCAGATAAATGATTTTTGTTAAAAGGTTTTGGGAATTTTATATTATGTATCTTCTTTACTTTGCTATATATGAAATGAAATAAAAATATAGTAACTTTCTGCTGCTTAAGTTTGTAGGCTACAAAATCTGGTGGCTCGAATGGATCAATTCATTTTAGGTATGTCATGTTTTTACACGCTGAATATAAGTTTGTGCGTAGGAACTATGTGATATATGCCAATTTGTTCTCCATTATAGATGTCTAAAATAAAACTAGAGGGGTTAATTATGCAAACAACCTACAAATGAAGTTTCTCACTTGAAGGCAAGTGATGTGTGCTGTTCTTAAGGTAGCTGTTTATTGTACTGAAACTAAGGTCGATATTGTTTTACTATTGAGCTGTTTCTATCTTTTAATATGTAGATGATAAAGGGATTTCCTTGACTTATCTAATGTATTGCCAACGAAAATGTTTTGCTAATAAACCTTCCTTAAGTGTGACTTGGAAGAATCGCTTGCTTTAGCATCTCATTCGTGTTTTAATTTCTTTTGTTTCTTATCTTTTTTCTTGCTTAAAGCTCAGAGTTAAGCCGACCTGAAAATAAAGGGCTTGCTGCTGCTATGAGTTTGTTAGATGAAGCTAAGAAGGAAATTGATTCTTATTCCAAGGGAGGACCTATCTCGTATGCGGATCTCATCCAATATGCAGGTGATATGTTGTAAATGTTTGATATTTCCAGTTTTGTTGTAGCTATCTAGCAATGAGTTTACAATTGTACAAGAAGCAGATAATTAGTACTCACCGACACGGCATTTATTTATTTCTTAAAAGCTCAAGCTGCTGTCAAGTCTACTTTTCTGGCAGCTGCTATTCGCAAATGTGGTGGGAATGAAGATAAGGGACGTACACTATATGCAGCATATGGTTCGAGTGGGCAGGTATTTTCTTTTCTATTAGCTTATACAATTCTTTAAGCCAAAATTCTATCAGCTTGCATCTAATCCGTTACCGGTGTTTCCTCCTCAAGTTTGTAGTCTTAAATACTGTAAATGTGATTGAAGTTGGTACTTCACTATTATTGATACTGTTACTGTTATATTGTGCCTATAGTGGGGCTTGTTCGATAGGCAGTTCGGACGAAGTGATGCTGAAGAGCCAGACCCAGAGGGAAGAGTGCCTATTTGGGAGAAAGCAAGTGTGAAGGAAATGAAAGATAAGTTCAAAGAAATTGGCTTTGGTCCCCGTCAGGTAGTTCCTCATTTGTGTTTTCCGGTCACAATCATGCATGCACCCTAATCAGAGTCTTTATTTTCCCTTCTTGGTTGATCAGCTTGCCGTGATGTCTGCATTCTTGGGTCCGGAACAAAGTGCTACAGAGGCTTTATTGGTCAATGATCCAGAAGTTACTCCTTGGGTTCAAAAATACCGACGGAGCCGAGAAACAGTGTCCCAGACAGATTATGAGGTTCGGTCATTATTTCTCCTTTTTGTATTTCAATGTAGCAATAGCTTAGTCCTTGCATGGTTGCCAAGTTTGATATAAGAAATCGTAATTACTTCCTGCTGAACATTAAACCTGGGTCTTGGTTTAAACTCGAGACTATGATTCTCCTGTTCCAGGTTGATCTGATAACCACACTCACAAAGCTAAGTTGCTTGGGGCAGCAAATCAATTATGAGGCATACACATATCCAGTCAAAAAGATTGAACTAAGCAAACTCAAATTATAAGAAGAGAAAGCAACGTGATGTGGTATTAGCTTCGACAACGAGTTTTCCAAGTTGAATGTTCGTATCATCTCTTTAGCGTATTAAAAAGGAAGATATTTGTAACTATTAATCAATCAATACACACTTCAATTTCCATTTGAATGTTTATAACGCATTGTTGTTGCATTTTGTCAGCTTAATAAGTTCTTGGTCAATAGAAGTTTCATTCATAGAAACAGGTTTACAAGACAAAGCCCAATAGGCTAGAAAGAAAAGGAGCAATTCTGCTTGAATCTGATAAAGAGGAAGTGATGGTGGAAACACTCACGGGTCCAACATAATGCCTAAAGCTCCGTCAATGCCCGTTGCAATGAACACGTCTCTATTAACTTGATGCTATAAGTGTGAACAGCTCAAATTAAATCAGGCAATCCCATACAAGGACACACTGCACCATCGTCACAACGCGTAAACAATGGCCATGACACTCGCACTGAAGGAAGACAACCACCATGGCATTGGGGTGGCCAAGGATGATGCTAATGACAACTAGACTGAGGCCAGCATATTATTATGTCAAAAAATGGAACAAATATAAAACGGAAAGGCCAAGAGGGGGAGAGGCCGAAGAGCTTTGAGCCTCTCATTCTCACCTCATCCACAACCAAAAACTGACCAACAGAGCTGTTGTTCCAATAGGGTCGGAAGCGTGTAAATTATTGTACTAAAAAATCACACAAAGTTCAATTCCCAGGGAAGAGAGGTGGATCACATGGATCTCTTAAATACCAAGTCTTTCCTTAGACAGAATATCCCTTCTATAGTAATTTAATAGCACAATTAAATACTACTATTATACCTTCAAATATTGAAAGAAAAATAGGACAAGAAAGAACACAAGAGATTTAACGAGGTTCGGTAAATTATACCTACGTCCTCGGGCACTAACACCAGATGATAACTTTACTATCTCCAAAGTATTACAAACAAATAGAATTCCTTAAGAATTCTCAAATGGGAGAAGAGAGAAAACTAAGAGAGAAAGATTGGTTGGGATGAATTGAAATGAGAAATGAGAAGGCATATTTATAGTTGAGGTTCAAGGACCAAACAATAAATAGCCCATTATCTCAAGGACCAAAAAAAATTATCCCATGCCACTTTTTCAAAGTCAACTTTAGGGTGCTAAACTTGCACCACTTTGTATTGTTTGCCATTAATGTTGTCTCCCATTAATGTTAACAATCTCCACCTTGAAGATTTGATTAGGATAATCACATCTTCACACACTTCCTTCAACTCCCCAAATTCGATAAAGCTATCTTTTGTAGTGCCTACAAATGCACTCTCGAGCGCCATACACCTGAAGGTGCTCAAATTCTCAGGATGTTAATCAAGTTCAAACAATGATTAAACTTGATTGTTGTTACCACCTTGGTCATCATATCTGCGGGATTATCTGCTGTCGGAATCTTCTGAAGTAGAATTTTTCCTTTTTCAAAGACTTCCCGCACAAAGTGATATCTTACGTCGATATGCTTGGTTCTTGAATGATAGACTTGATTTTTCGCTAAATGAATAGCGCTCTGACTGTCACAATATAAACTTATGTGACTTTGAACAACTCCTAAGTCTTTCAACAATCCATTAAGCCAAATAGCCTCCTTAACAGCTTCTGTAACTGCCATATAGTCTGCCTCTGTAGTAGACACAGCTACTGTAGACTGTAAGGTAGACTTCCAACTCACTGGGGCTTTCGCAAGAGTAAACAGATACCTCGTAGTTGAACGACGTTTATCTAAATCACCAGCAAAGTCGGAATCAACATATCCAACTACAAACTGACCAAGTGCTTCATCCTGTTCAAAAATTAAACCAACATCTACGGTTTTTCGAAGATACCGTAGAATCCATTTCACAGCTTGCCAATGTCCTTTTCCAGGATCATGCATATACCTGCTCACAACTCCAACAGCTTGTGAAATGTCAGGCCTCGTACACACCATCGCATACATCAAACTCCCAACTGCATTAGCATATGGGACTTTCGCCATATATTCTCTTTCTTCTTCAGTTTTCGGAGATAATTGAGCACTAAGTTTCAAATGAGAAGCAAGTGGGGTACTTACATGTTTTGTGTTTTCATTTACACCAAAACATTGTAATACCTTTTTCAGATATTGCTTCTGATTTAAACAGAGCTTGTCTCTCGGTCTATCTCTACTTATCTCCATGCCGAGAATCTTCTTGGCCTCACCTAGATCTTTCATCTCGAACTCTTGATTCAACTGAGCCTTCAGCTTATCTATCTCATTTTGGCTCTTCGAAGCGATTAACATATCATCAACATACAAGAGTAGATAAATGAAAGATCCGTCATGCAGCTTCTGCAAATATACACAATTGTCATATTTGCTTCTTGTGTACTTCTGCCTTCTCATAAAGCTATCAAATCGCTTGTACCACTGCCTCGGGGATTGCTTCAATCCATATAGCGATTTGTTAAGCTTACAAACCCAATTTCTACCACCAGCATCTGTGTATCCTTCTGGCTGAGTCATATAGATCTTCTCTTCTAACTCACCATGCAAGAAAGCCGTCTTAACATCAAGTTGAACTAGCTCCAAATTCAACTGTGCTACCAAGGCCAACAAAATTCTAATGGAAGAATGCTTCACAACAGGGGAAAATACATCATTGTAGTCAATTCCCTCCTTCTGAGCGTAGCCTTTAGCTACCAATCTTGCCTTGTAGCGAATATCCTTATTGCTAGGAGATCCATCTTTCTTTGCGAATACCCACTTGCATCCGATTGCCCTTTTACCTTTTGGTAATTGCGCCAACTCCCAAGTATTGTTCTTCCGGAGAGACTGCATTTCTTTATCCATGGCGCTTTTCCATTTATCACTTTCTAAGCTTTGCATTGCTTCTTGATAAGTGATAGGAATATCATCAACAATGGGAAGGGCGTAGGCCACCATATCAGTAAATCGAGCAGGTTTACGAATTTCTCTCCGTGGCCTTGCAACTGCAACTGGTTCTGGTGTACTTAGTGGTTCTTGGGTCAGAACCTCTTCAACCTCTAATTCCTCCATTGTGGCTGGAGAATTAGACTTATTAACTGGGCAAATCCCCATCTGCTCAAACTCCACCTGTTTTGGAGTACACTCCACCTGCTGTGGAGTATTGCTCGTCTGAATATCTTTATCTGCTACATTTTTCAATGTGGCAGATTCATCAAAGGTAACATCTCTGCTACAGATCATTTTCTTTGTGCTTAAGCACCAAAGACGAAATCCCTTCACTCCAGAAGTGATTCCCATAAAGAGAGCTTTCTTTGCCCTCGGATCTAACTTTGACTCCTTCACATGGTAATATGCAGTGGTTCCAAACACATGTAAGGAATCATAATCTGTAGCCGGTTTTCCAGACTATACCTCCATAGGAGTTTTTCTTTCTAATGCAGATGATGGCAAACGATTAACAAGATGGCCAGCGTATGTCACAGCCTCAGCCCAAAATTGCTTGCCCAACCCAGCATTGGACAACATACATCGAACTTTCTCCAGCAATGTTCGATTCATACGCTCTGCCACTCCATTCTGTTGTGGTGTATCCCTAACTGTGAAGTGTCGAACCATACCATACTCTTGGCACACATCGAAGAACGGATCACTTTTATATTTCCCTCCATTGTCCGTCCTAAGCCGCTTGATTTTCTTGCCAGTCTGGTTTTCGATCATAGTTTTCCATTTAAGAAAAACTCCAAGCACTTCATCTTTAGTTTTCATGGTATACACCCAAACTCTTCTGGAAAAGTCATCAACAAAAGTAACAAAGTAGTGTTTTCCTCCCAACGAAGGTGTTTTGGAAGGCCCCCACACATCTGAGTGAATATATTCCAAAATACCTTTTGTATTATGGATAGCAGTGCCGAATTTCACTCTCTTTTGCTTTCCCAGAACACAGTGCTCACAAAATTTTAATTTGCAAGCCTTTGCACCTTTCAACAATCCTTGCTTTGCCAGAATTTGCAAGGATTTTTCGCTGGCATGTCCCAACTTCATATGCCACAACTGCATTGAGTCGAAGTCTTTGTTACCGGAAGCTGCAGCGACTGCTCCAATAACTGTACTACCTTGGTAGTAATACAAGTTATTTTTCCTGATGCCCTTCAATATCACAAGTGCGCCAGATGTCACTTTCAAAACCCCATCTCTCATAGTAACAACTGAACCATTGGATTCCAAGGCTCCCAATGAGATGAGATTTTTCTTCAAACTGGGCACGTACCGAACATCAGTCAGAACTCTGGTTGATCCATCTTTATTCTTTAATTGGATTGAACCTATCCCAACAGTTTTACATGCATTGTCATTGCCCATATAAACAACTCCTCCATTTAGTTCTACTAAATCAGAGAACCACTCCCGGTTAGGGGACATATGATAGGTACAACCCGAATCCAATATCCACTCTTCTGAATGGAACGACGATGATGATGCAACCAGTGATAGTTCAGAGTCACTAGTATCATGCTTAGCAACACAAGCATCTACAGCAGCTTTTCCCTTATTCTTCAGCTTTGGACAATTTTTCTTCCAGTGGCCTTTCTCATGACAAAAAGCACATTCATCTTTCCCGAGTCTGGACTTTGACTTTGATCTCCCTTTTTGAGTTTTCTTCCGAGTGTATGAACGACCTCGGACTACTAAAGCTTTTGTATCTCTGATTGAGTTTTTCTGTTTGTCCTTCTTTCTCTGTTCATAACTGTATAAGGCCGCACAGACTTCGCTCAGAGATATATCACTCCTGCCATGAAGTAGAGTAGTTTCTAGGAACTCAAACTCCTCAGGAAGTGACCCCAATAGCATCAAAGCCAAATCTTCATCTTTGAATGTCTCATCCATATTCAGCAAATCAGTGACTAACTGATTAAATTTGGTGATGTGATCATTCATTGTGGTACTTGGGACGTATGTGAAGCGAAACAGTCTTTTCTTCAAGTGGAGCTTATTTTGACTGTTTTTCTTCAAAAATTTTTCTTCAAGTGCCACCCACAACTTATTTGCAGAAGTCTCCTTTGAAAAAGCATACCTCTGCTCTCGAGAAAGGCATGATCGAATTGTGCCACATGCCAACCAATTGATCGCCTTCCAATCTTTCTCCTGTACATCATCTGGTTTCTCTTCATCAATGGCAATGTCTAGACCCTGCTGAAAAAGGGCATCTAGAACCTCACTTTGCCACATACCAAAATAGCCCGTGCCATCAAAGATCTCCACGGCCAATCTTGCATTTGCAATTGTCGGTCTTGTCCACATGGACGATGTTGAAGCTCCTACACCGACCGTTTTCTCCATAATCTTTCAATATACCTAAGGAAATCTTTTCTGATGTGGAAGATCAGTTCAAACTGCAACCACAGAGCATACTACGATTAACCTTCGGCTCTTGATACCACTTGTTGTTCCAATAGGGTCGGAAGCGTGTAAATTATTGTACTAAAAAATCACACAAAGTTCAATTCCCAGGGAAGAGAGGTGGATCACATGGATCTCTTAAATACCAAGTCTTTCCTTAGACAGAATATCCCTTCTATAGTAATTTAATAGCACAATTAAATACTACTATTATACCCTCAAATATTGAAAGAAAAATAGGACAAGAAAGAACACAAGAGATTTAACGAGGTTCGGTAAATTATACCTACGTCCTCGGGTACTAACACCAGATGATAACTTTACTATCTCCAAAGTATTACAAACAAATAGAATTCCTTAAGAATTCTCAAATGGGAGAAGAGAGAAAACTAAGAGAGAAAGATTGGTTGGGATGAATTGAAATGAGAAATGAGAAGGCCTATTTATAGTTGAGGTTCAAGGACCAAACAATAAATAGCCCATTATCTCAAGGACCAAAAAAAAATTATCCCATGCCACTTTTTCAAAGTCAACTTTAGGGTGCTAAACTTGCACCACTTTGTATTGTTTGCCATTAATGTTGTCTCCCATTAATGTTAACAAAAGCCACCAGCAAAGAGGTCAAAAAGGCCAACGCAGAGACCAAGGTAATAAACAAACGAGAAGCGGTGAAATGGGGAAGGGGAGGGAAATGAAGGATCGTTGCCTGGAAGAGACGCCATCAGGGGACTGTCGATAATCTCATCGTTGGCAACAGAGGAAGAGGGGGACAAAGAAGGAAAACAAAGATTTTAAAGAAGAAACTGGAAGAGGAAGAGAGGAGAAAGAAGAGCAAAAGCAAGGGGAAGGGGAAGAGGATGAGTGAAAGAGAGTAAAAGAAGGAAGAGGAGGATGTTAAAATTAGGACTCGGAACATTGGATCTTAAGGTGCCGACATAGAGTATTAACCACTTGCTTCTTTAAGGCTATAATGAATCTAATTGTGTTTACAAAACTGTCCAATAAGTATTGGGTGTAATGATAAAGCACATTGCACTCTTAAAAGGAGAACATTGGTTTAAACCTTGATATAATATTATATAAGAGGTAACCACGAACCTCGAACATAGAATATAAAAAACATATGTGTACCAAAAAGATAATAAGGAAAAGTCAATTCTAATGAATAATCTAAGAAATTAAATAAATAATTCAAATAAATAAAATTAATTTCAACTCATCTATTGCTTGCCTTGAAAAAATTATAATTATTGCGGATAGTAATCCATGCCATTTATTTCTCATTCATCCTTTTGACAATTCACTCAAAAGTTCTTTCATGCAATCCGTTCATTGGTATAATGAGTTAGCAGAGTGATTGAACAAACATATTTAATTAGGAAAAAAATAATTTGTAATTAAGTTTTAGCTTTTAATAGCAAGGATATTTAATGGAGTCAATCCACAAGTGTGGTAGTGAACTTCCCATTATATACTATTATAGAAGTTACTTATATCAAGCTTTAGTCAAATGGGCTTGTAATATGTGTTATCTTCATAGGATATTTATGATTCCTTAAAGTTAAATTCGTTCATTTAATTTGATCTCTCTTTTTATCTCATAGTCATTATCGTATCTTTCATAATCCATATAATTCTAATGAGAAGATACATTTTAATCTTATTATCAGGCTATGATCCCATTATTGTTATTGAAGTCATATCATGCATAAGACATGTACTCAAAATATCAACTTTTGACCCACTACCTTGAGAGCATAAACTTTCTATATATTAAACTATATGAGTCATACACATATGGGCATTCAATTACTAAGGATTTAGATAAGTCAAAATATGAATGTCACAAGTGAATTAATCGATTGACAAATATAAGACTTATTCATCTTAAGTCCTGTTCAATGTATTGTTAATTTAGATAATCACATTTATGTCTCTATTTCTAAAAGTCAATCGAGCTTCGATAATCAACATAAATTATTTTTCCAATTGAATTTATAGACAACATAATAGTTCTAACATGAGTCATTTGCTTAATCCGATCTTATGATCTAAAGATAATTTAACTTACCTACTAATATAAATTGTCTTCTTATATTACAATTCCGATATATAATGCAACTTAATCCTTAGTAATTGAAAAGTGCAATCAATTGGGCCCTTAATTCAAAAATAATAATCAAGTAGGCTCTCCGATAGACTGTTAAAATTCCTAACAAACCGTTAAGTGTTGGCGTGGTGGGTAACATGACGATTGACAAGAAAATTTTGATGATGTGTCGGCTGATGTGGAAAAATGCTGATGTAGAGGGCTTTATTGATTTTTTATTAGTTTAAGAGGGCTTAATTTATTTTTTAATTATTTTAAAAGGTCTTAGTTGATTTTTAAGGATTATATAATTTTTTTTCAAAATTTATAAAAATAATAAAAATTAGTAAATTTAAATTTTTATAACATTTAATAATTTTTAAAATTTTTTAATAAAAATTACTAATTTTTTTGCTTTTCCACACATGATTTCCTACATCATACTGTAAACCATCCTTATTAACGCACATTGATCATCTTTCAACCAAAACCATTACTCATCACCCGCCTTAAAACCACAAAATACTAAATCTATTATTTTTTCGAACCTTTACTTGCCATCTCATCCAAGTCTGGTTACCCTCACACTACAAGCTTCCCATTAAAATCTAATCCAAACCTTCAATTTTTTAAAAAAAATCTATAATTTTCTTATATATATATTTACAACTTTTTATACTTTCAATAAGTTTTTATTAATTTCTATTGTTTTTATATACTTTTTTTTATCATTTCTAATTTTTATAATATTTATTTAATATTTTCATTATTTCATAACATATTGATAATATTTTATAAAACTAAATAGTTTTTAAAATTTTTAAAATTTTTATGATATTTGATAATTTTGGTAGATTTTCTATAATTTTCAAAAGTTTTATATTGTTTTAATAACTTTTAGCTAAAAGTTTATAATAAATTTAATATTTTCGTTTTTCATTTTAGTTAATTTTCTATAATTTCTTAAGAACTTTTATATAGTCCTTAAAAATTAATTAAGTATTTGTAAAATAATAGAAAAAACTAATTAATCCCTTCACGCTAGCGCTTTTCCACGTTAGCCGCCGTGTCAACAGCTATGTCATTAAAATTTTCATTTCACCTGCCAAGTCACTTGCTATGTCAACACTTAACAGTCCGTCAAGAGTTTTAACAGAAATGACAATGCAAAAGGTCCAATTAATTACACTTTTTAACCATGGGCCCGTTTGATTTTCGAATTATTTTCAAAGGGCTTTTTTAGTAGTCTAGCCTTCAAAAAACTAATCACATTCTTTAAATTTAGTTAAATATCTTATTTATAATAAGATTAAAATATGCCATAACTCTCTTTATTATTATTTTTAGGAGTTTAGTTTTTCTAATTTTCAGATTTTAAAAATTCAAGTCCAGTAGTTAACATAGTTATTTTTTTTAAATTTGTTAATATAACATTTTGAAATTAAAAAAAAAAACTCACTTGATAACCATGCAACTATAAAACAATATGATAATGAACATAAATTTGACAAAATAGTTTTAAGAGTGTTATTAGTAGTTGAATTTGAAATTTAAAATCTAAAAAGTAAAAAGATTAAATTCCAGAAAATAAAAATATATGGACTAAACTCTAAATTTGTGAAGAGTACATGGACTTTAGGGACCAAAAACAAAGAGGTAGGTAATGGCCTTGCCTCCCTCCCCAAATGGTAAATTTGCTTTAGTCCTTTAGATTTTTATGAAATTATATATTAGTATAATGATAAAATTACACTTCGACCCTCTAATAATTTATGATTTATCTTTGACCTCTAAAATAATTTTCTATTATAGCTTCATCCCTTATGGAGTTATAGCATATTTTACCCTTAAAATAACAACAATATTTGCATTAAACACCATCATTATTGTTTTTACCTCAAAATTCTCTTACCCGAAAGAGAAGTGTGAAAGCATATAGAAGACCGAAGACCAACACAAGGACCACTTTAACAGAATTCATCAATTTCACTCTGCTAACTTTAACCTCTCTTCAGCATTTCCTCAATAAAAATATTTTAATGTTTTAGTTTTACGATAAAATTATCTGAATGTAATAATTATATTAGATTATTTTATTTACTTCATTTAAAAATATTACTCTAATGTTAAATTTAAGTTTATCATAAAATCTATTTCGTGTTAATAAATTTATTTTAAATGTCAAACCAATAAATTTAAAAAAATTATCCTAATTAACAGTTAAACATAAATTTTAAAATCAATAAAATATAAATAAAAGGAATAAATTTTAAATATAATATAATATATTTCTTCTTTTATGTAATTTTTTTTCAATATTTTACAATATATTTCTGGTTTGTTCATCTGCGACCAACTTTCATGTTGGTTTTTAATATAATTTTCTCTTTGGCTATTTTGCAATTCTTGTTCACATTAAATGTGGTTTCTAGGACTTTTATGTATAGTTTATAATTCATGGGTTGAATCGAAAAATCAAACATTCAATAATTTAATAATTGATAATTGGCCCATAATGATGTTTACATTTTAAAATACATAAATAATTTTAATAATTTTAAAAAATAAATTTTCATATTCTAAATAAAAACATAAAAATTTAAAATTATAATTTTTTAAAATATATAAAAAAATCATATTTTTAAAAATAAAAATTATAAAAAATAAAATCTTTAAAATTAAAAAATATAAAAACATTCCAAAATTCCATATGATAAGCCATTGGGAATTCAAATCGACATGTCAGCTTGGGATTACGTAGATTTTGTATCTCTTTATGATATATCATTGCCTCGTAGTCATCCGAAATCATCAGTTGTCATGTCAATTTGAGGTTTCTATATATAACTTATATTATTCTAATAATTAAATTCTTTTTTGATAAATATTATGTTCCATATTATTCCCAAAACACCCTAATAATTAACTAATAAAAGGTAAAAAAAAACCTAATAAAAGGTAAAATAATTCATCAAACCTTAATAAAGTAAGTGCCACAGGAAAGTTACATAGAATAAGTAGTTATTTTCCAAACCTAATGAGCAAGGGGAATTTTTTTTTCAACCTTAGGGACATTTGAATACTCTTCCCTTAAATTTTCACCCCACTTCTTAGTTATAGCTATATTACACAAGTATAAA
Source organism: Gossypium hirsutum (assembly GCF_007990345.1). Taxonomy (NCBI): domain Eukaryota; kingdom Viridiplantae; phylum Streptophyta; class Magnoliopsida; order Malvales; family Malvaceae; genus Gossypium; species Gossypium hirsutum. The sequence goes on from NC_053429.1 coordinate 4,448,820, forward strand.
TCTCAAAAAGAGTACGTTAAAGAGTATATTGAGATTTTTTTGATAAGTGATTATCCGTATCTGCATAGTTTACCTTTCAAATTCTCATTAAAATTGAGCGATAAAACCCTTATACAGCCAACATTGATTTGTTGGGGAGTCCACTGGCTCCCGACTAACAATACTTTGCAACTTAGTTTAATTGCAAGGTTAAGGTCTTGGGCACTTTAAGATCTCAAGTTCGAGTTCCACTTTGTATATATCATGTCTAATGTGACAGCCCTAAATTGACCCTAGTCGGGAAGTGGTTTCGGGACCACAAAACCGAGTCATAAAAATAATTAACTGTTATTTTCTATGCTTATTGTGCGTGAACATGCATGTGTGAAAGCTCCAATCTTTAATTTATTCATTTGAATGTGAATTTATTTAATAGGACTTATATGAGACATTTTTAAAATGTGATAGGTTAATGTGTAAGGGTCTATTAATGCATGTTATAAAAGTATGGACTTGCATGTCAAATTGTCCATTTTAGTTAGTGGCCGGCCATGTTGTTAATTATTATATAACATATATATATTATATTAGCATTATTTCAATTATATGGTTTTATAATATAGAATAAGGTTATTAAAGATAGAAAATGGGTGAAGAAAAAAAAAAGAATTCATCTTTACTTCCTTCTAGCCGAAAATAAGAGAGCAAGAGAGGAAATAGCTTAAGTCTTTCGGTCACCTTTGAGCTGGAAATTAAGGTAAGAAATTCAAGTTAGTTTTTTTTAAATCATAGCATAGTTTAAGTTAGATCCTAAGTTCCTTACTTAGCCCATGCCAAAATTTTGAAGTTGATGGTGATATGAACATTCGGCTATGGAAGATGTTAAAGAGAATGGTTGTAATGTTATATATATTTTGATAGTATATTAGATGGTTTGAGATTTGAGCTAGTTACATGTGCTATTATGAAGATTTATGGATGTTTTAGAATCGGCCTAAGTGTTTTAGTCATTAATATATATATTGCCGAATGTATGCTTAAGGAATTGGTTAAGTACATTGTTGTCAAATGCTTGTTGTTTTTGTATAATTGTTGCCTAGCTACTAAATGAACTTAGGGTATTATAGATAAGTTTAAGAGTGGCATAATTGAAATGAAGTTTGCTTGTGCCGAATGTGATTTTAGTGCATGAATTAGGAGTTTAATTTCATTCGGTAACTCATACCAAATTGGGAGATAGTATTAAACATTAGTATTATTTGTTAAATAATTGAAGTGAGCTTTGAATGGTTGTTTTGCTTATAATGGCCGAATGTGAACTTAAGTTTTGAATTACAATTGAAGCTTATTAGTCAGTTGATGATGTCCTTTGATAGCCCTTTTGATATTCGACCATTGTTAAGGAATTTTGAATTGGTTATAAATTTCTATGTTTTAATTAGCAAATTGAATTATTGAAGGTTGAGCTAATTATATATGATGATATGCTCTAAACTCAAATGGTAAGTTCTTAAGTGTTTGGACTTGGAAATTTAAGAGCAAATTGTAATAATCTGCTTAGGACAACAGCAGTAGCGTGATTTTTGAAAATCACCATAAATTGTTGGAGTGGAATTAGAGACTGAATAAAATATGTAATCAAAGCTCAATGAGTCTAGTTTCTTATAAAATAAACAGTGCAAGCAAAGGAATTTTCTATAGAGAGATATTTAAAGTTGTGTGTGACAGTGTCAGAATGAATCCGAAATCCCCTGTTTTGTTTTTAGAAAATCATTATAAATAGTACAAAAATTTTTATAAGATAAAAATTTATATTCTTAGACTCCTTAATGAGTCTAGTTTCAAATGAAATAAACAAGAACATATTTTGAAATCTGTACAATGAGAAATTTATTCGTAGTGAAGAGTGGTCAGTATAATCAAACAGTGAAATAGGGGAAACTTTAAGAAAATTCTGGTTTTGATTGGCCAAACCAAAAATCCTGAAAATTTTATGGATAAAAGGTAAATGAGTCTATTTTCAAGGAAAATTTACGGAAACTGATTTGGAGTTTCGTAGCTCCAGTTATAAATAATTTAATGACTGTTGCTCAGGAAGTCAGCTTATAGTGAAATTGTGATTATATTGTAAACATTGATAAAAAAATTTTGCTAATGAATTGCTTATTGATTTCTTATAAGCTTACTATAATCTGTATGTGTGAAATTCAAATATATATTTATTATATTCTGAAAATAATATTTGAATAGTCGATTAATGATTAGTTTAAAATTTGTTGAATTAAAGCTCAAGAGCATAGGGGCAACTTCGAATAAGGGAAAAGAGAAAGTAACCGAGTAACCATTTCGCAACCGTTCAAATATATCCGAGGTAAGTTTTAAGTAGTTTCCTTTAGCATATAATTGACGATACCACTATAAGAGTATAGTAGGTAAATTGTGATCTTTGGCTTGCACTTGAATTAAGATGTATAATAGTTAATGCATGTATATGACTTATAGTTTGATGGCCACTTTGAATTTAAGATTAAATGATGAATAGAATGAGCGATATGAGATATAACTATTGAATGATGATGTGCGTATCGAGTTTATATTTGAATGTAATATACGACTATTAAGTGATAAGGTGACTGACATGTGTTATGATCAAATGGGTATGAGATTGAAAATATCCGGACATGAGATCCGCAGGCTATATGCTAGAAATATATCCGGACTTGAGGTCCGCAGGCTACGTGCTGGGAAAATATCCAGGTTAAAGACCCGCAGGCTTGCGCTAGTAATGTATTCCGAGCTCTAAGATTTGACAGAACCGATGCCAGTAAGTTAAATAAAATTTCGACTTCGAATATCAGTGGTAAACATCATTGCGTAAGTATTATATGTTTTACATGTTAAGGTTCGTGTTATGTGCTTATATTTGAATTGATTTTTTTAAGTGATTTAATAGCATCAAAGCACGAAATATATATATGTGTGTGCGAATGAATTCGGTATTTGAGGATAAGACAATAATATAATTGGTTAATATAAGTCTCCATATGAAAGGATGTGATTAAAGGTATTAGTATAATCTATGTAAATAGTGAAATATGTGCAAGAAGTCTTGTGTATACATACATACATACATATTCGGCCAAGGGGTTTGTAACTAATGTACTGATGTATATTTGGTCAAGTGAATTACAATTAGAATACAAGTTTTGTGATATTCAATGTTCAATTTTAATGATGAGCATTAATAGTATGAATTGCTTAAAACTTACTAAGCCTCGAAAGCTTACTCTGTTTCTTATTTCTTTGTTTTATAGATTGTTGATTTTGGCTATCAACTCGGGGATCGTCAGCAGTTCTTCATACTATCGATCTTTTTGGTACAGTTATATTTCGGACTCGATATGGCATGTATAGGTTGGACTGTTGACACAAAAAACAAAAATATATGTTTTGAAATTGTAATTATCTTGGCCGTATGAAAATGGCACTTATGACTTATAAATCTGTATGTATTCAGTTCAATTTATACTTGTGTTGGTAGATTATGTGATTGAAATTAAATGTTTAGCTTGGTAATACCTCATAGCCTATACCGACGATCGGACACGGGCTAGTGGTGTTACATCTAAGTTCTCAATCTACAATTATTTTTGGTTTATATCCTATCATATGTAAGCTTAATTGCAAGGCTACGATCTTGTGAACTCTAAGATCTCAAGTTCAAATATCACTTTGTGTAAAATCAAATGCGAATTCTTAATCTATATTTAATTTGATTCATGTCCCATTATTATATGTAGACTTGATATAAATTTATCTGACCATATCATTTGTGGGCTTTCTAAATATTTATTATCATACAAGTCTAGACATATTTCGAATTTAGTCCTACATGACTAATTCCGCAAAAACTTTTAAATAGCAATCCAACATGTTATATTTCACATAATATTATATTATAATATAATATGATTTATAATTTAATTTAGTAATAAACAAAACATTTTTATAACTAATTATTTTATTGTTATTTTTATAAATTAAAGGATAATGTATTTTAATGTACTTGAATACACGTCTTCTTATATTGATAACAATAACTATACCAATCAAACTAAGACACAATTAGCATATTATTATTATTATTTAATTAAAACAATTAAATATAAAATATTGAAAATAAAAGTAATTATTCCATTTTACCCTAGTGAAATAAGTGGTTATTTTCCATACAATATGAAAGCTCTTCCCATGAATTTTCACTGCACTTCTTAATTATAATATAAAATATGCTCTAATTGATGTTTTTAAAATTTAATCCTAAAAACTTTTAAATATAAAAATACAAATTCAATTGTTAATACTGTTAAATTTTTTTATTAAATTTAAATTTATTACAACATCAAATTCTTTTTTCAAAATATCATTTAAAAAAATAAATATATTATCAATTAAATTTAATTATTAAAAAGTAATAAATAAATAAATTAAATTCTTGAAAATAAAATATATTAACTAAAAATTTAAATTTAGGAAAACTACAAAAATTTATAGCATAATTCAACCTTTTTTCTACCAACTAAGTTTTTTGTAAAAGCTTTTCCAAGCACTAAAATTAGACATTTTGCCTCAACTTCAAGAAAAGTCTTCATCCTCACAGGAAACACCATTTGCTTTCCAAACCCAATAGCATTCATATTCAAAGTCAACAATTTTAGTGACTTTTAGCTTCCTTTCCCTCTCCACTATGTGATAAATATATATTATTAGAGAAACACAGTCAAAAGTTAAATCAGCTTCTTTTCTTTCCCTGCCAATTTGATTAAATGAAATACAACTTCTATAAAGATTCCAAATCATATACATGCAATCACTAATATGTAAACCTAGAAACCAACTTACAACTACATCAACAGCATACTCAAAATCAATTATTATAAGCATTAAACAGAAAATTAAAGGTAAGTTTAGATGGACGATTGGATACGGTACGGTGTATTCAGCTTACTTTTTGTTTCAAGCTACAATATCACTATAGTTTCTAATCTTACCATCACAGTTATTTTTACACTGATCGCAGATAAACACACCTCCCATCTAAACTCACCTATAAAAGAAATCTCGATCAAACTCACACATGATTGGATTTAAAATTGAGCCCTTAAAATTCCCAAAGTCTTTTCTTTGCCATTAAACCAAAACCTAGTTAACTTGATACCATTGATATGCACTACTAGTAGTCTAGTCATGTTTTTCGTATCTATAGTAGATATTTCAATAACACGTGACATGTCATGTGTATCTCGTAATAATGTAAAAATTTCTTATTTTTAACCATAGAATTAGATGAAGTTTTGATCTAATACTCAAGAACTAATTTGCCCTTTCTTTAGTAGAATAGCAAAATGCAATCCGATACCGAGTTCGGGCAAAAATGATTAACTTTAATTTTAAATATATAGCTTCTATACAATACTCATACTCAAGCACATATCCGTATCCAATTTTCCTATCCTTACAACTCCTAAGCAAAAGTTATATAAATTACTTCAAATCTATGGATAAATCCACATAGGATGACTAAAACAGGAACAAGGAGCTAATCCAATTATTACCCAACAGGATTGTATACTTCATATACTATTCCACTATGGGCTAAAAGAAGATTAGCAGAAAAAAAGCATAAACAGCAACAAATATAGGCAGATGAACATAGTTTTAAAGTATCTGTTTTACATGACAAAGATTAAAGGGGAAAAAAAAAAGAACCCAGAAACAAGCTTCTAATTCTAACTGACCAGGGTGAGATTTTTTTTTTGTTTCTTTGTCCAACCACTGGTAATTGAATAAAATTATCCATCAACCCTAACCATGTACAAAAAGCCTAAAACCTTATATATATAATTTTTTTCTTTTGAAGAACTTACCAATTTATCAAAGACTTCGCCATTTTGGGATGGGCACTGTTGGTGAAAGAGGGAATCCTAGTTGACCCGAATTTGGAGAAAATAGCAAGCTTGGGGAAAGTAAAGCATAGGGTGACCGCGGGGAATTCAAGCAGCCGAATGGTAGTGGTGATGATACCTGTGGCTGTTGTTGCGATGGCGGCGGCGGAGGTTGTTGTTGTTGTTGTGGGGCGGTCAAGTTGTTCCAACGGGGTGAAACGAGTGGGGCTAATGGTGGGAACCCAGTGAATTGTTTTGGGTTAGGATCAACAGAGGTGGATAAGGAGTTTTGTAGGCAACGCATATAGGCAGAGACAGGGGATTCCGCCGCCGCGAGTACAGTCGGGAGTGGTGGGAGTGGTGAAAGAGGGGCGGTAGCAGGTGGCCTTTGATTCATGAAGCTATTAACAGTAGGGCCACCGACGGGAGGGTTAGATTGAGAGCAACCGGAAGGGTTCATATTCATCATGGGAGAAGGACGATTACAAACATGCGGCAAAGGAGGAGGTCGGATCCTTTGAAGCCGAGAGCTTTGTGGTTTGGGCTGGTGGATTGGCTGCGGAGTAGAAAAGCGTTCGTGAGCCGGTGAACCGGTAAGTTTCTGCACCACATCCCTGAAGTCGTTTTTGTTGATGTTGTAAACAGGTGGCTGGTGTTGTTGAGCCTGGAGACCACTTTGGTTAGGATTCGGAGGCGGCGGTGGCGGAGGCGGAAGCTGAGCCTGTGTAAGATTCTGGGTCAGTTCAAAAGAAGACTTCCTGATGAGTGGACCAGCGGCGGAGGCAGCGACGGCGGCGGCGGTGGTGGAAGAAGAGGGTTTAGAAATCTTATGGGAAAGCTTGTTAAGGTGTTTAAGGTAATGATCTCTATTGTTAGCAGTGGAGCTATTGCTCGTAATGGAGGATTCACCAGAAGATTGACAGCTTTTATCCATTTTTAAACCCTTTTTTCTCTATCTGTCGTCTATGGATCTAACAAACGATTTGTATATGTAAGCAAAACAATAAGTGAGATTTTGCAGACACAAATGGGGGTTTTAAGGGTCGGCGAGTAGGGACAAAGGCAAAGAGATGAAGAGGGAGATAATGGAGGTTTCTTTCATTTATTTATGGAACCATAAAAGATGATAGGAATGATGAGTCTAAAAGACTTTCACCCCTAACCATTTTTAAGTGAAGAAAAGAATATTATGTCTTTATCTATGCCACAGTGCCATTTCCCAGCTTATTCATTGCCTTTCCCTTTTCTTAAGGGTTAATTGCATCTTTTATACCTTAAATTTACGGGCGTTTTAAGTTGATTGATATGCGATTCAAGAATTTAATCAAAGCATTTTAAAATTTAAGAAACTGTCAATTAAATCTAGCTCGATTGATATGAATATTATTGTCAATATGAGAAGAAGTGAATTTAAGCATACTAAAATATATTATTATGGGTGGAATCAAAACATGGGAAAATTGCAAACTTTGTTGAAAAGAGAGGAGTAATTGAATTTTATTGGGTGTTTGAAATTGAAGGCTCCTTAAATTGTGTAATTAATGGAGTGCTGATTTTGCCAACCAAGAAAAATAATTGCCCTTACTTTTCTTTCTCTTTGGTCTTGGAATTTACGGAATCTGGTCAAAGTTCCGTTTAAGATAGAATTTGAAACGGACCACCGTAATTTTTCAAATCCAATTTGGCCTTATTTCTTTATATAAGGTACTTCATTTGTGCTTTAAGACCCCCCAAAAACAAAGCTGCAAAAAGGGGGTTTTCAACATCCTCTGCCCACACAATCAGATCAATCTTTCACAATTTTCAGTGTAAGATTTTCCTTTCTTTCTCTTATTCAAAGTAACCCGGATTTAAAATTTAGGTTTATAATCACGATAACTACGATGATATTAAATCGAGTAATTTGGGACCGAGTTCCGGTTTAGGAGAAAATGAACAAAACTTGGATGGTAAAATGGGAATGGATGGAATTGATTGAAATTTGCATGGATTTGAAGAGTGGTGCAAAGTGTGAGGGATTTTTAAGTAACTATTTGAGTCAAAAGAAGGACTAAAATCACAACCAGAAATGCATTGCCCGTTAGCACAACTTGTGGTAAAAGGGAGACAAAGAATCTGAAACAATTATTAATATAATGTGGGACACTTTAGAGAGGCAAAGACTGGCCCATAACTCCATACTCTTTTGCTCATTCATTTGTTTTTGATTAAAGGATGTTACTGTTCCAAGTCACCCTCTTCTAACTTGTTAGCTATGCATTTAAGCCAAGGTTTTAAAAACTGAGTCCCGTCAATTTTCATTTCAATTGTTGATCTAAGGTCTAACTATTGCTTTTTTCTCAATTGTCAACTTTTACTAATTTTGAATGGTTGGATATGAGGTAGATTTAATTTATTTTTTCATCTACTCTCTATATGTTTTTTTTTTATAAATTCAATTCTTCTATTTTCGAATTTAAAATTTCAGATCTAATTATTAATGTCATTATATATATTTTTATTAATTTCACTTGTGTGATATTTTGAAATTAAAAAAGAATTCAATTTATAATCATGTGACAAAAAACAATCCAATGTAATAGACCTCAATTTAATAGAAAATTTTAATATTGGTAACACTTTTAAAATTCATATAAACATTTTAATCAAGATGAAATATTTAGACCAATCGATGACATTATAAAAATTGAGATATCAAATTATGCCAAAAATTAAAATATAAAAATTAAATATCAAATTTGAATATAATAGAGGTACTAAAATTATTATCCTAAAATACATAATAAAAAAACAATGGACGTGTATCATGTAGGAAGGCTTTCCCTTTATATAATAGTAGCATATACATAAAAAATCAATTAAATTGAGTCTTAATTCATTTGGTTTGAATATTAGTGTTAATATCGGAAGATATAGATTTGAGTGTATTAAAACGCATTATCCTCTTATATATGGGTTGATGAGGAGTTATAAATAATTTTAAAAGTTGTGTAAAGAAAAAACAAATATAATTGAAACCAAAAAAATAGGATTTGTTATTATTAAAATTCAAATGAAATGCGATACTAGAAAGCAACATAGAGTTATGTCCGAATGTGAGACAAGTGTGGACCTTAATCACCGTAAACTAAAGACAAAGAACATTAAACCTATAAGTATAATAATATATGGTAGTATTAAATTCACATGTCATGTTCTATTGTCTTTGCTTTAGAGTCTTTGACCACTTGTTTAACTTGTTCGCCCATTCCCCCTCAAGGCTGAACAGTCCTTTTCTACTCCTTTTTGTAAATATATTTAGTTTCTATCTAGAATGTCATAAAAATAATATCTAATAAATAATAAAATATATAGCTTGAAATTAATAATAATAATAATATATATATGAATGTAGTATGCACGGAATTAGAATAAAATAAAATAATTTAAATTATGAGAAAAAGAAATTTAAATAGTTAAATACATGTACTTTAATTACTTTTCAACTCGTATTGTCAATTTTTTTAGTACTTTAAAATGTTATAACTTATTTTGTATATAATAATATATTGGAATCATTTCTTCAACCAAGTTTGTGCTAGGTTAGCTCGTGACATCAACCAAGTTGGGGGTTTAAAGTTAGTAGAGATATAACGATGTGGGTGAAAAAAATTTTAGTGTAGAAGTAGGATAAATTATATCAAAATCAAAATAAAGTTTTGATTTAAGTGGTAAAATGGAGGTTTTATTGTTGTTGGTGTCATAGGTTCAAATATCATTATATTTGAGTTTTTTAATTGATTTTATAAAAGGATAAAAAGAAAAGAGTATCACCATAATAATATAATTTATTTTGTATATGTAAAAATGACGGGGTACTTGCTTGGTAAACAAAAACTGTGGGTAAAATGGTGTTTGGAATTGTGGCTACAATTTCAACCATGAAACAAAAAGTGTGAAAACAATAAAAAGAACACTAAGATTGTTTACGCAGATTGACCTCAATCTACGTCTACAGGGTGTTGCCCAAAGCAATGATCTACTATATTTCTCATAGTACAACCAATCATTTAAGTCCTAACACTGATCTAACACTCACCAATTTAGCGGCCTCATTGTTATACTGTAACACCCTCTAACCCTTATCCGTCCCCAGAACAGGATTATGGGATATTACCAGTCAATACAGTTCAATTACGGACATTAATTAAAATAATTGTTTACACTTATCCTAAATTTAACATATCGTCCCTTTAATGGGCCCTCGAAGTCCAATATGAACAGTAAAATCAATTCTAGACTAATTTAAAATCACTACGAATTTTTCTCAAAATTTCAAAATTTTCCTATCGAACAGTACCCACACGCCCGTGTGGTCTAGGGGACACGCCCGTGTTCTTTACCCGTGTAACTCTCTGACTTATTACTTATGAACAAATTAGTTTCACACGGCCAAGACACACGCCGGTGTGCCAGGCCGTGTGGACTCAAAATGAGTCTTACAATTCAAGTTTACCAACCTTGCAAATCATAAACCACAACCAATTCAATTTCTAAACTTTTAACATGTTATATAATCAACCATAATTATTTGTAGCAATATTTACAATAATATCTCAAAATGACCACTTTTAACATCCAAGGTACACGCCATTTCCCAAAGGAAAGTACTTTACCACTTTGAGTTCAGGATCGGCTTGGATGCTGAGTCGTTAATCACTTTCATATCTAACCTACTTAAGTTTCAAGTTTTAAAATCCCTATTTCTCCCTTTTCTTTTTTTTTCTTCTTTTCTCCCCTGTTCGTTTCAACCTATTCTGTTTCTTTCTTTCTTTGTTTTGTTTCATTTTTATTTTACTTTATTTCATATATATATATATTAGAAATATAATATAATAATATTTAATTTATAAATATCTTTTACTTAAATTATAAAAAAATATTTTATTTTGTTACAATTGTATTTATATATATGTTTTACACATGTACTATTCCATCATCATACATTTGTCACATTTTTATTTATTCATCCTATAAAAATATCATAATATAATTGATATAAATTATAATTTATTTTAATAACAAGTATAAATACTACAATTGTACACATATATTTTTGTACATTTGTACAATATCAATACCATATAATTGTCATACTTTTCAATTTATTTACTAATAAAAATCTCCTAATATAATTATTTAATTAGTAATTATCTTTTACTTAATTTTTAAGTAAATAAATAAATATAATACAAATGTATATATTCACATTATTACAAGTGTTACTATCTAATTTATTCTTTACACAAAAATCTCACAATTTAATTATTTTATCTAATTAATATCTTTTACTAATTAAATAAAATATCACAAATGTACTTATATTAAATCACTACCATACATTTGTCTTTATTTAACTTATTTCATAATATAATAATAATTAATATAATTTATAAATTGATTTAAAACCTTAAACATATAAAAATCTAATAAAAATCTTAGATTTTTACTTCATATGCCGCCTCAACTTATGCTAAATGGCATATTTCCCAGTTTAGTCCTTTTTACTTTCTATTAATCTATAATTCAACTTTTACTCCTTATTCAATTTAGTCTTTTTTCCTAATTACCCTTAATTCATCTATCCACAATCTAATTAACCTCATAATTAACTTCGTAAATATTTCTAATAAATATTTTCGGACCTATTTTTTAAAAATGGAGACCCGAAAATACACTTTTTTGATAACCGTAAAATTCGAGTTGTTACATATACAAAGGCTAGATCACTCTTCCACTAAGCCTCCCCCTAGAAAGCTTAGTTTTGCAACTCGAGAGACTCTCTTGATTGCTTACAAAAATAATGTTGCGCACAAACTTTCCTAACTTGAACAAATTTGTGCTCTATCAAACTCTCAAAACTCTCAGGTGCTTTTAACCTAAGCAAAATTTAAGTTTATATACTACTTGAGTTTTATTTACATTAGAATTATAATATAATCACTTCTCCATAAAGATGACTAAAAATCAGTACAAGATACTACTTCCATATGAGTTTTGATTTAATCCAATGCCTTCAAAACATGGAAAGTAACTTTCGTTATTCAACAAGTAATCTCCATTGGGTTGTAAGAAACCAATCTTCAAGTCTTCAATTTCAACTCAATTGGTCTTCAAGTTATGAGCTTTACATGTCCAAATATCTTTAAAATAAATAGCACAATGCTTTTGTACTAAAATCTGTTAACTCTTTAAAACATGCAAGTTAGGCAATGAAACAATTCTTTAAATTGTGGCCACTGTTTCAGCCACAGAAGCAAACTTGCCTCTAAATATGTCAACAATCTCCTTCTTTGGAAATTTTTGAACAAAACATATATAGGGAAAATAAAATCATCACAATTACATACTCTTCTTCTAAGTAATTCCCTTTAATCAAGCACTCTCATCTTCATTAAGGTAAGCATTAAGAACAAGCTTGTTAACATGATCCAAACATACAAGGTTAGGATTATAATATTACTAGATTGAGTGAACATTGAGGCAAAGAATTATCATAGAAAATTATCGAGAATTAGAACCCTAAGTTTGTGGATATTGTTGCTACTACCATTATCATCACATCACAATTACTCCCCCTTTTTGTTCGAGGATTGCCAAGGGATCACCGAAACTGCTTAACCAAAATATCTAGCATATTGGCCAATAGCTTATTGTTGTGAGCTTTGAGATCCTTGATCTGCCTCTTATTGACATTAATCTCATCAGAAAGCAACTTGAGGAGCCTTTAATCAACAATAGTTGATGTGTTTGAGGAACCATGAACTGTGTTTGTTTTTGTGCCAACAATTTTAGGCAATGTTATCTCTTCAGTAGGTGCTACTTCTTGCACATTCCAAAGGTTCAAGGAAGCATGTGTACCTTCTAACCACTTGTGGGTGAACTTCATCTCAAGAGGTATCTTCTCATACTTCTCAGTGGCCTTGACAATCTTGTCATTTTGCAAGTATAGTATTTGAAATATAACAGATAGATAAGGGAAACTAAGCTTATTGTATACCTTCTCAGCATGTCTACTTATTTTAGTGAATATTAAGTCTCCAATATCAAACTGAATCCTAACTCCTACCTTCTTTAATAGGGTGGCCATATTCTTTGTCACATTTTCCCTCTAGTTGTTGAGAAGCCAATTCTTTGTGGCTATGGCATATAAGGCAATGTATATTGGTTCTAAGGCAGATGAGTATAGTTTAGAACCAATAGGCTAGGTAAGATGGATTCCATTTGTGATTTGAGCAACAATAGTGCTCTCTGATTCCCAAACTCCACATCCTTGGTACAAATGTGGTGTAATAAGTGTTTAATATGTGCAAAGTTAAACCTGTACCATCTTCCTTACACATAAACCATGTGATGTAACTTACTGGTGGGGTCATTTATACTTTGCAACAGGTTGACGTGGAACTTAAGTACTATCTGCTTAACATAGGGTTTGACAAACTAGGCAAATATTAACAAATCTTTTTTTCTCCATGATTGAGTCAATGGCATGATCACCAAAAATTCTTTCATCAATGTTTTGCTCCTTTATGATGTTGTTCTTGGTAAGGAAGGCATGTCTTTTGGCACTAGCAGCGGTGATGAAGACTCGATCATAGGTTTGAAGCAACTCCTCTTTATATTACTTTATTTCTTTCTCTGAAAGCTTTATAGGGTCTGTATCTCTCAAACTTTTGTAAAGAGAGGCACATTAGACCTTTTTATTCTTATAGATGGCTTAAAGTAAGAGTAAATTGATAAAATCAGAGGAGAATTTAAGCAAAAGAGTAAATTAGTTAAATGTTGTTAATAAACTTTAAACATTACTATATATGGCTAAAAGCAAAAGTTAATGTCATGAACTAAATGTCTTGTAACTAAAAGAAATTAAAATAAGGTATATGAATATGTAAGCAAAAGAGAATTTCACATGATAATGAACTTTAATAATGTGTGGCCTAGTGAACTTACCTTAAACGATATTAAAGAAATTGATGATTTAAGCATGTTATAATTCAAATAAATGAAAATGATGTATATGAATCACTTAAAGATTAACGACTATAATTGGGAAATGTGAAAGAATATGTCAAGATACTATGGACTCCACTTAAGAGTCTTGAATAGATATTTTCATTAAATGAATTAGTTAACAAACTGTTAATGTGTAAGTTGAGCCCTTACACTTTGGTAAATCAAAATGAAATAACGAATAATATTAAAATGTGGCTTGAATGAAACTAACATGAAATCCATAAGATGCGTTCAACACTAATAAGAACTAAGATATGTAAGTTCATCCTTGGCTACTTAAGCTCACACGTAGGTTGGACTTACCTTGAAATACTAGTGTTGGCTTGGGAGTATAGCATCATCCATCGTGCTTTCAAGGTTGCAATTCAAATGTTTAAATACCATTTGTATTTGATTATTAGCATGTTTAAAAAGACTTAGATTACTCAAGCAATTGTCAAGTTAAATGATTAACTTAAGCCTTTTTTGCATTTCTCTTATTGTTTTAGATGTGTTCATGCTAAGTTTTTAAGCATAAATGAGTTTAACTTTTGATTTACAATGACATAATTTATGTTGGAATGATATGGTGATGTTTGGGATATGTTTTGGAGTGATTTTTAAGTGTTTTGGGCAAACTTAGTGAGTCATGTTGTGACCTCAGTGCCCGACGTCATGACTTCTCTTTTATCAAGTTGCAACCCCATTAACTCAGTCAGACACGTCATGACGTCAAATATTCTTCATTGCGACATTACGCTTGTTTCAGCATTCACCATTTGAAATCATTTTGACATTTCGGAGCTCATTTTGAGTTCTGATCACCTTCGATTAACTACGAATAAATCGTAAATGATTTTAAGTTATTTTTAAAACTTTAAATCTTGTCTGAAACATATTTTAATTATTTTATAAAAATATTTTTAACTTTCAATTCTTAAATAATCCAAGATTTCTTACTCATACATGCTTCGGTGGCATCTCCGATCCGTACCGATCGTTTGAAACAAGTAAAAGGTGTTACAAACTAAAATTATAAAACAAAGGAAAAGGTTAATTGCGGGAATGAATTTTAAATTGATTCTCAAATTTTAAAATATTGTTAATTGAGTTTTTAAAATATAGTATCATATCAATAAACTCTTTTTGTTAGCTGAGTCAATAGTTTGAGCATCAAATTTTAGTTCCGATATAACATGAGGTATCTTTAAAACATGTGAGTTAAATTTTAAACACATTTATACTTACTGTATAAACAATTTGGATCTAACATGTCAAAACACAGGTAGTGCCATTAAATTTCAAACATGACTACTTTTTAACACGTCAAAATCTAATTATTCATGTGATAGATATACCATACACATACACCTAAACTTTGATCGATATCCTTTAATTACACCTAAAATTTGATCGATGTCCTTTAATAATACAAAAATTAATGACTAAGGTCAAAAAAAAAACTTAATTAATACAATATTACCCGTCCTTTATTTTTAATATTGTATAAAAAAACTCAATTAAATCTTAACAACTAATATAAAATTTGGATAATAATTTAACCACCACAATTAAAGCCAAAAAGAAACGATAAAAGATGGAGCCCGAATTCGATAGGGACAAATTACTTTAAATCCTATTGTTGTTCACGTGTAAACTAATTTGGGAGCTTGACTTGGTCATAGTCACCTATGCCTTTGTCTATTTGAGCCTAACAAGTTTCGACACATATTTTATGTTATCTTTAAAAATTAATGAATAAATAAAATTATTTTTTAAAGCCCCCATTAAATTATTTCTACTAGAATCTATCATGGTAAAAGTATCATAAGTCCTTGCTATAAGAGTCGGATTACATTTTATCTTCTCTATTAAAAAAATAATAAATTAATGTCTAAATATTAGATTAAAGAATAAACGGGTCCTCTTATTAACAATTCCATCCATTTTTGTTGTTAAAAATTAATCCCTACACGTTAGTATTAGTTTTTAACAGAAGAAATTTTGAATAAAAAAGAATAATTTTCTTTTTATTTAATACATGAGGACTAATTTACTTTTTTTAAATAAATAGAGTAAAATATAATCTGATTCATAATACAGAACTTTCATGATACTTTTATTATCTATCACACTAACAAAACTTAAAAAGTTAGAAAAAGTATTTTTTTAATTTATTTTTTTAGGTGTAGGTATTTGTAGGACAACTATTTAATAAATAAGCCGTGGAATTTGTTAAACTAAAAAATCAAAAATAAATAAGATACATAATTTTTTTTAAATTTTAATTATAAAGTTAAAAAATTTTCAACCACAATGTATCGTGCGTTATTATTTTTATATTTTAGATTAAATAGCATGATATATTTTGTGAATTTATTAAAACAATTATAATTTTTAATTAATTTTTTTTAAAAATATTTTTGTAATTTTATAAATTGAATTGCATCCGTAATTCCAAATCAATATAGATATAAAGAAGAGGTGGCCTATAGTCCTCACGGGTCACTATTGGGCCATGTGGGCTCTCCAGGATGGGTCTAGCTGTGAAAGTAATAGATGTGCACCAAACCCACCACGCTTTTGATGCTTATCTTACAACTACCAATATTTTATGTTGAACATTGACTTTTTCTATCTTAATATATTTTATGATAATAACAGATTAATTATACCAAAATTATTCCCTTCTAAAAATAAATAATACCAAATATATTAATATCATCAAAATATTAAAATTATTGAGGCCGAGTTGTAGGGCATCATAGATAGATTAACGCTTTTTTTGAAGTGGAGTTATGACAGTGCGATAATTCAGACTGATAGTATCGAGGTAGTCCTAACAATTCAATATTTTTTTTATCAAGAATAAAACATCAGATCATTCGACATATTGACAAAAGAAAAATTGATGGATCAAAGAGAAAATATTTTTAAATGTTTGAGGTTTCCCTTTAAAGATTTAGTTTTATTTTAACGAAGTTGTTTCAATTTTTTTTTTGTATTTTCACAGAAAAAAAAGAGAGTGAAATCCAACATTAATTCAGTCAAACTTTCTATTTGGACCTATTCAATTAGTTGATTGAGCTAAAAATAGTTTTATATTTAATTTGATGGTATCAATTTTTTATACAAAATCAAGAATTAAAATTTTAAATCCTATCATATACAATAAAAAGTTTAGTGGTATAAAAATATTCAAATTCATATTATTTTCCGTGTTCCTTTAAATTTTAATTTTATCAAAATGTTTATCAATTCAACAATTTTTTTAAGATGTTTAGTATAAAGAAAAATGATCACTGTTCGCCAATAAGGCCTTAGTTTAGTTAGTAAAGGTGGAGGCTTTAAGTCTTGAGTATTTAGATTCAAGATTTATCATGTGTAATTATTACATGTGTAACAACTCGATAGTCACGAGTGTCAAAAAATATATTTTTGAGACTCTGTTTTCGTAAATTAGACTCGTAAATATTTTTTAGAAATATTTATGAAGTTAGTTGTGTGGTTGATTAGGTTTTGGTTAAGTAACTTTACATGAATTAAGAGTAATTAGGTAAAAGGACTAAATTGTATAAAAGGTAAAAATTGAATTGTAGATTAAAGAAAAATTAAAAGGGCTAAAGAAGCAATTATGCATTGTTCATAAATCAGGCGGCATAAGTGTATATTATTATAAAATTTAAAGTTAAAAAATATATATTATAATATAATATAATATTAAATCTTAATGTTTAGGTATATATTATATTATAATAATAAATAAAAGAAACAGAAGTAGAAAAGAAAGAAAGAACAAACGAAACAGAAGGGAAAAAGAAAGAAAAAGGAAAGAAAAGGAGAAAGACCAAAGTTAAGGGTTTCAAAGTTTTAAGCTTAATTGGTTAGTTAATTTAGTTATTTTTTCTTGTAATTTTTATGTTTTTTGAAATCTTGGTATTAAATACTACCCGACCCATATCAAAATTTTAGGAATTATTGAGTCTTTAGATGTTGTTAATGTTAAATAATTTTAGTATTAGGGACTAAATTGATAGATTTTTAAGTTAGAAATGGAAAAGGATTAAATTGTAGAACAACTAGTAAATTTTGTGTACTAAGAACTAAATTATGAAAAATTAAAAATTTAGGAATTTATGTGAAAATAAGGAGTTGAATTTAGTCTAAAGTGGAATTTGCATGAAACTAAAGAATTAAATGTGAAGAATAAAAGTTAGTCTCTGTTTAGGGACTAAATTGGAAATTAGGCAATATTTGAGTAAAAATAAATTGAAATATTCAATATGAAATTGAATTGTTTTGTATTGATGATTTTTAATTGTTTTAATTCCGTAGCTAACATCGTATCGGAACCCTCGACTAAAAAGGGAAAAGATAAGGTCGACGAGGAATAGCTCAGAATTTCTGGTTTGTATTTCGATAATCCAAAACTAGTTATTACTTGTTGTATTTTTTTAATGCATATGATAAGTATTGAGGTGAGTATTTGACACTTTGTTATTAAATTGAATTTAAGTTGATTGAATGGACTAAATTGGTATATATATTGAATATATTGATTATTTGAATTTAAATGAATATTGGTTGTATTTGAAAAGTGAATTTGAACCCTATTAAATATATCGGGCCAAGTCAGATATAGATGGCATGCCATAGGATTGGAAGAGTTTAGGGATTTCTTCGACTTTGAGTTGATGAGACACTGAGTGTCAATTTACTACTTCGGATTAATTCGATGAGGCACTGGGTGCCAATTTACTTCGGTTTAGCTGATGAGATACTGAGTGTCAAATTATTACTTCGAATTATCCGATGAGGCACTGAGTGCCAAACTGGTGTGTTTTAGTTGGATCCGTGTATCCGTCCGAGTCCAAGTCATGTTAATAGGGGTAAATGAATAATAAAATTTTATGATTGATATTGAAATGGCATGGTATGAAAAATGGAAGTGAAATATTGAATTGAAAATAAAATGTGAAATATGTTGCAAATATATGGAATTTATGAGTTATATACTCATGAAATGAATATGGAATAGATAATGCAATTTTATAATGAAATGTGAAACAAATGAAATATGATATGGTTGTTGTAATAATTAAGTATTAAAATGTGTTTATATTTCAATCGTATATTTGAAATTTCTTATCTTTAAATATTCGGATTATAAAAATACCATTGAGTTTTTACTCAGCGTACGGTTTTGTTTTCTGTGCGCATATTAGGTAATTAATTTTGATTGTCGATTCAGCATTCAACAACGATCCCGAGCTCAAACGTGATGATGTTTATCTTTTTGTGTCGGCATGTACCTAGGGTGTCTAATTAATAGTTATTTTGTGGATTGAATGTAAATGAAGTTATAAGTTTAATATTGGTTTGATATATATATATACATGTGTTTGTTTTTCAAGTTTTATTATGGCATGTTAATTTGGTGTTTAAGTGTTCATAAGCTAAATAAAATGGACTAAATTAGGTGTGTTTATAATTTGGACTTGAATGATATTTTGATGATATAATTTGATGATATAATTGTGGTACCAATGAGGGTAGATGGTTAGGCACCTAGGATGATTGTTTTGACATGTTTTAGATGTGTTTGATCGTGTTTTGAATTGGTTAAATGAATGATTTTTGAGTTGTTTATTGTCCAAGCTTGCAAGAAATGGTAAACTGGTTATTTAAGGTACATTTTGAGTCCATACGACCAGACACACGAGTATGTGAATAGGTCGTGTGTCATTTCGAAAAGGGCACACGATCTATAAGCCATATCATATGTAATTAATAAGTAGGTCCATAAACCCTATCATGCATGGGAGTGTTAGTTCAGTTAGTTCCGGTTTGTTGGCTTTAGTATTAGTTCTCAGTTTGTTTGTGATTATCTACTTGGTGGTTACTCGAACAGTTCGTTTGTAATAATTTGATACTTATGGTTACTCAGATTTGTATTTGTAGTCCTATTGTACTTGTTACCCTTAAAAAAAAACCACTTTTCAAAGAATTTAATCCGTAAAATTCATATATGCTTAAAACACGAAAGATTGTAAATTTTTCTTTCTTTCTTTTTTTTTTGTTAAAATTAAGTATCCACCATAGTGACTAATCCTTTTACCACGAGTACTTTTTAAAGAGATAAATGGCAAGCATGCTCCATTTCACACATCATGATTATAAATTTTCTTTTCTCATTAATCACATCTCTAACTATCATACTATCAAAACTTATATTATATTATTCAATTTCTATGTCATGTTTGAATTAATTTAAAATAATTATAATCATACAATGAATATGCGTTACATAAAATAATTTTCCTTTCTCATCAGCTACAACTCTAACTATCATAAAATAAATTTCCTTGTCAATAACCCTCGACACGTGAACTATACACGATCTACACATGACCTTTACACCTCTTGCGCTTATCTCTCAAGATTTAGTGGCAATATATGTCTTTCCTCGTTACCTAGTTTGAGACACTCAATCTCAACAGAAAAGAAAAACATGAAAAAGAGAGAGCTCCTCTCCTATTTTCTCTTGGAAGACCACTTACAACTCTTCATACTCATAGAACACCATTTTCCCTCATTACTAATATAGCTCTTAGCCTCCGGGTAAACCATCATCAATCATCAATCGTCAAACTTATATTTGCACATATTCAATCATGTATCCTTTCAATTTAAAGTTTTATAAATTTTTTTATTTTTATTGTGTACTTCCATATTAATAATAAAAAATTAAATGTTTTCAATTAATCAATTTCAAAATACCAAGTTAATAATAGAAAAGGAAAAATAATATAAAAAGATAAAAAAAAAGTCTAATTCTTTAATAATTTTTTTTTCAACATTTTGGTTTAGAAAAAACCCAGACCCTAAATTCAAACTTTGACTGAAGTTCCATTTGTTCTTGAGAATGAAGCTGCCATTGAAGAACTGCACCAACAAGCAGAAGCTGAAGAAGATGAAGAAAAGGTTCGGCAGTGGAGGAGGAAGAAGAATGCGAGACAAGCCAAGGAAGATCCGAACTTCATACCCATAAACCCGAGAAACCGACCCGAAAAACGAGTCAAAGGTGAGTGAGAGTCAAGACAAGTTAGGAGCAAAAGCTGTCAGTGGAGGTATCCAAGGAGACTTGGGCGTGCAGCACAGATGGCATTAGATGGTTACCAGAAAAGAGAAAGTAATCAGTGGTCAAACAAAAGGAAGGTGGAGATGAGCCTAAAAGAAGAATTAGCATTGACTCCAATCCTCGCCCTATTTTTTTACAGCCACCTCGCTCTTCTTTCTCTTTCCCGGCTGCTCCGCCTATGGATACGGCGGTTGCTACAGCAGCCAATGGAGATGGCGGTGGTAGCTGGCCACCTAGATTCTATCTGGTCCTTTGGGTTTTTTCTAAATTAAAATTACTCTTTTTCGATTTACTATTTAGAGTAAAATTTGCTTTTGCTTACATGGACATAAGACGTGGTTAGTGAAAAAAGTAATTAAAATGTTTAATTATTACAAAAATAGTGATTAAATTGTAATTATTTTTAATTTAAGTGACTAAAATAAAAGTATTTAAAAAGTTAAAGGACTAATTAGAAAATTTATCTTAAAAAAGGCATATACCTAATAATTAAATTCACCTTAACTCTAATATGGTTAGTGAGAAACGTGTTTCAGCCATAAACAACCAATCAATTTGAATTTAAGACAAAAGTCATACAACTAATTTTCAATAACAAGTTATCGGTGGCATCACATAGATTATAATTAAAGGTGATTATTAGTTTGGTTGAGTTAGATTGGGATTAAGTATGATATTAACATATTTTATATTTGTTTAAATTTGGTTTGGTCTGAAATATGGGCATAAAATTTTGTTCAAACCTGCTCATATTTGTAAAATAGTAACCTAAGCCTATTTTAAGTCCGCCCATATTTTTTAAATTTTTTATTTATTGAATTTTTTTATATAGTCATCTTAACATTATTTTTTTGGTAAAATCATCTTTACATTAGAGTAGTACTATATATTTAGTATAGGTTTTTTTATGTGTTCTAAATTACATAATATATAAAAATAACATAATATAAAGTATTATAAACTTAAAAATCGTTTGGGCCAGGATTGGGCCTTGAATATTCAAGCCTTAACCCGACTCATATTTTAAGCAGGTCTAATATTTTTGCCCAAGCCCATTTTTCGGGCATAATATTTTTGTCAAAACCCTCCCAAATTTCAGGCGAGCCTTCGACGCTGGGCAGGTAACTCGGCCAATGAAAAGGTCTAATTATAACAATCACATATTAAAATGCACTTATTCAATAAATTTTAGTTTGTTTTTCAAAAATAACCTAAATAAATTAATTATTTACAAAAATATCCACTTGCAAAATCATGTAAAAAAAGACATATTTTGAACAGTGAATTTCAGTATCGCCGTTGTCATTGGCGACACCACCTTTCATAATGGGTCAATCATTGGCTGGTTTTAAAAAAAAAATTTGGGTGCCACTGTTGTCATTAGCAGCATCAGACTGAAGTGTGATTATATAAAATCGTTGGACTTGTCCTTATGTATCAAGTTATGACAGTCCGTTGGATGTGTCCTCAAGTTTTCATGCTAATGTTATACGCTAGATTCCACTATATAAAAATCCACAGGACTATATGTTTATTAAGTCTACACATTTGAATCTGCAGGGAATGCAGCTTCGTATCCTAGCCCACCAAGCATGATTTCAACATATATATAAATCCTTATCCACGAATCTTCATTTATGAGTCCGCATGGACAACCTTTAAAGCAAGAGTCCACGGGAAATAACGGATGAGTATGAATTCTCAAGTCCAGGTTCGCCAAGATGTTATCCCACAAATCTAAGTTCGCCAAGAATGAGTATGCACGTAAGAATCCGAGCATATGAATTTGCGGGTGAAAGTTTATGAAAACGTGACCACTAAAGAGGGACATACAAATACAAAGTCGCATGTATGAATCTGCCAACTTTGAACTCGCGTGTTTAAATCACCGTGTGTGAGTCCGCACATAGAAGTTCTCCAAGTGTGAAATTTCATGCACGAGTCTTCAGGGACAGGCCGTAGAGTGATAGTCCACAATAGTAAAATTTTCCAAGATACTTCATGCTCGATTCGACTGCCAAATTGATAATGAGCTGTCCTAAATGAAGTCAAAGCAAATGCGCAAGCGGAACCAGCCTACAAGATATACTAATGCACGAATGATGAAAATGGTGAACCATGTCAATGCACAAAACGTGCCAACTTGTAAGTTGTGGTAATGTAAATGATGTCAAGAGGGCACCATGAAGACATATGATCTGCCCTCATGCGAGTGATGCCAGACATGTAACGACCCAAATTTTAAGGTCATCGAAAAAGTAAATTTTCGTGTTTTCAATTCTGAAAATTAGATTCGTAAATATTTATTAGAAATATTTACGAAGTTAAGTGATAGGTTAATTAGATTCTAATTAAGTAAATCTAGCTTAATTAAGGTTAATTTAGTGAAAGGACTAAATTGAATAAAGTGTAAAAGTTTAATTATAAATTATAGAAAAGCTAAGGGACTAAGTTAACAAATAAACCTTAAGTGACAAGTGTGTGGTAAGTATAAATACATGTGTATTATTTTAATTGGTACAAATGTATGAAAAAATATATATTTACTTATTATATAAGTAAATAATAATATAAAGTAAAATTATATTATATTATATAATTATAATATATTAATTAAATAAAGAATGAATAAAGAAATAAAAGAAATAAAACATAAAGAAAAAGAAAGACACGAATAGCAGGGAAAGAAAGAAGGACAAAAGGGAAAGAAAAAGAAAAGGAAAATTTAGGGTTTTGGAGTTTCAAGCTTGATTGTCAACGTAGTACCGGAAACGTCATCGAAAAAAGGGAAGGAGAAAGTGAACGTGGATATCGAGTAAACTCGAGAATTACGGTTTGTATTTCTATAAACTATGCTTAATAATTTAATAAATGTAATTGTTATTTCTTTTAATTGATTAGTATGTATGATATATACTGTGATAGAAAATTGTTATTGTTTCTGTATTAAAATGAAATTATTTAAATACCCTATTAACAGTGTCGGGCTAAGTCGGATATAGTTGGCATGCCATAGGATTGGAACTGTTCAGGGATATTCCGACTGTGTGTCGATGAGACACTATATGTGTCGACTACTGTTATTGTTCCGGATTTGTTATTGTTACTGTTACTATTACCTTTACGGTGTATTCTAGCTTTGGCCGATGAAACACTGTATAATATCCCGGTGTGTGGGTGGATCCGTGTATCCGTCCAGGTCCGAGTTATGTTAATAGGGGTAAATGAAAGTACTGAGGACCAATTGCTATTGGCTATGTGACTGTGACTGTTATACGATTGTTGAAAGGTATTGAACGACATGAAATATATATATATTTCATGTCGTTCAATAAAGAATTGCTTATTTATATTTAAGAGCTATAAGATGAAAGCAAGAGATTAAGCTACTAAGACTATGAAAGTAAAAGTTTTGAGTTACAATACACATACATGGCTTATTATTTTTTTAAGTATTAGTTTATAGAAATACCACTGAGTGTACACTTAGCGTACGATTTATTTTCGTACGCAGGTTAGGTACAAGGTAACTAACGTTTCAGCATCCGAGCCAATTCCCGAACTCAAGTACTTGGTGAAGTTTCTTGTCTTAAAGAATGAGATGTACCTAGGTTATTTTGATGTTAATTTGTTTATAAATGATATAATGAGTATATTATAATGTAGTCATTTTGAATTGAATTGAATGGTATTTAAGTGCAAATTTTTAAGTAGTTTTGTTTCAGGGTTATTGAATATATGTGTTAGACTATGGAATGATGGTTTAATGAGTATTAGGTATGTTTTATCATTATCTGGATTGGTTGAAAGATTGTATTTAAATTGTTTACTATTCAAGGTTTGCAGGGTTGGTAAATTTGAACTATAAGGTTCAATTTGAGTCTACACGGCACATCATACGGGACGTGTGATCAGGCCGTATGAGACACACGACTTGCACACGGGCATGTTGATAGGCCGTGTATCCCCTACATCCTTAAATGTGAAGTCAGGATAGTACATGGGCAAAAGACACGACCGTGTGTCTTGGCCGTGTGAAGGACATGGGTTTTAAGCACGGTCGTGTGTCAAAAACATGTGAAAATGACTTAAAAATGGTGAAAAATCAGTATACCACATGGCCTAGCCACATGGGCGTGTGCCCAGGCCGTGTGCCCCTTTGATGCCTAAAAGTTTGCAAGTCAGATCTGCCCACGGGTTGGCCACACGGCCATGGGAACCCCACGGGCTGGCCACACGGTTATGTCCCAGGCCACACGGGCGTGTGTCCTTATCTTCAAGGTAAAATTTTCAAAGTTACCGATTTGGTCCCGAACCATTTCCAAAGCATGTATTGGGCCTCGTAGACCCATATTAAGGACTTTATGATGAAATTTGAAAAGAATTGATCTGGAATGTAAAATTTATGACTCGGTTTTGTATAAATGTTAGTGTATAAGTCTGGTAATGCCTCGTAACCCTATTTCAATAACAGATACAGGTTAGGGGTGTTACAAGACAAAATACCAAGCCATTGAATTCATATCACACTATGAAATTATCTTGATCAAGTATGTTATTTTAATAACTCACGAGGTTCATTCAAATTTACCTAACTTCTTGTTATACTTTTCAGGTAAGTTGGATTATACAATACACTAGAGATGGACCAAGCCAGAATCTTTCAGGCCAATGTGAGCTTGTTCATCTAAGGTGTAGCATGCATATTGAAGGGGCGACTTGTAGGTTAAGCCTCAGGAGCAAAAATTGTTGTAACTGAAAATTAAGGAAAATGAAATAAGTCCAACATGAGATGAATGTCATAAATTAATAAAGATATTGTGGATAAGCACTATTAAATTATGTACTTAGGTTTTATTGTGGATAAGCACTATTAAATTATGTACTTAGGTTTTAAGTACAAACTCTATAGGAAATGTAGCATTCCCGTTTAGCCAATTTGTCGTCAAGTGTTTGGGATGTCACATATAAGGAGGTTAGGTGTCATCATAGAAAGCTCTCTACTAACAAGTAGTTGAAAGAAGTGAAAGTAGATTTCTTTCCCAGGAATTCGAATCAAGTTTGAATTTTGGAATCGACATTATTAGGAGAGCTTTACATGAATACCACCACAAGCCCAAGTAAGACTATACATAAATTGCAATACGGATGAAGACATCTGTGGTTTAAAAAAAAACCTATATAAAGCCCTCTAAATCTCCAATTGAGCTCTTTCTTTCATTTGGGGACAAATTTTATAAATTGTATAATTAATTTTTTATAAAATCAATTTAATTTTTATATTTATATTTATAATTAATGCATTGATATTTATAATTAATTTTCCTTAAATTTGAAATTTGAAATTAAATTTTGCTTTCATATGGTTTAACATTTAAATTAATTTATAATATTTAAATCAGCTCGAATAAAACTGTATTTAAATTGTAAAATAGATAATGACACTCGTGTTTTATACCTAAAAAAAATTATATAAAGCCCTCTAAATCCCCAATTAAACTCTCTCTTTTATTTAGGGACAACTTTTTATAAATGATATAAATAATTAATTTTTCTATATAATCGATTTAATTTGTTTATTTATATTTATAATTGATGCATTAATATTTATAATATTTTTGCTTTGATTTTAAAATTTAAATTAAGTTTTGCTTTCATAGAATTTGATATTTAAAATATTAAATATTAAATATAGGACACATGGTGAATTTTAATATTATAAGCAAAATTAAGCCTCCACATAAGATTATTTCCGATGTTTCGGTTTTAGATATTATATATAAGATACACAAATGTTAATAATTGATTTAAGTATTTTAAATATATTTTATATCAAGTCAAAATTAAAATTTAACGTTTAAATAAATAATTAGTTAACAAAAAATTTTTATACCATATTAATAGAAGTAGGATTCAATTAAAATATTTTGAAGTACGAAAACCAACACAAAAAAGTGAGATATATAGGAAAGCAAACAACAACTTAGCAAAAATATTATTTATTTCAATAGTAGGTGACGAAATTGAACTTAGTAAAAAGCATCAAATCCGATTCCTATAAATCAAAAATTGACAAAAACCCTGCATGGGTTTCCTGCAATTTCCATATATATGCAAAATTAAACCTTTACGTGATAGACAACGTGATGGAAGGTTGATCTTTCATCGACACAAAATCGATGAATTGATGATGATGTACTTGATGTTGATGGTGGTGGCACCGGCCGCGGTGGGTATCATCAATTAATGCAGATAATAAGATTTCATTACAACAAATAAGTTTATTGGAGAATTGATTTTTTATTAAATTAATTTTTTTTAATAAAGTTTTTAAGATCAGCCGATAGTTGAATTGGTTAAGTTATCGGTTCATTAGTCTAATCAGTTTGATTGATCCATCCAGTTTATAAATATTAAAAGAAATATTAAAAATGTGGTTCAATTAGTTTTTTGTTCGGGCCAACTAGTTCAATATCCCTTCTCAGACCGGTACCCCAGCTAGTTCAAACAACTTTATTTTGTGATAGTTTCTTTTATTAAAATTTAGTAAAATTAGTTTTATCGTAAGTGAAATAAAAAAAATTAGTTAAAATATTATCTCATTAAATTGTTTAATTTTTGCATATAAATCTACTAATCATGTTTAATTAAGTGGAAATTATGTACATTTTTAAACTTTATAATGCCTAATCAATATTATTAATATATTTTAGTTTTTATTTTGAAAATTAAAAAAAAATTCAAATATGATCTAAGTTTCAAATGTTATGTAGAAGTCAAATATAGATTAGAGTGTTCAATCAAATCGAGTAAAAAATTTTGAATTGATCTAGTTGACGAGTCTTATTTTATCATCCTAAGTTGATTTAAAATTTTTTTGAATTGATTCGAGTCAAGTTGAATAAATTTATTCGAATTAAAATAAAAAAATTAAACTAGACTTATTGAAATCTTGTTGACAATTGACTAAATTCTAAGTTAAAGAACATATACCATATATCTATTTGAAAACTCTTTTAAAACAAAATAAGAAGTCGACTAAATCTTAGCTTCGTTAGCATCAACGTTATTGCCAGTGCGTGAAGACATGGGTTTAAGTTGGGGAAGGGTTATAAGTAAAAAAAATAAAATAAGAGAAAAAAAAATAATTAGTATGATAAATTTGATTTGGTACTTTACTTTTTATGGCTAGACCTGCTCATAGGTCGGGCCACCGGGCCAGGCTCGAAGGTCTGCCCAAAATATGGGAGGGTTTGGGTAAAAATATAAGCCCGAAAAATGGGTTTGGATATTATTTTCTTGTTGTTTTCTCCCTATTTTACTATTATGTTGCTACTATTTTGTTGTTATTGTTTGGATATTGTATAAAATTTATTTTATTGTTAATTTTGTTATTATTTTAAAGAAATTTGTTAATTTTGTTATTATTTTAGAGACATTTGCTTGTTAAGTTGCATCTATCTTAGTGTTATTTAAGTATACATATTTTTTTAAAATTTATTTTCAATTTGTTGAGAAATATTTATTTTGATGTTTTTAGTATTTTTGATATATTATATATATTTTAAAATTATATAAAAAATAATATAAAAATTAGTATGGGCGGGCCGGGTCAGGCCCAGGTTTTAGCATTTTTATTTGGGTCGGGCTTGGGCAAAATTTTAGGCTTATTTTTTGAGCTGGGCTGGGCTTAAGAAACGGGCATAATTTTTTAGTCCATGCACACTTCTAATTTATGGCCTCAAAAATTTCATTTTGGAATTTTAAAAAAATTATAATTCACATTTTATATATTTTAAAGATTTATTGATAATTGATATATATTTTCAATTTTTTGAATATAATTTATAAAATTTTGGGAAAAAAATATTTTGTAAATATTTTTATTTTTGAATTTTATTTTGAATTTTTGTTATATCTTTGTGAGGGATCAATTTTGCACATTGTTGAAATTGTCAAGTATACAAGAAGTATTTACTTCAAATTGTTATTTGAATTATTTGAGCTTTAAAATTCAACTCGATTCGAACTTGGAAAACTGAATTATTTATTTGAGTTGATCCAAAAGGCTGAAAAACTCGATTCGGTTAGCTCAAAATTAAAAAAAAATTTGATTTTTCTGAATCAAATCAAGTTTTATTCACTCCTAATCAAAATTGTTATAAGTGTATAATGATCCACTCTCTATAATATTTGAAAATTTGGTAGACAATTGGGATTGTTATTGTCTTATAGAGAGGGTTGATTATTGTCGGGGGGAACCAACTATTTTATTGGGAAAAGTCTTTGAAGTATTGTCCTTTGGGACGTCGACTCGGACCTCGAACAATAGTGATATTGTTCCCGAGGTGTTTATACTTAATTTTAGCCTTGAGTTTTTGTCACCCTACTCCGAGGAGAGCCCAAAAGGGTATAAGTGATAGTGTTCTTACCCATTAAGACCCTTTAAAGGTATGAGTTTGAATCCCACCAAGACCAAAATAATAAAACATTTCCTTGGTGGACCTAGATGCTCCCGCCAAAACTCTGTGAACCCCTTTGAGCTCTTCTTGGAGTAGGGAGACAAAAACTTAAGGTTAAAACCAAATATAAACACTTTAAGACCAATACCTCTATCGTTCAAGATACGGATCGACGTTCCAAAAAATAACACTTCAAAGACTTCTCCCAATAAAGGAGCTAATTTCCCTCAACAACTACATGTTTTTTACTTATAACTTCTTCGGAAATACTAGGGGATCATTTTTACATTATTGAGAAAGAGAATAATGGGTTTTACCATGTGATAGATTTTATTCTTCATAAATACATGTTGAGTTAAATAATAAAGAGTTAGGTATCTCTTAATAAAGTCTTAAGCTTAAATTTTGTGAATAAAAGAATAATACCGAAAGAATTTTGTCCTGATTTATAATATTTAATCAACAGACTATATTTCATATACCTACCCCAAATGCTATAAAATGAAAAGATGGAGCTGACCAAGGGTGGGGCAAGGGGTAGGTAAGGGCCTGTCCCCTAATTTTTTTTTTAATTTTAGTCTTTTTATAATTTTTAAAATTTTAAATTAATAATAATAAATTTATATATTAACCCTAATAAATAATAAAAATTTAATTTAGTATTTTAAAAATTATAAAAATATAAACAGTTAAAATAATAAAATTATATTTTTAATAGCATAAAAATATAGAAGAAAAGATTCTCTCTGCAATAGTTGATAGCATTTTAAAGTGGTTTGGAGCATATGCTGCACATTGGGGACTTGACAACAATGGTCACCATTCACCAACCAACAACATGGAAACTTTATTATCAATCAGATTTTCTTACGTGTATTAGTCATTAAATTATTAATGAATTTATATTTTAGTCCGTTAATTTTAAAAAGTTATAAAATAGTCATTAAATTATTTAAAACTTTTCATTTATATTATTAAACTATTTGAAAGTTTTTATTTACGCCACTAGACTGCTATTTTTTAAAGAAAAGTCTAGTTAGTTAGCTCTGAAAGATTATTTGGCAATCGGTACAGTGGATTAATACCCATCAACAAGTAAAAAGACATATCTTAAATTCAATTCAATCTAACAATCAATGTCAGAAATCGAAAAAAACTGTTTGGATTTTTGTTTACAAATTCATGACATTTAAAGCTATTTCATGTAAAAAATGAACTGTAGAAGAGAAGTGTAATAAGAGCTTTCAATTGATGTAGACGATGCAAATAGAGAATGTAATATAGTAGTGGTTTTAACAACTTAATGACTTAAATGAAAACTTTCGAATAATTCTATAACTGTTTTGTAACATTTTGAAGTTAAGTGACTAGAATGTAAACTTATTAATAATTTAGTGACCTTAAGTGTAGTTTACTCAATAATTATTATTATTATTTTTTGGAAGACTCAACAATTATTCACAGTCCTTATAAATATGGTCAGCGCTTACTATCGAAAATAGAAGCAAAAGATAGCAGAAAGAGTTGGGATACGCCAAGAAAAAACTGTCCCTATCTCTTCATCAAGGTTGAAAAAGAAGAAGCCATGGAAAAACAAAACAGGTCGGGAACTGCAGGAAAAGCTATAAGATGCAAAGGTTGTTTTGCATTTCTGCTCTTTTCTGTTACCTGGATTCTCTGTTTTTCTATTACCTTGCCTGTCTGATTCGTTTTTTCTTTTTTCATGATATAAACAGCTGCAGTTTGCAGAAATCCAGGGGAACCACTTGTGATAGAGGAAATTATGGTTGACCCACCTAAAGCTTGGGAGATTAGGATAAAAATTCTCTGTACTTCTCTTTGTCATTCTGACGTTACCTTCTGGAAAATATCCACTGTAATTCCCTTGCTAAATTTTATATCAAACTTTCATCCTTCTTTATACAAAAAATTGAAGATTACTGTATTGGTTTCCTGTAGGGACCATTTGCACTTTTTCCCAGAATTTTTGGGCATGAAGCTGTTGGGTAATTCAACTATACCTTACACTGTTACACATGCTATAGTTCAAACCATTTTCAGACTGTAGTTTCTTATTTTTTTGGTGGGTTTCAAGTGTTGTTGAGAGTGTAGGGGAGCATGTGGAGGAATTTCAGGAAGGAGATATGGTGGTGCCTGTCTTTCATCCGAATTGTAGAGAATGTAGGGACTGCAAGTCCCAAAAGGGAAATGGTTGTTCCATATTCGGTGACAAATTGGTCGCTGAAATGCCAAGGGATGGAACAAGTAGGTTCAAGGGGATGAATGGGGAGACTTTGCACCATTTCTTGTCTGTTTCCAGCTTCAGTGAGTACACAGTGGTTGATGTGGTCCATGTTGTGAAGATCTCATCGGAATTCCCAGCTGAGAAAGCTTGCCTCCTAAGCTGTGGAATATCCACTGGTAAGTTAATGGTTCACCCACGTCCAAATAAATCAATGTTCTCATCAATGACCCTTTACCAAGTAGCGTGGAGGTTCCGTTTAAAATTTATCTATTTTTCAGAAAAAAACTGGCCTGATTATGGAACAAGACAATGATACATAATGTGTCATATTTATCTTATCCTAAACTATAAGAATTAATTTTTAATTATAAAAGTAGATGAAAATTTTAAAAGAATAATTAATTTATTTTTAATTTAATATATAAAAATTAATTTATTTATTTTTAAATAGAGAAATAAAATTCCTTTGCTTTGGCCTGCTTCATGTTGTGCACTAGTCTGATGTTCATGTGGATGACAGGTATTGGAGCAGCATGGAAGGTGGCAGACATTGAAGAAGGCTCCACTGTCGCCATATTTGGCCTGGGTGCTGTTGGACTTGCGGTAATCCTTTTAATAATCCATTTTTCTTTGATTTATGTCAATGCATATCCTAAATCATTTGCAAATCCATTCATACATATCAGGTTGCAGAAGGGGCAAGGTTGCGTGGAGCTTCGAAGATCATAGGTGTAGATTTAAACCAGGAAAAGTTTGAGATAGGTAAATAAAATAATTAGTGTTATTTTTTACAGGAGTATAATTTTTTTATGCATATTTTAGAATGGCAAAGGATAGTATGAAATAAAAAGGTCACGTTACCCTATATTTTTTATTAATTATTTAATGTTATTTTAATATTTCTTTTATTTCATTAACATGTTATTTTGATAATTTTTTAAATTAAATTTTAAATCTTAAATTTTACATCTTAAACTCTAAATCTTGAATACTGATTTCTATATTTCAAAATTTTGCCTGAAATTCCAGAACCCGATTCTTGTATAGTAAACTTTAAACTTTATTTATCTTAATTATGTTGATAAAGCATCAAAAAGTTTGTGCTCAAAGTAGAAATGCTTTTCTATGGTAGGGAAAAAGTTTGGAGTCAGTGATTTCATCAACCCCACAACATGTGGAGAGAAAAACGTCAGTGAGGTTGGTTGCAAAATCCGAAATTATCGATTTAATTTAATTGATTCAAGTAATTTTCTCTAACAAATATAGGTTTAATTCATATAAAAAAAAACCACAAACAAGAATAATTAGGTGGGAATGATAACATATTCAAATTCAAATGCTGATTATTTCACATATACCAAACATATATTAAATTCAATGAAAAGAGAAACGTGAATGTTTAATTATATAGTTATTAAATTGTTTAATTTATAATTTACAGGTGATTAAGGAAATAACAGATGGGGGAGTTGACTACAGCTTTGAGTGCATTGGATTGGCTTCACTAATGGAAGATGCTTTCAATAGTAGTAGAGTGGTAGGTATATGTGAATTGTGAAATGAAGCTCAAGCCAATGGCCTCTTTAACTTTTTCTTATTGGTTTAAATAAAAGCTAATTTAATTTGATGGTTGGTTTTTGGGGGAAATTTAACCAGAATTGGGGCAAGACAGTGATACTAGGAGTAGAGATGCATCGCACACCATTAGCTATCGACACTTATTTTCTTCTAAGAGGTAGAACTGTCACTGGGTGTTTTTTTGGAGGGCTTAAAGCCAAATCTGACATTCCCATCCTTGCTCAAAAATATCTACACAAGGTTTAATTTAATGCCCATCTTTGCCTTGTACTTTCTGGATGTAAGTTTATAAATAATTTGATAAATTAAATGTTTTTTATATTATATTATTACATGCAGGAAATTAATCTGGATGGATTCATAACACACGAAGTGAATTTTCAAGATATCAACAATGCTTTTGATTTACTGCTTAAAGGAAAGAGTCTTCGTTGCATCATATGGATGGATTAATTATTTTTTTTTAAGTTTTCATCAATAAAAGAAATATTGATGTCAACAGCATAAGATGATGATGGATAAGCTCATTGTTGACATCACAAAGATCGAAGTTCAAATTTTGTTATTGTCATCTCTTCTCCAATTATATGTACTAAAAAAAAGAAATGTTGATCATCACCGTCTTTATTATAACAAGTTGAATTGCATGTATACAACAACAAAAATTTGATTAAAAAAAAGTAAAATACATCTATGGTTACTATAAAATAGGGTTTGTTATATTTTAGTCCTTCTATTTTTTTAAAAAACTTTAATCACTCTAATTAAAATAATTATTTAAACTAATCACTTGCGTTAAAATTATTTGTTATTGCTGACGTGATACATTAACCCAATCGACATTTCGAAATTTTTTTGTTGACTTTTCCAAGCACCATTTCGTCCTTGAAGAAATCGCATCTTCTCTTCCGGATGTCCGTCACTTCATCCTGCATTGCCCTTGCTGCGTCGCTGCTCTCTCAACTCTCTTTCTCCTACCAGTCTCTTTCTTTTTATCCATTTACCGCTTCATCTATTTGCTATTTTCTCCCACCATTAAATCCCACATCAGCTTCCTTCAACAAAATGCCCCCATCTTCCCTATTAAACCCCTCATCTTCAATCTCCTCTACA
This sequence comes from Gossypium hirsutum, assembly GCF_007990345.1. Classification (NCBI taxonomy): domain Eukaryota; kingdom Viridiplantae; phylum Streptophyta; class Magnoliopsida; order Malvales; family Malvaceae; genus Gossypium; species Gossypium hirsutum. The sequence goes on from NC_053429.1 coordinate 4,483,314, forward strand.
CCTACATGTTGGGGATTGACCCTTATAAACAATGAAATAAAAAAGGTAAAAGAACGAAAACAAATATTTTACATGGAAAACCCTCAAAAAAGAAAAAATCGCAGGCAAAAGAGGCATCGACTCATCATTAATAGAGTAAACAGAACAAGAGTATAATATGGAGAAAATAAGCCTAAATGTACTAAACGTACATTACGCAAAACCTTGAAAACAAACGCTAAATTGGGAATAAAATTCTCTCCATAGTTACCACCAAAACTCTATATGTGACTACATCTCGTCACCCTCAAAGAAAATCTCTAACTGATTGGTGTATCAAAACATGGGTACAATGGCCCTTTTAAATAGACTTAAATTAGAGTTCCAATCATATTAAAATATCCTTGAAATAATCAAAGTTGGATTGGAAGAAGAAGGCCTGTTTGGAGTCTAAAATGCAACTGCATAACTTGGAGAAATCGTCATGACGCCTCATGCATGCTCATCACAACGTCGCCGCCACGTTCGTTTTGGGTTTCGTTGCGATATTACTTGTCTTCACATCACGACATCGCCTCTGTTTTATCTCTTCTTCGGTAAATCATCGAACGTCTTCCTAAGTGCTTACAAAATGTCTGATAAATGTGAGACACACCCCACAAATCTCCACCTTGACTTATATTTATCATTATCCTTTTTCATACCCTATCATGGGCCTAACTCAAATTTTTTATAATACCAAACAAGCTCTAACAATGCTCAAACTTGTAATCTGAAAGACACTTAGTCTTCAAATCAAAGTTGTATAATGCACCAAGGGTCAGTAATACTTGAACAGGAGAGAAAATATCAACTTTCTCCACCTAACTATAACCCTTTGCGACCAACCTTGTGTAATATCCCCACTTAAAAAAAATTAATAAAAATAAGAGAGAAGAAGAATATTTATGGTAGAAGTCCTCGAATAAGCAATCTATAAATAAATAGTAGTATAAGAAATATAGTCGTTTTTAGAGGAAGTTGCCCGACATGAAAACACAGAAGATTATTAGTAGGCGCATGTGGTTAAGTTAAAAATACGGTATCGAGTTTAGGGATTAAATTGAATAAGTTAGAAGGATTAAATTGAATAAGTTAGAAAAGTATAGAGACTAAACTGCAATTATCCTATTTTTATTTTGATGGAAAGGACTTAATAGAAATTTTACCATTACTTAAAAGAAATCAATGGTTCATGATAGCTTTTAAATGATTTGTTATTAAGTAATAATATTTTAATAAGTAATAATATTTTATTAATTAATATTATAATACATAAAAAAGAGAAAAAGAGAGGAAGATGTTCATCTTTCTCATCATCTTTCTTTCTTTTTCATGTAAAAAAGGGGGGGGGGGGAAGAAAAAAAATTGTTTCCATTATTTTCCTTCAAATTTAAGTATATGGTATGATTTTTCTTCAAAAAAAATTTAGAATCTTTGAAGCTTTATTTACATATATATACCAATAGTTTTTTGTTTTATCAAGTATTTCGAAAGTTGTCATTAAAAGAAATTGATGGAAGCTTAGAAAACTTAAATGAAGTAGGTATATTCTTTAATAGGAAATGATTAGAAGAAGAATTCTAGCTTGTTAGAAGTATAAAAAAGAAATAAAAATGGGTGGAAAGTTTACTTAGTATATTTGGTCATGTTAAAGGGGAAATAGAGAACATTAGCCACTTTGTGTAATATTGGTGCTAAATGATAGCTTGTGAAGCAGTGAGTACTCTGGTGAAGACGGAATTAAAACAGATAATCGAATCGAAAGATATGCGAATTTCTGACTAGGAAACTTAAGTTGCTAACTTGATTAACCATGCATATTTAAATTTGTTTTGATTAGTTTTAGTATTAGAATGGATAAATGACATTGTTTCGTATTGAACTGCTCCTATTGTAGCTAAAAACGAAGCGAGCATCTTAAAGGCGAAATGCGAAAAGAATGAGAAAAGCGATTGAAACTTCGGTTTGTGCTAATATCTTATTTTCATTACATAAAGCTTTAGAATATTTAGTTTAATATGACTAGTTATATTTATTTTATTTTATTTTATTTTTATGAGTTTTGGATGAGTTTTAATGATTTGGTTAATATTTATAAAATCATGTTTCAAGATGAATACTATGTTTTTCATAAGATCAAATTAGCAAATTCATGGTTATGGTTTGAATTTGAGTATTATGATTTTAGATGATTAAGCAAAAAAAATATTTAATATGTTTCAAATTGGAAGCCTAATTTTACATTAGGTGATATATGATTTGAACATGAAATGAAATTGAAATGAGAATAATATGAAAATGGAATTGAGTTGAAACGAATCATGAAACTTGGTTTTTACCCCGTTACACTATGTTAGACTAAATCAAATATAGCATGCAATGGAGTCTTTATATTAGAGGATTTACAACTCCCTAATTCCTAAAGGGTCGAGGGAGGAAAGGTCAAATTGGTCAGATTTTATTATTATTAGCCCTAATTCCCAGAGGGTCGTGGGCGGTCTCAATTCCCAAAGGGTTGTGACTACTCTGATAGTCATCGTTTCCGAACAACTCGGGGTGACGGATTCCTGTATCTAGTTATGAGTCTAAACTTTAGTATGATGTCTAAATTAAAAGAAAAGCAAAAGCAAAAATAAAAATTGAATTTACTTCTATTTTCATATTGTGTGAATTAAATTAATTACGCGATTTTGAATTTGATTAAAAAAAACTTATTTTCTTTATTCATTTTGTCAATATCAAAATATTAAAATTTATTAATTTTATAATTTTCTTTTATTGTGGTGTTATTAATAATATTTATAATAATGTTTAAATTTATTTCTATCATTTAATTTATGTTCAATACTTATGTAATGATTTATATGATATTAGCACCACTGAACACAAAAATTACTCAGCGTACAGTTTGTCTATTTTTCTGTGCGCGGGTAGTTAGATTCGATAGGTTGTTCCAACAGCATCCGAAGAACCGAAGATTAGCTCAAACAATGTTGGTGAAAAGTTTACTTTATAGTTGATATAAATGGCATGTACCTAGGCATGTATATGTATAATACTATGTTATAAACTGAATTAAATATTTTCGTTATGTTTTCTTTGCTAGTACTTTATAACTAATGCTTTGGATGAAATAGTAAAGCATAGAAATCTAACTTTTTGGTATGTTTTGAGAAATTGAAGTGTGGGAAATTGATTTGGGAGATGATTCGAATGTGATTATATTGTGAAATCTAAATTTTTGCAGGGGGTTTTACGTAAAATAGGCAAAAATGCTACCGAAATTTTTATAAAATAATTTTACCACTACGTTTCCTTTTCAAAAAAATGGAAAAGCGAGTTGCGTCAAACATTCTACGAACCATTCAAGTCTTAAATATCAAAAAAGAGGATGAGTTTCTTCTCTAAATTAGGCACATGCTTGACATCTGACACAACTCCACCTTCAACTGGATTATATGTGGAGAACAACGAATCATTACATTGTCCTTGGCCGCATTAGCTACCTCTGTAATTATCTGAAAATGTCAGAAACTGAAATTTGTAATCTTGTCAAACTTCTCGATGTCGAATCTTATTGTTGTCATCTTGAACGAGTTAATCTGCGAAAGCTGAACCAGACTTTGGTACCAGTTTGTTGGGAATTGACCCTTATAAACAACGAAATAGAAAAGTAGAGAAGATGAAACACAAATATTTACATGAAAAACTCCTCCTAAGAGGATAAAAACGACAGAAAAAGGAGGCTTTGTCATTTCACTAAACAAGTAAATAAACAAGAGTATAATATGGAAAAAAATATAATTGTACTCAACGTACAAACCCAAACCCTGAAAAATAAAGCCCTAACTTGATAACAACATTCTCTTTATAGTTACTACAAAAACTCTCATCAAAACTCATTTGCGGCTACAGTTTATCGCTGTAACAGGCCAATTTTAGTGAAATCAGGATAGTGATTTCGGGACCACAAATCCGAGTCCGAAAAATGAAATTATTTAAATTTCATAAAATGATAGGTATTATGATAGGAATATTGCATGAAAATTTTTATCGAAAAAATTTATCAATTATGTGTCTAATTGCAAAAAGGATTGAATTGAATAAAATGTTAAAGTTGTATATAGCTAGAGAATTCAAAATGTGAGGTCCTTATATGGCAATTAGGCCATTGATGAAAAATATGTAGATATTTTTAGTGACTCATCCATGGAAAATTGAAAAGGTGCAAGGGTTAAATTGGAAAGTGAATAAATTAATATATAATAAAAGATTAAATAGAATAAAACTTATTATATATCATCATCTTCTCCATAAAATACATGGAAACCCTAGGAGAGAGAAAGAAAATTTCTCAAGCTTGAATTGGTAAGTTCTATGTTCCGTTTTTAGTGATTTTTATATTTTTGAGATCGGGAAAGATTAATTTCTTTATTTTGGGAGATTAAATTTAAAAGAAATTAAAGTTTAGAAAATTACCCATGGATGAATATGCTATAAATTGGAAGTTTTTGATAGAAAATGAAATATTATTGATAGATAAACCACTTTTACAAAGTGATTTTTAGTGAAAGCATGTGTAGGGACTAAATTGCAAAGTAATGAAATTCTTAGAAAAATTCTGAAACTTATAAAATAAATGTGCTGTAAAATTTATGTTGGAATTTTGAGTAAGCTTGGAAAAAGGAGTAAATTGCATGAATTTTAATTTCCGAGCTTAGGGATGAAATTGGAATTAATTAAAAGTTTAGGGGCAAACAGTACTTTTGCCTAAAATGTGAAATGGGCTTGATTGAATGTAAAAAATCATAGAATTGATGATTAAATTTATTTATAGAGATCCGGAAGTGTCGAACAAAGAAAAAGATCGAGGGAAAGAAAAAGTTTCGGATTAATAGATACGATCAATTGTCAAGGTAAGTTCGTATAACTAAATTAAGCATGTAAATGTGTTGAATTGATTGTTGAATTATATGCATCATGATTTGTAATATCCCGAAAATTTTTGCAGTAAGATATTTTCTTTGATATAGTAAAATAAGGAAAGAAAGTGATAAAAAGGAGAAATTTTGAGTGATGTCAACCTTGGGAATTATATTATGATATATTAATTTAGGAAAGTACTAAATTGTAAAAGTGAGGGAAGTTTTGTTGCTCAAGAGCAAATACTCAAAATTTAAGGGTTAAGGTGTAAATATGGAACATTTGAAGGACCAATAGTGCAAATATTTAAGGATGGAATGATCTAGAAACTAAGGAAATGGATGAATTAGGACCAAATTGAATAGGTAAAGAATTATGAGAGACTAAATTATAATTTTACCAAATTAAGTGATGACTTAAGGTTGGAATTTTAAAGATTATAAAGGGCAAAACGGTCAATTAAAAGGAGAGAGAAATCTAGAAGGTAATGATGATGTTGGTGATATTTTAGATTAACTAATTAGTTAATAAATATTTTGAATTGATTTTTTTAATGATATTTTATTATTTCATTATTATTTTATTTAGTATAAATATATATGTGTGGAGAGAAAGATGGAACACACACACCAACATCATCTTCTTCCATGCACCCCACGTTAGAAAGAAGAGAAGAAAGAAACTTTCTTTTTTTACCAAATTTACCATTTTCACTTAAAAATTAAAAGAATTTCTATGGTTGCCAAGAGAAAAAAATAATAAAGAGACTATGGGGAGCTAAAATATCAAGTTAGATTCAACAAATAGAAGCTGGAGGAGAGAGAAAATCAAGTTAAAGTTTGAAATCAATGGAACAAGGTAAGAACATCAAGATTTCAATATATTTTTAAGTTTGATATTATTGAAAAAGCATGAAATTGATGTTAATGTAGGGTTTTCTTTTATATGGTCTTATGTTCTTGATATGTTAGTGTAGAGAAGATAAGAGAAAATAATGAGAAATAGTGTAGAGAAAGAAAATAAGGGTGTTATAAATATGGTAAATAAACATCTTGCACTAAAACAGTTTTAGACAGTAGCAGTAGCCTAATTTTGAAAAATCACCATAAATTGTGGGAATCGAATTTTAGGATGAACAAAATATAGAATTAAAGCTTATTGAGTCTAGTTTCTTATAAAAAAACAGTGTAAGCAATGAAATTGCGAATTATGAGAAATAATAAATTTTGTGAGACAAGGTCAGAGTGAATTCGGGTTCCCCTGTTCTGACTTTGGAAAATCATAAAAAATTGGAGAAAAATAATTAGGAATTAAATTTATATGCTTATAATTAAGAATGAGTCTTTATTCAATAGAAATAAACGGAAACATCATTTGAATCCTGTACGAGGAGATAATTAATTTTTAGTGAAGAAAGGTCAGAATTATCAGACAGCAAAATAGGGGTGACTTTAAAGAATAACTGTACTTATTGGAAAAATAAAAAATTCTTAAAATTTTATGGTAAGAAGATATGTGAGTTTAGTTTCATGGAAAATTAGTGGATCTTAATTTTGAGTTCTGTAGCTCAAGATATAAATAATTTAGTTACTATGATGCAAATGGACAGTTTTGAATATACATATAAGTAAATAGTGAAATTATTGATAATGTTACTTGTAGCATGTTATATAAATTAAGGATGTGGAATGGAGAGGAAGAGGAGGAAAAATATATATGAATATTCAGCTAGCATGACTAATTTGCATGTTTTAGGCTCAGAGACTAAATTGAATGAAAATAAAATTTTATGGACAATTTTGTAAAAATGTTAGAAATGACCAAATTGCATGAATTGGATTATTTTATTATTTAAATTAAAAAAATTAAATGAAATTATTAATTTAGACTAAGATCGGGTGAAAACATGTTTTAGGGATTAAATTGAAAAGTGTTGAAATTATGGAAAATTATGATATTCCATAGAATTCATGGGTTGTTATCAATATGTTTCAGAATAATTAGGCTTGAAACATGGATTAAATTACAAGAATTTTATTTTTCTGAGCCTAAAGATAAAATCGTCATTAATTAAAAGTTCAAGGGTAAAATGGTAATTTTGCCTAGAATATTGATTGATCGTATCAGAATATGAAATGAATGAAAATTATGATCAAATTTATTTATAAAGATACGGACAGCTCAAATACGAGACTTGAACGTGGAAAAGAAAATGTTATCGGATTAGTGAAATTATAAACACGAACAAGCAATAGGGTAAGTTTGTGTAACTTGAATTATATTCTTAAATGCTCGAAATGTATGTTATTGATGTGAATATGATTTGAATGTTCATTGTATGAAAATTGATGAAACATTGATATATTTGATAAAAAGGGGAAGAAATCTCGGTTGAATGAAAGGAAAATTCGATGGATCTCTGAAAAGGAATTGACGGTAAAAAGGATCTAGCCCGGACGGGCGATCCTATTCTAATATAGCCCTCCCAAAGAATATGTGGAAAATGGATTTAGCCGGAACGGGTAATCCGAATTAGGGTCTGAATTTAGCCTGGACTGGTAATTCAGATCCAAGCTCATTAGAGTAATTGTCGTTGCAGGGGATTTAGTCTGGACTAGTAATCCCGACAATACTCTATGAGTTTATATTAAAAGGGATTTAGCTTGGATTGGTAATCCCGCTGTAAGGATGAGGTTCGCGGGAGTTTGCTTTTTGAAATGAAATGTGTAAGACCATGGTTGAAAGATACCGTGACAACATGATATGAAATGTGTAAGACAATGGTTGAAAGATACCATGGCAACATGATAGAAAATGTGTAAGACCATGGTTGAAAGATACCATGGCAACGTGACATAAAATGAATAAGACCATGGTTGAAAGATACCATGGCAACATGACGGGAAAATGAATAAGACCATGGTTGAAAGATACCATGGCAACATGACAAAAAACGAGTAAGACTATAGTTGAAAGATACTATGTCATCATGTCTGTAATAGCTCGAATTTCAGCAATGTCAAAAATAGTGGTTCAAGACCATCAAATTCGACAAATGAACTCGTAGATTATATTATTTAATATTTACGAGCCAAATTTAGTTTTTAAAAGATTTTTGAAATAGTAAATTGTGTTTTATGAAGATTTATTTGGTCAAGAAATTGAGAAAAAGAGGTATCAAGATCTTGGTGTTATAAACCAAGCCATAAATGTTTTTATGAATATTTACGGAGTGTTAATAAGGTAGTATTAAAATTTCGTTAGAAAATTTTGATGTTTGGATGGTTAATTAAATAAAAAGGACTAAATTGAAAAATGTGTAAAAGTTGCTAAAATGATTAAAAAACTCAATTGTCAAATGAGGAAGGACTTAAAGTGCAAATAAGCCCAAAGGAGATATTTTGGGTGGCAATATCTAAGAAAAATCAGGAAACAGGTGAAATAAGGGCAAAATTAAAAAATTGCCAAAATTAGCTAAATAAAAATGGGACTAAATTAGAATATCTAGAATTCTCTTTATTTATCTTCATATTCATCAGCTGAAAAATAGCCATGGAGGAGGGTTCAAGCTGGTTTTCATACTCTAGCTTCATGTAAGTTTAATTCTTGCTTTCTCCTTGAAATTTTTATGTTTTTGGACTTTTACAATTGGGTCCAACTTACTATTTCATTAGTTTTTGATTCCATGGATAATTTTTAAAGTTTTTATGGATGAGTGCTGGAATTATATGATGAATAAACATATAATTGAAGCTTTAATTTTGATATATGATGATTTTATTAAGTACAATTAATGGAAATTGATTTTAGGACCTAATTATGAAAGAGTTTGAAATAAGGTCTAGTGCTAAAATTATAATTTTAAAGGGTTATGAAGTAGTTTAAAATGATATAATAAAGTATTAATTAAGAAAAAATTAGCTTAATTGAGGGGTTAATTAAGCAAGGACTGAATTGTATGAACTGTGAAATTTGGGGAAAAATGGAAATCAACATCTTGCACTAAAACTGTTTTGGACAGCAACAGTAGTCTAACTTTGAAAAATCACCAAAAATTTTAGAAATCGAATTAGAGGATGAATAAAATATGAAATTAAATATTATTGAGTATATTTTCTTATAAAAGAATCGATTTAAGCAATGGAATTGAAAATCATGAGATATAATAAATTTTGTGAAAGAAGATCAGAATGATTTCGGGTTCCCCTGTTTTGAATTTAGAAAATCGTAAAAAAATGGAGAAAAATAATTAGCGGATTAAATTTATATATTTAGAATCCTGAATGACTCTATTTTCAAGAGAAACAAACAAGAACATCATTTGAATCCTGTACGAGGAGATAATTAATTTTTAGTGAAGAAGGGTCGGAATTGTCAGACAACAAAACATGGGTGACTTTAAAGAATAAACTGTACTTATTGGTTGAACCAAAAATTCTGAAAATATTATGGTAAGAAGATATGTGAGCCTAGTTTCATGGAAAATTGTTGGATCTTAATTTGGAGTTCTTTACCTCAAGATAAAAATAATTTTGTGGCTATGACACAGATGGACAGCTTGAATATTCATATAAGTAAATAGTAAAAATTATAGATAATGTTACTTTCAAGTGTGTTATTTATACTAAGGATGTGGATGGAGAGGAGGACGAGGAGGAAAAATATATGAATGACTCGTGTATAAATTGATCACATGCCCAATTATAATCGATAAATGTTGAATTAGAAATGATATAATGTTTTATTTGGAACATTTATTATGAAATAATGATTATCGTTTTAATATAAAAATCGAACTTGTGAGTTTATATGGCTAAATTTTAGTGATCATTTGTTAATTTTATGAATTTCATGATGTGTTATTTCATATGTATCGATGATAAAATCGTGAATAATGTAAAAGTATGAAAATTGAATAAATGATCAATTTGAGCACTTTAGTTCAGCGACAAGATGAATTGACGGTAAAGACCATGGTTGGACCATGGCAACAAGTGATAAGTGATAGTTTCGGCTACACTTATCTGATCAAGAACAAGTGAAAGTGATAAGTGATAGCTCTGGGTACACTTATTTGATCAAGAACAAGTGAAAGTGACAAGTGATAGCTTCGGCTACACTTATCTGATCAAGGACAAATGAAAAGTGAAAAGTGGTAGCTTCGGCTACCTAATCAGTGAAAAATGGTAGCTTCGGCTACCTGATTAGTGAAAAATGGTAGCTTCGGCTACCTGATCAGTGAATAGTGGTAGCTTCGGCTACAAGTGACAAGTGATTTCCATGTAAAATCATATCTGGGATATGGCATCGGAGTGATAAGTGCATTTGTGTAAGACCATATCTGGGATATGGCATCGGTGTGATATGTTTGTAAGATGTAAGACCATAGCTGGGCTATGGCATTTTAGTAAAAAGTGATGAATTGACGGATAAGTCCATGGTTTCACCATGGCATAATGAAAGTGAAGAGGTAAGACCATAGCTGAGCTATGGCATTTTAGTGAAAAGACTATAGCTCTGCTATGGCATTAGTGATTATCAGTGAAATTCAGTGCATATCGATGTAGACCAATTCCGTAAGACGTTCACTAATTTGACAAAGTTTGGTAAGTGTTACATGGAATTATGTGATACAAGGAAGTAAGAGTTGATAAGACATGAGTATAGAACTTGGTTGATAAATGAATTCATTTATGATTATATAATTGTTCATCTTGAATGTACTGTCCATATGTATTGATAATTCAAATGTTTTAATGAATAAAGTTTCGACATGGAATAAATTGAACACGAGACAAATAATTATGTAATTGAACTCGAAATTCATGAAAATGACGGTTATTGATATATGAAGACATGGGACATTGATATATAATTATGGAAAATGTTTAATAAATGTGTTCATTCATAATTATAGAATTATATACCTCATGTGTACTATTTGCATAAAGATGATATTTCAAATACTTTGGTTATACTTTGCTTATTTAAGCTTAAATGTGAAATAGTATGAAATCAAGATAAGTTGTTATGAAAATATATTTAGATTACAAAGATATGGCTGATATATGTTGTATGATTACATAACGTGAAATTGTGTATATATATATGATAAATTTAATGAGAATTGAGCCCATACATGTTTCTTGTTATTTATATGAAGTGTATGACTGACAAGGGTGATGAAGTTATAAACAGAGAGTTACACTGGTTGAAAACACAGGCATGTGACTCTCCAAAGTGTGAAAATTTCAAAGTGTTGCAAAAGTTTCATATGTTTAGGGTTTGGTCCCGAACCACCCCGAATGTATGTTTTGGGCCCCGTAGGCCCATATAAGGGACGTTAAACATATGTATGAAAGTTTTAATTTAGAAGAAATTTTATGGCTGATTTTTACATGATTGATCATATTAAGTTCGATAATGCCTCGTACCCTATTCTAGGCTCAGAATACGGGTAGGGGGTGTTACAATGTCGAAGATAAATAAGATCATGGATGAGAGACGCCAAGATATCTGTTGAACAACTAATATTCAGGTAATATGTACCAGATGACAAATGGTTATATGAATTGGTTATACAAAATGGTTGTGTGAAATGTTTACTGGAATTGGTCATATGGAAATATATGTACAAAATAGTTTTATGAAATAATTAAGAAGATAGATAAATGAAATAAGTATAGGTACATGGAATTTAATTTATGTTAAGTTTAATACGAACTATTATCGAAATAAATAAGATATAAGGAAATGATAGTGCATGGAATATTGATATAACGAAATAAATGATATATGCTTATGAAGAAACAGTAAGAGAATAATATATTTCGTGACATGTACATATATGGTTATCTTTGATATGTCGATACAAGGAAATTATGTAAGTTGAGTCTATTATTTAACTCAAGTGTGATATGTCGAGAAAATAGGTATATCAATGTTGAATTTATATGAAATATGTGCAAGTATACTACCAATGTTGTTGTTTGACGCTTAGACAAGTGCCAAGCTATTGATTGAATGTTAACATGTTTAATTATAAGGAGTATTGAAATGGTAAGTACTTAGATGAAAATATAATTTAAGATTTTGCGAAAATTTTTTTCTATGATCCCGATATAATTCTGGTTGGTTTCTAATGTATGTTTTGGGTTTCGAGGGCCCAAAAGAGAGACGTTATGATTATTTTCAAAGTATGAATAATAAATGACTCAGAATTATCTAAAAATGTTCAGTAAACTCCGGTAATGCCTCGTACCCTATTCCGAAAATGGATACGGGTAGGGGGTGTTACATGATTTGTAATCGGTATGTACATGTAATAAACCAAGGTTGATTTGTGATTTACATGTAAATGATGAAATATTACATGAATCCGTTTGAATATTGATTTCTGATTGGACAGGTGTTTACCGTGTATATGAGATCCTGCATATGTTACAGTAAAGGTTATTCCGAAAGAATAATCTTTTGATCTCATTATGAAAAGGAATGTAAACCGAAAGGGTAATACTTGAAAAGGATTTGTGTACCCAAATGGTACAATTTGAAAAGGTTATGTACACTTTGTAGGTACACTTGGAAAGGTTAGGTATACTTTGTGTATACCATATAAAAAGGAAATGTATACTTTATGAGTACCACTTGGAAAGGAATGTACACCTCAAGTGTACAACTGGAAAAGGAAAGGTCCATTGGAAATTCAATAATTCAGCGGTAATGACATACATAGTGATATAAAAAGAAATGACATGATGAGCTCATCTATGTATTTTATTATTTTTTGGAAACTAATCAATTGGTTGAATGATTGTGTATAGGCCTTTTTGCTAATTGACTAAGTTAATGGACATATTACTTAATGTATAAATTACTTGATGAACATGAATGGTAAGTGTAGTTTGGTTATATGAACTTACTAAGCATTAATGCTTACTAGGTTTATATTTTTCCTATTTTATAGTGCTCAAAGCTCTTGAAGGTTGGAATTGGGTCGAAACTATCATCACACTATCAATCCCTTCATTTTGGTAAAAATGATAAATTTATTTTGTTATAATGGCATGTATAAGCTTTTGTGGTCAAATCATTGGAGTGACTAGTGGAGCATGTTAGAGATTGGTATGTTGTGAATTAATATAAAAACATGTTGTTTTAAATGTTAGAAATTGTTGAATTGGTTGGTACATACTTATAAATTTTGGTATAGGAAAATGAATAAGTTTGGGGTGAGAAAAGTGGCTTAAAACGGCCTATTTTCGTCCACATGGTTAGACATACGGTAAGCCCACGGGCGTGTGAAATGACCACTTGTCCCCTGCATCCTCAAATATGAGGTCAGGATAGCACACGGGCAAAAGACACGGCCGTGTGTTTTGGTTGTGTGAAGGACACGGGTTTCAAGCATGGCTGTGTGTCAAAGTCGTGTGAAAATGCCTTAAAAATGGTGAAAAATTAGTTTACCACATGGCCTAGCCACATGGGCGTGTGTCCAGGCCGTGTGCCCCTTTGATGCTTAAGAAATTGCAAGTCAAAACTGCCCACGGGCTGGCCACACGGCCATGGGAGTCACACGGGTTGGCCACACGGGCGAGTGCCCCTAACTTCAAGAATTTTTTTCAAAGTTTTCCATAGTTACCAGTTTAGTTTCAAATGACTTCTAAAGCATGTATTGGACCCCGTAGGCCCATATTAGGGACTTATTGGTGAAAATTTGAAAAGTTTTGATTTGAAATGCAAATTTATGACTCGATTTTGTACAAATGCTAATGTATAAGTTTGGTAATACTTCGTAACCCTATTCCGATGACGGATACGGGTTAGGGGTGTTACAGCCACCCCCAAAAGAAAAGTCATGTAGTACTACATCTTTAATTGCCTTTTAATTGACCTTGACAACTCATCAAATTAGGTTACATTGGCCTTTTAAATAGGCTCAAAACTAAGGGGAAAACATCTAAAAAAATCTTGTAGTAATCAGAGTTTGACTGAGAAAAGAAGTCCTACTTGGAGTAAAAAAAAATGTGACTACTTACATGGAGAACACGTCTTGTTGTCATGACGTCCCATGCATGCTTGTCATGACATTGCCACTACCTTAAGTTGGGAATTCATCGCGTTGTCATGACGTCCATGCTTCCTTCGTCGTGACGTCGCTTCTCGTTACAAAGTTAGTGTTCTCTTTGTCATGACGTCGTACTTGCTTTGGCTCTTCTTAAGTCAATCGTCGACCGTCTTTCTCAATACCTGCAAAGTGTTTGGTAAATGTAAGGTACACACCACACTATATCCTCTCCATCTCTTTCTTCGCTATCAGTTCCATCACTTATAGCATTTTCCACGGCTTTTACAGTCGACCCCTCAAGCTTTTATCCTTTATTAAGGCTACTTATTCTTCCTTCTTCCCTCTCCTCTTGACTTCTGTTGTAACCCAATTTATCATTTATGGAATCAGCTTAGTTCTTAGTTTGATCTTTTTTGCATTAATCAAAGCAACTCAACTTTACTCTTCACATTCCTTCATCTTCCTTATCCTTATTTATATGATCATTCTCGTGTCTATTGTGACTTATCTCCAAGTGAATTGGATATCTACTTATGCTATCATCGTAGTTGAATCAAGATGAAGACTTGAACAATTAAAGCAAAGTCAAAATTTAGTTAAAGGAACGAAATGGGTTTCTTTTAAAATGATATTTTTTTTTCGCTTATTCGGTTTGAATATTATGTGGCTTTCAATGATAAGATCGAGTTACTCAACTAGTGATAAATAGAAAAGTTGGACATTTGTTATGAATATTGTCTCCACTTCAATCTTCTACATAGGGCTTATGCTATATAATTTGGCTGCAAATACAATTTTCTATATATTTTGCAAGGCTTTATATGGAAAGCTTGATGAAGAATTTGCAACACAAAAAGTAAGCTCGATTGTTGATGATGGGAAAGTGAATGTCTTTTATATTGTATCAATTGTTTAATGCTTGATGAAAACAAGAGGTCGGATCCAATGGTGGCGGTTTGAAAACATGGGGATGTGCCAGCAATCTAAACAGAGGTCGGATCCAACTGCAGTGGACAACCTCGACGATGGTGGCTAAGATTGAGAAAAAAAAAGAAGGAAAGAAAAGAAATGAAAGAAGAAAAAGAGAAAATAGGAAAATGAATGAGAGAGAGAAAGAGAAACAAAAGTAAGGGAAAGAAAAAATATGTATCACATGAAAAAAAAATTGGTGGATTGCTGATTGTGTATTTTGCTAGAGGAAAGTGGAAAATTTAACCCTAATGACTAATTACTGATTGAGTGAAAATAGGATTGTCCTATTTTAGAATAATCATGGGTGTAAGTTACCTTAAAAAAAGTTTGAACCTACTTAATAAATTCTTATACCTAAGATTTCAAAGTGTTTTTCTTTTCTCAGTAAAAATTTGGAAAGGTTGTTGTATATGTACTATATAATTTGGGGTTAATTGCAACACACTTATGTAGTCTATTAGTCGAATTTTAAATTGGCAACTAAGCTTCAAAACATTTTAATTGAATTCTTAAAATATTATAGTTGTATCAATCAAGTCTTCCAATCAGTTTAACCATCAATTTAGACCTTAAATGTTAGTTTGGATCTAACATATGGTACTTTTAAAAGAAGTGGATCTGTAATATCCCGAAAATTTTTACAGTAAAATATTACCTGTGATATAGTAAAATAAGGAAATAAAGTGACAAAAGGGAAATTTTGAGTTATGACAATATTGGGAAGTATATTATGGTATATTAATTCATGAAAGGACTAAATTGTAAAAGTGAGAAAAGTTTTGTTGCACAAGAGTAAATACTCAAAATTTGAGGGGTTAAAGTGTAAATATGAAAAATTTGAAGGACCAATAGTGTAAATATTTTAAGGGTGGAATGATCTAGAAACTAAGGAAAATTGATGAATTAGGACCAAATTGAATAGATGAAGAACTATGAGGGACTAAATTACAATTTTACCAACTTAAATGATGACTCAAGGATGGAATTCTAAAAGATCATGAAGGGCAAAATGGTCAATTAGTAAGAGAGAGAATTCTAGAATGTAATGATTATGTTGATAATATTTTAAATTAATTAATTAGATAAATATTATTTTATTAATATTTTTATGAGATGTTTATTATTATAATATTATTATTTATTTAGTATAAAAGGAAGGAAAGATGAAGAATTAACATCACATTTCCTTTCTCGTGCAACCAACGTTAGAAGAGAAGGAAAAGAAAGAAATTTTGTTTTCTTTACAACTTGGTCCTTCCACAAAAAATTCACCATTTTCACCTAGAAATCAAAAGAATTTCCATAGCTACTAAGAGAGAAAATTGTTAAGGAGACCATGGGGAGTTAGAGTATCAAGCTGGATTCAAGAAATAGAAGCTGGAGGAGAGAGAAAATCAAGTTAAAGATTAGTATCAATAGAACAAGGTAAGTATATCAAGATTTCAATATGTTTTTAAGTTTGTTATTATTGACAAAGCATGGAAATAATGTTATAGTAGAGTTTTCTTACATAAGGTCCTATGTTCTTGATATGTTAGTGAAGAGAAAATAAGCGAAAGTGATGAGAAATGGTGTAGAAAAAGAAAATAAGGGTGTTATAACATGGTAATTAATATCTTGTACTAAAACAGTTTTGGACAGCAGCAGTAGTCAAAATTTTAAAAATCATAAAAAAATTGTAGAAATCTAATTATAGGATGAATAAAATATGAAATTAAAGCTTATTAAGTCTAGTTTCTTATAGAAGAAATGATGTAAGCAATGGAATTGAAACCATGAGATATGATGAATTTTGTGAGACAAGGTCAGAATGATTTCGAGTTCCCCTGTTCTGACTTTATAAAATCATAAAAAATTGGATAGAAATAATTATGGGATTAAATTTATATTTTTAGAATACTGAATGAGTCTATTTTCAATAGAAACAAACAGGAACATCATTCAAATTCTGTACAAGGAGATAATTAATTTTTAGTGAAGAAGGGCCAGAACTGTCAGACAGCAGAATAGGGGTAATTTTAAAGAATAAACTGTACTTATTGGCTAAAACAAAAATTATGAAAATGTTATGGTAATAAGATATATGAGTCTAGTTTCAGGAAAAATTAGTAGATCTTAATTTCGAGTTCTATAGCTCCAAATATGAATAATTTAGTGACTATGACACAGATGGACAGCTTGAATATTCATAAAAGTAAATAATAAAAAAATATAGATAATGTTACTTACAAGTGTGTTATATACATTAAGGATGTGGAATGGAGAGGAGGAGGAGGAAAACATATATGAATATTCATTTAGCATGGCTAATTTGCTTATTTTAGGCTCAGGGACTAAATTGAATAAAAGTAAAAATTTATGGGTAATTTTGTAAAAATATCAAAAATGACCAAATTGCGTGAAATGGATACTTTTATTATTTAAATTACAAAATAGGGGGAAAACATGTTTTTGGGATTAAATTGAAAAGTGTTGAAATTATGAAAAATTCTGATATTTTACAGAATTCATGGATTGTTATCAATATGTATGAGAATAACATCTGGAAATAAGGATTAAATTGCAAGAATTTTATTTTCCTGACCCTAAGGATGAAATCGTCATTAATTAAAAGTTTAGGGGCAAAATAGTAATTTTTTCTAGAGCATTAATTAAATGCATTAGAATATGAAATGAATGAAAATGATGATTAAATTTATTTATAAAGATCCGGACGACTCAAATATGATACTTGATCGTAGAAAAGAAAAGATATCGGATTAATGAAATTATAAACACAAATAAGCAATGAGGTAAGTTCGTGTAACTTGAATTATATTCTTAAATGCTTGAAATGTATGTTATTGATGTGAATATGATTTGAAAGTTCATTGTATGAAAATTTATGAAACATTGATATATTTGATAAAAGAGGAAGAAATCTCGGTTGAATGAAAGGAAATTTCGATGGATCTCTGAAAAGGAATTGACGGTAAAAAGGATCTAGCCCGGACGGGTGATCCTATCCTGATGTAGCCCTCCCGAAGAATATGTGTAAAATGGATTTAGCCCGTACGGGTAATCCGAATTAGGGTCTGAATTTAGCCTGGACTGGTAATTCAGATCCAAGCTCATTAGAGTAATTGTCGTTGTAGGGATTTAGCCTGGACTGGTAATCCTGACAATACTCTATAAGTTTATATTACAGGGGATTTAGCCTAGACTGGTAATCCCACTATAAGGATGAGGTTCGTGGGAGTGTGCTCTCTGATATGAAATGTGTAAGACCATGGTTGAAAGATACCATGGCAACCTGATATGAAATGTGTAAGACCATGGTTGAAAGATACCACGGCAACCTGATATGAAATGAATAAGACCATGGTTGAAAGATACCATAGCAACATGACGGGAAATGAATAAGACCATGGTTGAAAGAAACCATGGCAGCGTGACATGAAATGTGTAAGACCATGGTTGAAAAATACCATGACATCATGTTAAAGATAAATAAGACCGTGGATGGGAGACGCGATGACATCTATTGAACAATTGATATTCAGGTCATATGTATCAGATGACGAATGGTTATATGAAATAGTTGTGTTAAATGTTTATAAGAACTGGTCATATGGAAATATATGTACAAAATAGTTGTATGAAATAATTATGAAGATAGATAAACAAAATAACAATAAGTACATGGAATATAATTTATGTTATGTTTGATATAAACTTTACCGGAATAAATATACATAAAATATATGGAAATCATGGTGCATGAAATATTGATATAATGAAATGATTGATATATACTTATGAAGAAACGGTAAGAGAATGATATGTTTCATGACATGTACATATATGATTATCTTTGATATGTTAATACAAGGAAATTATGTAAGTAAAGACAATTATTAAACTCAAGTGTAACATGTCGAGAAAATAAGTAGATAAATGTTGAATTTATATGAAATATATGCAAGTATACTAACTGTACAGGCCAATTTTGGGCCATCCCCAAAACCCAATAACTGACCTACCCTAATCCAAAAACCCCTAACCCAATAAGCCCATTAAACAAAACAAGCCCAAACCAATACCAAAACCCTAGCCCAACTATTTCAAAATTTTTCAGCAATCAACCTTCAGCCGCAGCTCAGCCCCCCAGGTGTGCTGCCGAACCTCTAGGCCAACCATTGGCCACCTTGCGCACTACCACCGTCGCACGCCCCACGCATGCCCCTCTCCTCCATGCGTCTGACACCCCTCAAAGCCTGCAAACAAGCAAGAAAAGAGGACACAAAAAGACAAAAACCATGTGCAAACAGCAAAGGAGATAGCAGAGAAACAATAGCGAAATCAGCTATAAAGCCTTGGGGAGGAACCCGATTGAACGGGGGGGTGTTTTAAAAAAAGAGGTTCTTCTTTTTTGATAAAAAAAAGATATTGTAACACAGATATTAGAGATCGGAAACAAACATAAACAAAGGGTAGCAAGAAATCAAAAAAGGTTGATTTTCACTTTCGTTCTAAGATCTGAGTTCATTTATTTTGTTTTTTTATTTTTCTTTTTTATATACGAAAATAGACAAAAGTAAAAGAAAAGAACTAAGGAAACCTCACCTGAAACCACGGACGCGTCGCCGGAGAACCTTCTCCATCGTGGCGATCGGGTTCGAAGGAGAGGGCCACGGGTTTCTCTCTTGGCTCCCAAAGGACGTCGAGGTGCTTGGCCTTCGAAGGGCTCCCAAGCGGGGTTTAAATACCCACGGTCGTGCGTCGCCGGGCACCGAAAATAGCGGCGATACGGTGGGCGGTGAGATAGCCCGATCAGCTGAAGCAAAGAGAGAGGGAGAGAAGGCAAAAGGCCCTCAGTTTCTTTTAAAGAGAAACTGAAATGAAGAAAAGAAACTAACTTAAAGGCTAGAAGCAAACGGCGCCGTTTGGGAGTGGGGGGTCCAGGTGCCAAAACGACACAGTTTTGGACCTCCCACACGCGACCCGCCCTACGCCCACGGAGGATCCGCGCATTTTGACCGAATGGTCTATTTGCGCATGGGATCCCTCTACTTTCTTGGCGCATTTCAATGTGTCCTCCCTTCCTTTTATTTCGAATTCGCCCCAAATTTGTGTTCCAAAATTCAATATAGTCCTTTTTTAATTAATCAACTTTATTTTTATTATTAATTCTATTATTGCTACTTATTATTATTGCCATTATTCTATTATTTCTTATATTTTATCGTTATTGTTGTTACTATTTATATCACTGTTTTACATAATAGTTATAATCATTATTATTCTTTATTTGTTATTGTTGTTATTCTATTATTGTCATTATTGCTAATATTGGAGCTATTTTTGTCCTTATTATTTTATTGATATCATTGTTTTCTATGTCATTATTATTGTGTTATCATTAGTATCACCACTATGTCATCAAATCAATCAATTTTATATTAAATTTGTCATATTATATTATTTTATTTTCTTGTTTCTTATCTACATTATTATTACTATTATTATTGGCATTATTTTGAATATATCACATATTCTAAATCATTACCAATTTTAAAAATTTTGCATATATGTTATTTCTTCTGAATCATCATACGTAATATTCATTTTAAATTTTTATATGTATCTTTATACTCTAAATTATTATGTATATATATACGTACTCATACATACTTAAATATATTTCTCACATTTCATAATTCTTATATACTTACATATATTTATGCATATTTTACATCATATACATACTTATATATATTCTTTATATTCTTAAAAATGCTTTTTGTATATTTCACATATTTTATGATTCACATACATATACTTTATGTTATCACAATTTGTAAATATATATAAACACATATTTACATTTTTATTTTTATAATACTTACCGATTTTTTTATATATGTATATGTTTATCTATGTTTTCATATTCTATAATTTATACGCATTTCTTATTTTATGGCTTAAAATTATACATGCATATACATTTATACATAATTGTATTTATTGTCATCATTGTTATTTGGTGTTTGTTTATTTATTCATGTACACTTGTGCTTTTTTCTAAAATGTTAGTTCTATTTATTTATTTGTATGCTTTGTTTATGTAATCGCCTCGTCATTTCATTTTGCCTATTGTATTGTTGTTACTCACTTTACTTTGCTCACCTTGTTGTATTCGTTATTGTTTTGTCAAGCATTGACACTCAACACCAAAAGAAATTTTTTCTAAATAAGGCAATATTTCGCGTTTGGAAACTCGAGAAAACGTGCCCTAACGTGCTGGGTTTCGATTTCTCGTTTGACTAAATAGCCAAATATCCTCTCAAAGCTTCAAAGTATGGTTTCATTAAACTATAAGGTGATCTTGGTTTCGATGGTTTAGAGTATCGTGTCCTAACGTGTTGGATGTGATATTCCTTCGGAACAAGAGAATCTCATGTTTCAATTCACGATATCAGATTTTCTTTTAAGGATCGTATTTTTTTTAAAACTCTTCAAATTTTCAATTTTCGACACTAAGACACTAATTAATCAACTAGGTACCAATTTTGGGCGTATCGAGGGTGCTAATCCTTCCTCGTGCGTAACTGGCTCCCGAACTCATTTTTCTGAATTTCGTAGACCAAAATCGTTGTTTTAATAAAATTAAATCATTTATTAAAAACAACCACTTTTTGAGGTGACCCGATCACACCTCGTCAAAAAAGGATTGGTGGCGACTCCCGTTTTCATTCTTTTTTTTTAAATCCAAGTCGACCCCGTTTTCATCAAAAAAATGATGTCAACACTAACAATGATGTTGTTTGACGCTTAGACAAGTGTCAAGCTATTGATTGAATGGTAACATGTTTAATTATAAGAAGTATTGAAATGGTAAGTACTTAGATGAAAATAAAATTTAAGATTTTGCGAAATTTTTTTTATAATCCCCGATTTAATTCTGGTTGGTTTTTAATGTATGTTTAGGGCTTCGAGGGCCCAATAGAGAGACATGATTATTTTCAAAATATGAATAATAAATGATTCAGAATTATCTGAAAATATTTCGTAAACTCCGGTAATGCCTCGTACCTATTATGGATACGGTAGGGGGTGTTACAGGATCAAATTGCAAATATGTATGTAATTATTGTATGAATCACTTGGATTTGACATGTTTAAAAATATATATTATTAAAGTTTATGAGGACTATTTCTTTTACACTGACAAATCCAAGTTGTTTATGTGGTAAGTAAACAAAAGTTTACAAATTTGACTTATGTTTTTTAAAAATATCTCCATGTTAGATTTGAGTCGGCATTTAACTCTCAAGCTAATGATGAGGTCAATGAAAGGATGTAATATTAATACTTTGAAAATGCTTGGTGCAAATTAACCTTGTAACTAACAAAGAAAATAATAAAAGTTTATGCATGACAATGGAGCTTGGGGATCAATGTTATAAAAACCAAATCGAAAATTGAATAGATCTAACTTCCAAATTTCTATTCAACCTTCAAATAATTTTTTTATAAGGAAAAGAAGGTAATCAAATTGTCTTAATCAACAAACTCTTACATGAGAGGTACCTATTTTATCTTCTAATAATAGTTTCCTAACATGAAAATTAGGAAAATCAATAATTCTAAGTTCAGCATCTTCACTAGTACAAGTTTTATGTAACCAATCTGCCACCATATTCCTTTCTCTTGGAACATTTTGAAATTTTACCATTTGGATATGTCTTGTTGCTTCGTTAATCTTCCTAATAAGAGTAATGGATGGATGGATAATTCGTGTTGCTCTCCTTCATAATTTCAATAGCCATCAAACAATCACTTCCCATGAGTACCTTGGTGTAGTTTCTAATCTGAACTATTTCTAGCCTACGTAGGATAGCCCATAATTTCGAATTAATCACATTTACTTTACCATAAATTTTTTTTGAATTCTCCATTTGTGTACTTTAATGGCACAATTCACTAGCAATGCTTAGTTTTATTCCAATTACCATAAATAAAGTCATTTTATCATCATCTCATCCATAAATAAAATCCTAACTATGTGATCTTGTGTGGTGCAATCCACTGTGCAAACCATCCTCATTTGAACCACTGAATAGTTGGTGACAACTATAAAGTGCTCTAGTTTGCTGATAATGCCACGTGTGGAAAAATGATCCTTACAAAATTGCTTCAATTGGTTGCATTTTATAATTGGTAATAACAAAAGTTACATTTCAAAGCATTTGAAAATTTCCTCTTTTATTAAAGTATGAATGAAGTAGATACTTAGAATGGTATCAACCAATGTAAAGGTAAAATTTCGAATAGTATTCAAAATGGAAGAAAAGGCAAGTGAAGGAAAAGAAAACTTGGCATTATTGTTTTTAGTGAAGTTTTTGCCTTTATTTCCTTTTTGTATAATTAACTAGAAGTGGTTTAGAATTTGTGGTTGCTTAGGCCATTGAATGTAGAATATTTGGGGTTTACGGTTTTGAAAAATATAGTTTGAGATTTGTTGTAAATTTGGAGAGAGAAAGAAATAAGTGAAAATGTAGATTTTGATTTGAACGACTAGCCGGTTGCGAGTGTTAGATCTATTGAGGTAGAATTTTAATTCAATAATCATCCAAAAAAGGAAGACAAATTTGATGGGACACATGGTTTTGATGAAAATTTTAAGGGCAAAGATGTAATGGACTTAACAACAGTAGATGTTGAAGGTATGGAGTTTGAAGTAATCTTATTTTACAAGACCTATGCACCCAAGGTTAGTTTTAGTGTTGAATTGGGAAGGATAAGAGAGACCATCACACAAAGGAAGTGAGTATAGAAATGGATAAATAATAAGAAAAGATTTAAAAGCTAAGAGTTATGAATGCAAGACTCAAATTAGATTTTAACTTAATACAATTACACAAAGATAGGTAGTCACTAAATTTGAAAAGGATCACAATCATGAGATGGTAAAACCCTCACAAAAAAAGCTTGTTAAATTGAATCATTCTGTGAAGGTGCAAAAGTAGAAGCAACGTCAATAAAAATATATGGAATCCTAAAATGATACATACAATTAGTTTCCTAAAATGCTTCTTCAAATTGCTATAGTATACATACATATACATATATAATTATATTACAAGGTCCAAGTTAAAAATAGAAATAAACAATAATATTTACATTATATTTTAACATTTGGCAATACATCATCTTTACACATGTCAAAAGATGATTATAATAAAAAAATTTTATAATTGAATTAGTTGTTGAACTAATTAAGTCATCGATTTGTTAGTCTAATCAATTTGACCGGTTCATTAGATTCGATAAATTAAATCAATATAAAAACTATAAAAAATAAAAAAATCAATTCATTTGATTTTTAATCCGAATCAATCGATTTAATGTTTCTCTTCAAATCGATACTCCAATCAATCAATCTGATTTGTTTTGAATAATTATGATTATCTTCCTTTCATTTCTATATACAAATGAAGTTGAAACATGTACGTGATAGACAACTCCATGAAATTGACCAACTCCATAAAATTGACCTTTCATTACAGAGAATCGATGATGACGGGTTTGATAAATTAATATTTTTTCATATGCTAATGACTTCTTTGGTCAAAGCTCTTGCTTCCTAATTAAAAAGGACCTCCTATTAAGTGATCGTATTTACATGATTATGAAAGATGGTGATGATGGGTTTTACCATATGAGAGATTTGATATTTAATTCACATTGTATCTAATAGTAAAAAAATTTTAAGATTTTGGACTCGAGTTTTATGAATGAAAAGATAATTATTAAAATATATTACAAATATTATAAAAAATCATGATATATTCACTAATATTATTAATTTGTTACATTTTAATCATTAGAAAAGGCAAAGGCTTGCGGGGGCCTCGACTAATGTTACTAGAAATTATGAAGAAGTTTCAAATGTTTTATCGGCTAGCTCTGCGGGGCAGAGCAGCAGGTCGCAATGAAAGTTCTAAGCTGGAACGTTCTTGGGTTGGGGAGACCACGGACAATTAATAGGCTTAAAATTAAATTACAAGCCATTAATCCCCAGATTTTGTTTCTTATGGAGACAAAATTAAGTTCGAATAAGATGGAAATAGTACGATTGAAGTGTGGTTTTGAAAATGGCATAGACATTGCTGCGGTTGGTTCTAAAGGGGGTTTATCTCTTGGTTGGAAAGGAAATAAGCTAGTTTGGCTTAAAAGTTATTCTTCGTTTCATAATGATGTTGAGGTGCAGGATACGGATTGTGGAGATGTTTGACGACTTACGGGGTTTTATGGGAATCCTAACGAACGGTATCCAAGCCAGTCTTGGAATTTGCTTCGGATGTTGGGCAATGAATGTAAGCTTCCTTGGTTCATGGTCGGAGATTTTAATGAAATCATGAATTCTTATGAAAAAAAGGGTGGCAGGCTTAGATCAGATCGCCAAATGTCTATGTTTCAAGATGTGTTGGAGGTCTGTGGTCTCAATGATATGGGCTTCATTGGCAGGTGGTTTACGTGGGAGCGAGGGCAGTTTTTATTGACTAACATCCGAGAATGACTTGACAGAGGCGTTGCGTCACTCAATTGGATGTCTCTCTTTCCTTGTTACCAAATGGAGCATTTAAGTCATTCTTTCTTGGATCATTGCCTGATCCTTTTAGATACTCTTGGTTGTGAAAATGATGGTCAATTGCTTAGATCCAGAATTTTTCGTTTCAAGGCCAAGTGGTGTTTAGAGCAAAATTTTGAAGAGGTGGTACAATCGAACTGGTATGGTTTTGATGGAAGTGTATTTGACAAACTCCAATTTATGGGACAATGGTTTCAGCAATGGAGCAGGTTAAGGAGTAGGGAGGAAAAGGCTTTTATTTTGGATTTGGAGGAACGACTTCAAGAACTTTATGGTAGAGACCCTTCTAATGAGGTCTTAGCGAAAATTACGGAGGTTTAAACTGGTCTTAATCTGGAGATGGATAAAGAGGAGATTTTTTAGGAGCAACGAGCCTAGGCTAATTGGCTGAGACACATGGATCGAAATACTAGTTTTTTTAATAAAGTTGTCGTTTAGTGCTTTCATTGTAGTAGGATTTCAGGTTTGGAATGAGAGGATGGGTGTTGGGTCTCAACGATTAAGGAAATGCTTCAGCTTGCTTCGAATTACTTTATGCATTTATTTACGGCTTCCAGCCTAGGGGAAGATGTACGATTGTTAGGAATGGTGGATAAGCGAATTTCTAATGGTATGAATGAATAGTTGCTTAATCTGTTCACGAAGGAAGAAATTACGCGGGCAGTAAAGACCATGTCGCCTTTAAAGGCTCCAGGTATTGAAGGGTTTCCAGTAATTTTTTACCAAAAATATTGGCATATAATTGGTCCCAAAGTTTCTAAGTATTGTTTATCAATTTTAAAAAGGGAGATAGACGTGGAGGAAATCAATAAAACCCGTATTGTTTTAATCCCAAAAGTAGAGAAACCAAAAAACCTCACCCATTTCAAACCTATAAGCCTTTGTAACATTATCTATAAGATTATTGCAAAGGTATTGGTAGATCGCATGAGCCTCATTTTGAAGGTCTGTGTTAGTGAATCCCAAAGTGCCTTTATTCATGGAAGACATACTTTGGATAATTTGCTCATTGCCTATGAGGTCTTACATTCCTTCAAGATGAAGAAAAGAGGTCGAAAGGGAAATTTTACGCTTAAAGTTGATATGTGTAAAGCGTATGATCGCGTTGAGTGAGATTTTTTTGTTGGAATGATGAGTCATTTAGGATTTCATTCTGATTGGGTTGTCCTCATTATGATGTATGTTTGATCAGTTTCTTATACGGTGGGGATTAATGGGGAACCTAGCAAGTGGTTTTCTCCTTCGAGAGGTTTGAGGCAAGGGGATCATCTAAGCCCATACCTCTTTTTGCTCTGTGCAGAAGGTTTCTCTACATTGCTTCATAACACTCAACAGGAAAATTTAATGCAAGGAGCTCTTATAGGAAGAGAAAGACTTTTGATAAATTATTTGTTTTTTGCAGATGATTGCATTCTGTTTAGAGATGCGTCGGAAGAGGGGGCTATTATGATGTGGAGCATTTTATCGAAATATGAACAGGCTTCAGGACAGAGGGTAAATTTTGAGAAGTTTCTCATTTATTTTGGCGCTAATGTGGAACCGAGGATTAGGGAGTTGTTGACTGGCATTTTAGGTGTTCGAATGGCTAAAAATTTGGAGAATTATTTAGGGTTTCCTATGATGATTAGTAGGAAGAAGAAGTGGGCTTTTGCTCATTTTGTGGACCGGTTTAGGAAAAGAATTGAAGAGTGAAGTTTGCGCTATTTATCTATGGGTGGTAAGGAAGTTTTTATCAAATCGATTCTACAAGCTATCCCCGTCTATGTTAAGCAGTGTTTTGCTTTACCTAAACTGCTTTGTCGCAAGTTAAGGGTCTCTTAAACAAGTTCTAGTGGTCTAGCAACAAATCGATAAAAGGGATTCACTGGAGTAATTAGAACGCATTATGCAAGCCCAAATGCGCTGATGGGATGGGCTTTCGAGATTTAATTTTTGCAATCGTGCTTTGTTAGCTAAAAAGTTTGGTGCATTTTTCTAAGCCCGATTGTCTTTTATCGAGGGCTTTAAAAGCCCGTTATTTTTCTTCATAGATATTTTCTCAGCAAAGGTTGGTACTTACTCTTCTTTTACCTGAAGGAGTATTTGTAGTGCTTGGAAGTTGATCGCTGATGGACTCGTTTGGCGTATTGGTAATGGGAATAGTGTGAATATCTAGAACGACCCTTGGTTGCTTGGTCATGACAATAACAGGTTATCAGTACAAAATATTAATATCTCATGGACTACTGTGAACCATTTGATCGATGCTGAGACTAATACTTGGAAAAAAGGAGGTGATTCGAATACTGTTTGATGAAGACCAAGCGAATCAAATTTTTTTTATTCCACTTGTTTGTTAGAGAACGCAGGACATGTTGGTCTGGAAATTTGAGGCCTCTGAGAACTACTCAGTGAAAAGTGGGTACAAAGCCAAAGACTAGTAGCTATACTGGATACAAAGATGACAAATACAAAGACTTCTACAAAATTCTTTGGGAGTTACAGATCCCTGCTAAAATTAAAATCCATTCATGGAGATTCATTAGCAACTATGTGCCACATTTTGTCAATCTTTTTCAAAGGCGACTTCTTGTAGATGTGGCTTGTCCTCTCTGTAAAGAAGCCCCGGAGGATTCTGATCACCTCTTATGGACGTGTGGAGTTTTGCAGCAGTTATGGGTCCCCTCAACGTTAGCTCTGTTCCGAATGATTTCACCTCTCATGGCAGAGATAATTTTATCAATAAGTTTATTGAGACGGATGTCAGTCTGAGACAGACCCTTATTATTTCTTTATGGGCTCTTTGGCACAAAAGAAATAAATTGATATATGAAGGAATTAAGTACTCCAAGCAGGATCTTGTTGGTTTTATCCGAGGGTATTGTCAGGAAATATCTTCTTGTCATACAAATCCGAAGTCGTTTCCTATCTCTACGAGGAATCAGCTATGGCGTCCCCCTAACAGTGGGACGTCCTTCCTAAAAGAATCAAGAATTTCTTTTGCAGTTGTTCTTGCAAGAAATAATGAGGGGCAGTTTTTTGGTATGTGCACTTACCCTTTCGGCGATGTGGTGGACGCGATTGTTGCGGAAACGAGAACCTGTGAGAGGGCCATGCTTTTTGCGGCTGATCTGGGGTGGAAGAGGATTCTTTTGGAAGGGGACTCTCTGACAACTATTAAGAAACTGAACTCAGAGGAGGAGGATAGATCTATCCTTAGACCAATTATTAATAACATTCGTGTTCTTAGGAAAAAGTTTGAGAATGTCTCGTACCTGCTTGTACCGAGGGTGGTTAATAGTACAGCGCATACCTTGAGAGCTTTTGGTCTCAAGAACCACCGGAATCAGTTCGGAAAATTATGGAGAAAGATTTGGAAGCCTAGGTTCAGAGAGGTTGAGGGGTTGGGCATTCTTTGAAGAGGGAGAAGGCGCTGTAGACTCTCCAAGGTTAGGTTTCAAAGATGTTTTACTTCTTTGTTCGATATCTGAGTAATTCTGTGTGGGAAAGGTAGCCATATCGTCAGGGGCGTAGCCAGGGGGCTGGCATAGGCCCCGGTCCCCCCTAAAGCATAAAATTGTATTTTAGGCCTTTAAATTTTTTTAAAAATTTTAAATTAGTAAAAGTAAAATTACACTTTGACCCCCTAAAATTATAAAAATTTGATTTAATCCTTTACAAATTATAAAAATATAAACTATAAAAAATTAAAATTTCATCTGACCCCTCTATAAGACCCAAATTTGCCCGGCCCAACAAATTAAAATCAAACCTAAATCCTACCAATTCACAAACCCAATTACAAAATCAGACCCAAAACTAAGCCCAAATAATAAAAACCCTAGCCCAATACAACCTAAACTTATTTTTTTTAAAAAAAAAAAGACAAAACCCTAGCCACCTTGCCTCCCACTTGCACCTACTCCACCACCTTGTCTCCCACTTGCACCTACCCCATCAAATAGAGAAGAGACATAGAATGATAAGAAATGTATGTAAGATGGCTATAAAAGCAAAACCAAAAGTCCATTGTAGAAAAATGAGGAGGAAAGAATTGTATTTTTGAAAGGTTTTTTTGATACAAAAAAAAAGAGAAGAATGTAAAAGCAAAAGGTTTGCAAGCAAATCTGAAATAAAAAAAGCGAGTATTGAAGAAGAAAAGATTCAAACGCGTTAAGGTTTTTATTTCTTTTTTCTTTTTTATTTTCACTTTTTTTTGTACATATAAACATTTTTCTTTTTTTCTTTTCTTTCAAAAATAGTATACATATATTTAGATATAAAAATAAAAAAGAAAACAAAAAATAATACATTTTTTAAATTCCGGCCACCGTGCGGCGGACGGCGCCTGGGTATTGACCGGACCATGGCCGGAATGGGGAAAGAGGGAGAGAGTTGAGAGCTTTGTTTTATTTTTTTAATTATTTATATTATTATTATTATTTCTCATGTATATATTATTATTTATATTATTATTATATTATATATACCATCTCCATATTTATTTATATTATTACTATCATTATTGTTACTTCTATTATTTTTTATTTCTGACTACTATTATTATATATATATGTATTATTGTTTGTATTATTATTATTATTATTATTATTATCACCCCTATTATTATTACTTTACTTTTGTATTCTAATATATTATTAATATTACTCATATTTTCATTATTTTTGCTATTACTATTATTATATATTAATGTATATTTTTATGTATATATATATTTATATATAGTATTGTTTTTTTATTACTTTAGTTTAATATTTTTATTATATTTGTTTTTTGTATTTCTATATTTATTATTATTATATAGTAGTGTGTATTTCTATTATATACATATATATATATATATTTTTATATATAGTATTATTATTTACTTTACTTTAATATTATTATTATTATCATTATATCCAACCCAATAATAATTCTTTCATAAAAGTAATATTCCGTTTTTGGTAATTCGAGACAATCATGCCCTAACTTACTGGGTTTCGATTTTTCTCCTTTAACCTAAATAACGGAATACTCTTTTAAATCGCGACATGAGTTTTGAAAAATGTTTATTCTCGGAGATACGAGGTGTTGTGCCCTAACTTACCGGGTATGGCATTTTGTTACCTCGAAATAAGATTTTTGCAAGTAAAGGCAATATTCGGTGTTTGGAAATTCGAGGAAACGTGCCCTAACTTATTGGGTTTTGATTTTCCTGGTTCACCTTAACTAACTGAATAACCTTTTGAAATACACGAATTTTTATATAAAAGGCAAGCTCGCTCTCGAAAATTCAAGATGTCGTATCCTAACTTACTGGATGTGACATTTTATATTGTGAGACGAGAAGGTATTTAACATTTGAGCATTTTCTTTACAAAGAGGGATCGTATTTTAAATTCTTTCAAGTTTTCAAATTTTCGACACTAAGACACTAATTAATCAACTAGGTACCAATTTTGGGCGTATCGAGGGTGCTAATCCTTCCTCATGAATAACCGACTCCCGAACTCATTTTCTGATTTTCGTAGACCAAAAATTATCGTTTTAGTAAATCTTAACTTTTATTAAAATGATTAATTTAAGGTGATCCGATCATACCTCATAAAAAAATTGGTCGTGACTCCTCTATTCGTTTTTATTTCTAAAAATCTAAGTCAATTCCTCTTTTTTAAAAAAAATGTTTACGACACCCTCTATAAAAATTTTTTGACTTTTGCCCCTACATATCGTCTTATATTTCTATTGGCCCTTCGATTTTGATGCGGGGTGGTTTTTAATCGTGGTTTGGTTTCCTATGTGCTTGCGTGTTTGGTTAGTTGGTTTTGTTTTTTCTGAGTGCTACTATAATGCTTTTAAGTTTTTTTGTCGTTTCATTTCTTCTGTTTTGTATTTTGGACATTTATTACCTCTGTCCTGTTTCTTTTAATGAAGGAATATCAGTTTATTTGCAAAAAAAAAAAAAAATTGAAGGTCAAATTCCATAACTAAACCCTATACTATTTCTTTTCAAGCAACAATTAAAAAACTCATCATTAGTTGTATTAAATCATTATCCATGTTAGCTAAGCACTACTAACCGTAGAAAATATAAGCAAAAGATAGCAGAAAGATTTGGTATAAGCCAAGAAAAACTGCCCATATCTCTTCGTCTTGATTGAAGAAGAAGAAGCTATGGAAAACCAAAACAGGTCGGGAACTGCAGGAAAAGCTATAAGATGCAAAGGTTGTTTTGCATTTCTGGTTTTTTCTATTACCTGGATTCTCTGTTTTTCTATTACCTGCCTGTCTGATTCGTTTGTTTTCATGATATAAACAGCTGCAGTTTGCAGAAATCCGGGGGAACCACTCATGATAGAGGAAATTGAGGTTGAGCCACCTAAGGCTTGGGAGATTAGAATAAAAATACTCTGTACTTCTCTTTGTCATACTGACGTTACCTACTGGAAAATGTCCACTGTAATTATATAAAACTTTTATCTTTCTTTATACTGTTCTGAGCAACCAAAAATTAAAGAATACTGTATCGGTTTCCTGTAGGGACCATTCGCATTTTTTCCCATGATTTTTGGGCGTGAAGCTGTCGGGTAATTCAACTATACTTTACACATGCTTTTGTTTAAACCATTTTAGACTGTAATATCTTGGTGGGTTTCAAGTGTTGTTGAGAGTGTAGAGGAGCATGTGGAGGAATTTCAGGAAGGAGATATGGTGGTGCCTGTGTTTCGTCCGAATTGCAGAGAATGTAGAGACTGCAAGTCCCAAAAGGGAAATGGTTGCTCCATATTTGGTGGGGAATTGGTCCCTGCAATGCCAAGGGATAAAACAAGTAGGTTCAAGGGGATGAATGGGGAGACTTTGTACCATTTCTTGTCAGTTTCCAGCTTCAGTGAGTACACAGTGGTGGATGTGGTTAATGTTGTGAAGATCTCACCGGAATTCCCAGTTGATAAAGCTTGCCTCCTTAGCTGCGGAATATCCACCGGTAAGAACCATATAACTCAATGTTCCCATCAAGGACCCTTTGCTTTTTGCCTGCTAATCTGATATCTTAATGTGGATGATAGGGATTGGAGCAGCATGGAAGGTGGCAGACATTGAAGAAGGCTCCACTGTCGCCATATTTGGCCTGGGAACCGTTGGACTGGCGGTACTCCATATAATAATTCATCTTTCTTTGAATTATGTCAATGAAATATGCTAAATCATTTGCAAATCCATTCATGTATATCAGGTTGCAGAAGGGGCAAGGTTACGTGGAGCTTCAAAGATCATAGGTGTAGATTTGAATCAGGAAAAAATTGAGATAGGTAACACTACTATTTATCTTAATTATGTTGATAAAACATCAAAATATTTGCCGAAAAAAGTAGTCTATATAAATTATAAAACAGATATAAAAGATGTTATCGAAAGTGTTCTTTTTTATCGTAGGGAAACAGTTTGGAGTTACTGAATTCATCAATCCCACGACATGTGGAGAGAAAAAAATCAGTGAGGTTAGTTCTCAAAATCCCAAAATTTCAATCTAACCTCATAGATTCATATAATTTTTCTATATTTTAATATTTATAATCAGATGTGTCCAACAAGAATAAATTAGTTGGCAATGGTATTATATTCATATTTATAGTCAATTGAATGAAATTTTGTATTTTCCACCAAATTTTTATTTTGATTGTTCTACGTACCAAACCTTTGAAAAGGAATTATATGAGACTCTCATTTCACCTTATTCCTATCCCTATCCCTATTCCTTTTATTTTCAGCTTTTTCTTCTTAAAAAAAATTAAATCTAATTAAAAATACTAAAAATCAGAAGGTAAAATTTAATTTATCATTCTCCTATTAGAAAGCAATATGTAAAATCCTTTCTTAGCCTTATATTAAATTGAATAAAAAACGTGGATATTATATAATTATATAATATTTATATACCATCTTCAATTCGAAAAAGGTTAAAAAGTGAAGAATCAAATTATCCTTTTAAATTAAAATATTTTAATTTTTTTAATATATTTATTTCTCTATTAAAATCTTTAATTATTAACTTCTTGAAATAATTTAATGTAATTACATATATAATTTTTTATTTTATTTATACTTAAATTAATAAATATGTTAAAATAGAGTTTACATAAACTAGTTTATGTTAAATTTAATAAAATTTAAATATATAATTTCTTTTAGTTTATTTAAATTTAAAATTATTGAACTTTTCTTTATTTGGTTATATAAAATTTTTAAAATTTTTAAGTAATGTTTTTAATTAATAATTTTTGTATTTATATGAATAAAATAGTAATTATGTAATTATACATTAATATATATTATTATGTTGAAAATATTTTTAATTAATAACTATTTTATTTATATATAATAAAATTTTATTTTAATTTTATAATATTAAAATTTACCCTAACCAAGCTCCTCCTTTTCCTCGCGCGAAAGAGTTATTAATAATATTATTAATTTTATAATATTAATTTGATACATATTGTCTCTTTTTGACACAATGTTTAAAACAACTCGTAATCCCTCCATAACCTATAAATAGGATGAGGATGCACCTCAGAGCACTCAAATCACATCTCCTACATTGACAACAATAGTCATGCCAATTAAACTAAAACTTAATCGACAATAATATCACATATATATTTTTCAGGTGATTAAGGAAAAAACAGATGGGGGAGCTGACTATTGCTTTGAGTGCATTGGATTGGCTTCACTAATGGAAGATGCTTTCAATAGCAGTAGAGTGGTAGGTATATGTGAATTGTGAAGTGAAGCTGAAGCCAATGGCCTCTTTAACTTTTTCTTATTGGTTTAAATAAAAAAGCTAATTTAATTTGATGGTTGGTTTTTGGGGGAAATTTAACCAGAATTGGGGCAAGACAGTGATATTAGGATTGGAGATGCATCGCACACCATTACCTGTCAACACTTCTTTACTTCTAAGAGGCAGAAGTGTGACAGGGTGTTTATTTGGAGGACTTAAACCCAAATCTGACATTCCCTTCCTTGCTCAAAAATACCTACACAAGGTTTAATTTCATGCCCCTCTTTGCCTTGCAATTTCTTGGTGTAATTTGACAAGTTAATTTTTTTTGTATATTATATTGTTATATGCAGGAGCTTAATCTTGATGGATTCATAACGCATGAAGTTGGTTTTGGGGGATATCAACAAAGCTTTTGATTTACTGCTTGAAGGAAAAAGTCTTCGTTGTATTATACGGATGGATTAACCAATGATAGAATGGAAATTTGATAAAAATTTGAACCTACTTAATAAATTCCTATAGAATTGTATTTCAACTCCTTTATTGAAATAATAGCTAAATTAGCTCTTATACATTTCTGTTGAATAATGAAATGAAAAGTAATAATTTTTTTATGGGTTAACTATAAAAAGGTTACTCGATTATACCTTTCGTACTATTTTGGTCATCAAATTATTAATTTTTTTGATTTAGTCACTAAACTTTTCGAAATTAAATATTACAGTCATTTTGAGCTGACGTGGGCTTTTATTATTTATTGGTCTAATAACAAAATTAGCCCTATAATGTTTACACATTCTATTAATTTGATCCTAAATATAAAAAAAATCAACAATTTTAGCCCTTAATGTTTACAAAATTTGTCATTTTAGTTCTAATTCTAAAAATAAAAATAAATTTGGTCCTCAACATTTATAAAAATGTCAATTTAGTCCTAAATCTAAAAATCATTTTTAGCATTTTATAACTAATTGTCTAACCCATGTGAGATATTACAATAAGAAAAAGAGTATCGTCTTTCAAATCACTTGCAACAATTGCTTTTACTATAATTTATGTTTCACATTGGACCAAACAAATTGATTTGGAACCTATCTGGAATAACCGGTTACATATATTACTTCACAAACATGTAACATTCTTAATGTCTTTATTTTCTTTTGGATCTTTTTTTTGTTTGTATGTTTTATCCCAACTTTTTAAAATTCTTTTGCAAGTGATTAGAAAGGGTACTCTTAATTTTTGAGTTCGAGTTTGGAGCATGTTAAATTTTTTTAAAGTCAAGGTTGGGTTGGGTCAGGGTAGGGCATGGTGGTAGAGCACTGCATCGTTGTCAGGGTAAGTAAAAAACTGCTCCACCCTGTTGCCATCACTAGTTAGTCAATAGGTTATAAAAGGGCTAAAAATGACTTTTTAAAAATTTTTAGAGTTACGACTAAATTGAAAGATTTTGTAAATGTTGAGGGCGGAATTTATTTAATTTTTTAGAATTATAACTAAAATGTCAAATTTTGTAAACATTGAAGGCTAAAAATTGTTGAATTTTTTTTATATTTAGGATCAAATTTATACAATGTGTACTCATTAGAGGGATAATTTTGTTATTAAACCAACAAACAAAAGCCCACATAAGCTAAAAATGGCTAAAATATTTAATTTTAAAAAATTTAGTGACTAAATCAAATATTAATGGATAGGCTAATTTACATGTTTCAAAATGTGTGTGCTTTTAGTGCACTCAAATTCACATCTTCTTACATTGAGATCAATTCCCATATCAATCACTTAAACTTTGCTTAGCTTCATTTATCTATTTGAGTTCCAATGCTTCACCATCCACCCTTATACTTGTAACTTCATTTATCAGAAAATAAGTCTACATTAGTTAGGTATTGGTTATTATTAAGTAGATGGTTATTATATTCTAAAAAAATAAAGTCTATAGTTATCAGAAAATAAATCAAATATTAATTATCCAAACCATTCAGCATGAAGCATTTCAATAGAACATGGAAGATTAAATGACAACAAAGATAAATATCATCTATAATAAGAAAACACATAAAAAGATACAAGTTTGGTTTGATTGAAACCCTAACTTGGCAAATTATAATAGAAAGAGCCCACCAGAGACTGCTTTGACTATTGTTGTTCTTCTTCCTCGCGCTTCGCTGCTTCTTTAATCTCATCATCACCCTAATTAATGAAAGAATAATCAATTAAATTTTTTTAGAATTATCAATTTTGTTTTGGGCCAGAAGAATAGGTGGAAATTTTATTGACCTGCATGTCGGAGGTCCACAGAGTGAGATTGTCACGTAGCAGTTGCATGATGAGGGTGCTGTCTTTGTATGATTCCTCCCCTAGTGTATCCAACTCAGCTATTGCTTCATCAAACGCCTGTTTTCCAATCACAATCCAACACGTCAGCTACTCTCCATTTCAGAACTCTTTTTTTAAAAATACGAGTAGGTAACCCACCTGTTTAGCCAGTTCGCAAGCGCGATCAGGAGAATTGAGAATCTCGTAGTAGAAAACAGAGAAATTGAGGGCTAGACCGAGTCGGATCGGGTGAGTTGGAGCCAATTCGGCGTTGGCAATCTCCTAAGAAACAGAGAAAGAAGAAGGTTCAGCACGAACATTTTCATTAAAAAAAGTAGATCTCTAAGAAAATAAGGTTGGAAAGTGGAAACCTGAGCGGATTTATAGGCAGTGAGAGTACTCTCAGCAGCTTCCTTGCGTTCGGCGCTAGTTTTGAATTCAGCCAAATACCTGTGATAATCTCCCTTCATCTTAAGATAAAAGACCTTTGAATCTCCACCGGAAGCCGAAGGGATGAGTGTGGTGTCAAGGAGTTTCAAGATCCCGCCACAGATCGAGGAGAGCTCGGACTCGATCTTAGCCCGGTAATCACGTATAACGGCCACGTGATCCTCGTTACCACGGCTCTCCTCTTTCTGCTCGATGGAGGAGATGATGCGCCACGAAGCACGGCGTGCGCCGATCACGTTCTTGTAAGCGACGGAGAGGAGGTTGCGTTCTTCGATGGTGAGTCCCTCGTTGTCGGCGGCGGAAGCCGAGACTTTCTCCATGAAGTCGACCATTTCCTCGTAGCGTTCGGCTTGCTCGGCGAGTTTCGCCATGTAGACATTTTCTTCGCGAGTGGCGGCGGCCATTGTGGATTTTCAAATCAAGTTAGAGGGAAGAAAAGGTTTTTTGAAAATTTTAGAGGGTGAGAAATGTGGCAGTGATGGGGCAAGAAGAAATGTGGAGTGATGGATATAGGAGGCAAAAAGGACAGGGATTAAAAAGGACAAGTTGCCAAACACGGACTTTTCAGTTTTCTGAGCTGTTTTGAGCATATCAACAGCTGCTCTCCGTTACTTTCTTCTTCTTTTTTGTGTTCAAATATCTCATAAGTCCCTGTACTATTTATAAATTTAAAATTTAGTTATTATATTTTTATTTTTAGGATTTAATCTCTCTACTTTTTAATTTTAAAATTCAAGTTTAACAGTTAACAATAGTAAAATTATTTTATTAAATGTAATTTCATTACATCATTTTTTCCATCAGGAGTTTTTTTATTCTTTTAAAATATCACACAACCAAATTTAACAATAAAAATTTAAAAGTATTCGTAATTATTAATTAGACTTAAATTTTAAATTAAAAAAAAAGATTAAATTTTTAAAATTAAAAATATAAAGGTTAAATTTTAAATTTATAAAGAGTACAGAAAAGTATGGTATGTTTTAACGTTTTTTTGTCTTTTTGCTTTTTGACGGTGGAAAGATGAGTTTGAATTGGGCACCATAGTACTAGGCAATAATTATTACAACTGCAACGGATAGATTTATAGTTTATTTACTAGTGCTTAAAATAAATTTTTTTAGGAAGAAAATTTATGCTAAATAAATTATTTTTCGTTAAAATTTTTTGTTTTTCAAAATTTTTAAAATCAGAAATTAGAGATTTAACTGATGGCATGATTGAAAAAGTCTAAAATTGTTTCAAATTGATAAAAAAAAATTACAACAGGAAAATTTGGTTAAAATTTGAAAAAAAAGATTTTTTTTTTTAATTTTAATAAAAAGATTTTGTAATGGACAGTTTCAAAGACTTATTTCTCCTATTCCTTGACCCAATTTAAATTAACTTACAATTGATTAATCTTTTATTCACTAAAAATAGAAGTTGAAGATTGTAATTTTGTGAAATAACCACACGAAAATAAAAAAACGTATGTAAATTAAGGAATATTTTAATAAGGAATAGCAAATAACTATTATAGAAACCTAATTTAAATAAACTTACAATTGATTTCAACTTCCAAAAGTGTAAGATTATTAACATCCTAATTTAAGTGGAAAAATAACACTTGAAGTCCATATAAGTGCACACTCTAAATACCCATATAAGTGCTGAAAATACATAGTTTCGTCACCCTCTTATTTTATTTCCTGACTTTAATTATTTGCAGGGATCAAGCTACTATCGGTTTTCTGAAGGAACAAGTATGGGGAATTCTGTGCTAGATTGGGAATATCTACCAGAACTCTGTCTTCTTACTGTTCTTGAGAAAATAGATGAACCTATCAGTCGGTTTCAATTTGGTGCTATTAGCAAATATTGGCATTCACTGTTCAATACTTTTCTCGACATCAAGAGGCGATCGTCCACAAATCTAGTTCTAATGCTGATGATTCCATCCAAAAAGAGCGCCACAAAGCGAAAAATATACAGCCTACAAGCCAAATAAAAAATTGAGATTGAATTTCCCAAGCCTTATACATGGAGATACTGTTGTTCTTGTTATGGTTGGTTAGCTACAGTGGATGAGAGCTTCAATATAACTCTTTCAAATCCTTTTGAAAATCTTAGCATTCATCTCCCTCAGTTTGACAGCATGGCATATGATAGTGGGCACTACACATATAAAATTTTAAAGGTTGTGTTATCAGATGATCCCTTGTTGCATCCGAATAATTTTGTAGTTGTCGTAATTTATAGTGTTTATGGCAGATTAGCCTTCTACAGACCTTGCCAAGAAAATTGGATATACATGGATGTCGATAAAGATCAATCTCTTTTCCTTGATATTCTTTTCCATAAAGGTTTGGTTTATGCTATAGGGCACTACAACATTAATCTTGTATCATTCGATGTTAATGGTGTAGAAGATAATGAAAGTTCAAAGCCACCAAAATTGAACACACTTGTGCCAACAATTCTAAGGCTTGAGAATCATTCATATAAAGTATATCTTGTTAAGTCATCTATGGGAAATTTTTACTCCATCCATAAACATTTAGATTTTGAAGAGGTTGGTGAAAGAAGTGTTCATTGGACAAAAAATTAACACTTTTCAAGTTGATTTTAGATTATGAAAATGGTAAATTGTTAGAAAAGAAAGAGGTAGAGAGTATAGATGGAGATATAGTTTTTGTGGGTGATAATAGAACTTTAGCAGTTTCAACTTTAGATTTTCCCAAAGGCCAGCCTAATTGTATATATTTCACGGATGATTTTATTGATAGGGATACATATGAGCTATTGGGTCCTCGAGATATTGGTATTTTTCATTTGAAAGATAGAAGCTTGGAAAAGTATTATCAATTCAAATCCTTGCACAAAGATCTTTCTCCTTACATTTGTATCTCGCCCTCAAAAGAGTACAATTAGAGTTTAGGCTTGGATGTTTTACTTTCTTAATCCTCTTTGGAGAAACCAAAATATCTATGTTATGTTTTGACATTCTTAAATTTTACTCAATACAATTGTCTTATTTATTTGCTAATATTAAGTTTACTCAATTATTATTAAATTTGTTTTATTCATAGAAATATTTAACAGCTATTAAAATGAGAATAATCGTTACAAATCAAAATTTTCCTCATGAAAAAGTTCAAATCCAATTAGAAAAGCTGAAAATTTTGATTTATCATTCCCCTATTAAAAAGGGATAGGGATGTCATTAAATCACAGTTTCATACAGTCTTTCCTCATTTCAGTCCTAATATTATCTAATATTTTACACTTTTTTTTTAAAGACCAAATCTGACAATAGATAAATTTATATATTTTGACGATAGTTGAAATTGAAAAGGAATTAATTCAAATTAGAAGAAAAATGTCAATACCATACATTTTATGAAGCGGAATATGTCATTTTCCATATTTAAGTAGCAACCATTGGCTAATAATAACTTTCTATAAGATTTTTCAATTAATATATTAAAAAGCTATTAAAATAATTGGTCTATATATATATATATATAATTCTTTCCTTGTGACGTCTTTAAATTTTCCATGCAATGAATGTGACCTGCTTTCAATTTTATTTGGGATTCGATGGTGTATTTAAAATGTGTTAATCAATAAATTAATTTACTTTTAAATATTTTAACAAAAAATAGTTTAATTGGAGACTGATGGAAAGAATTTTATAACATCAGTACTTTAGCGAATATATATCTTTAACATTTTAAATTGTCAATGAAATTAAGTGTTTTTTATTGTTAATTACAACTTCATGCTTTAAATAATCTTTTTTTAACTATCTTTTGAGCTTCAAATTATTATCAATTTTAAATTTTTTGGCTTCCATTGTATTTTGGAATATGTTAGAAAAAATGTAATTTTTGGAAACTTTAATGCCTATTTTCGATTGGTAAAGGTGGAGAGTTGAATTATAAAATTATGATTTTATATTCTACTCTATGATACATTTACAACGGTATACCATATACTCAAAATGAATGAGTGATGAATAAGAAATTGATACTTAAAGTAAGTTACTTGTGAATATTTGTTGAGGAAAAGAAAAGCTTAGATCACACACTAGTTAAATACCAACTGTGAGATATTTATGAGGGTTATTGAATGACTAAACTAATACTCTTCCTCGTGTGTAGGGGGTTGCAAATCCAAACCCACCAGGGTTAAGGGTGCAATATTTTAGCCAACTACGTATTTTATTTTTTTCTCAACAGATATTATACAAAATCTATTTTAAAAGGACAAATATCTTGATTTGATTTGATTCTAATCAATTTGATTTGATTTTATTCAAATTGATTTAAAGGATCATTTAATGGAGATTTGTATTTTTATTCATGGAAATTTCCAAATTCCTCCATATTAAATGCCTATAAAAGCCTAAAGAATTCTGCGCACAGCGAATTTTTCACTCCCAAAAATTCTTTTTTTTTTCCTCTCCAAATTTTCAAATGTTTCGGTGATAGAAGAAGGCAATGTTTGTTCGTTGATCACTGCAAAGGAACTACTGCTGCGAACATTTTGTTATTGTATCCTGGGAGATAGACGACCAACGTTTCTCCAAGTACCATAGGAGCAGCCGAATCTATATTAAGGAAACTGTGAAAATAGGCCTCAACATCTAGTAAAACTCGAGTCCCTTATTCGATTTTTGGTTTTTCACAAAATCTTGTTTATTTAACTATTTTCAAATATTATGTTTTAAATAAATATAAATATTTATTTAATTTGTTTTATTTAAATCTGGTTTTTTTACATAAATATAAATATTTTCTTATTTTAATTTTTTATTTTTTAATATGTTTATTTATATTTTTATTTGTTCGCTAACATGTTTTGTCCAACTGAATCAAACTGTAACACCCTATGCTCGACTCGATTGTCGAGTCCGAGCTATAAGATGTCACATTTGTTGCCAGAGCGACTACTATCAACTTTATTCAATTTTAAGCCACTGTAAGATTTAATTCGATCAAACAAGCATTAACCACAATAACCAATCATTTACGGGATTTATACGACCTCACAAAAGCTCTGAGAACTAATCCAAGGTTGAACATGGACCAAACGTCCATCATATAATACCAATTTCAGCAAGAGCATTCACTTAAGAACAAACCAAATTAGACTCAACTAGGTACATGCCAACTTAAAATAAAAACAGAATATACAAACATTGACGAGTTCAGGATTTTTTACTGGATGTTGAAATCCTAGTTCAAATATCTTGAATTATACCTAACCTGCGCACAAAAAATAAACTGTAAGTTGAGCAATGAAGCTCAGTAGTATTTTTATGACTCAAATAAAAAAATTGCTAATTAATAAAATTGTAACATCTAACTAGTATGTCATTCATATCAAGTGGCAAACCAATTCATTTAGCATTGCAATACAAGTGATCAATTTCATTTTCATGCCAACTCATAAAAGCCTTTTTAAAACTCAATACCAATCATGAATCAAACATTTATATCAATAACATTATAACAATCAATTCCATGTTCCTTCCACAACAATAAACCATTTAAGAATCATTCAAGTCTCTTTCTAATGTCAGTCAACTCATTCGTATTCATTCCAGTCTCTCCGAAAGCTCGTTTCCAATTTATTCACATAAAAGTTGTATGTATTTCCTTTATCATGATCCACACACATATATATGCACAATTGATTCCATAGCATCATACTCTTTCATTTCAATATCTTTTATCAAGTCGCTAGCTCATACCAATCTCACACAACTTGTTTCATTGCCATATTTATTGTTTGTATATTTCATTACATGTTTAAGTTTCTAATTCTAATTATAATATAACACCCAATGGAACCATTTATATTTCCACATATCACATCTTGTAATTATTTTCAATTACATATCATACCTTGAACTCGATCGTATTTGTATACTCGTACCTTGTACACTATTCTTATTGCATGACAATGATTTCATTACAATTCAACCCAATATATATTCACATTTAATCTCAGAATCACAATTAAATTCATCATCAACACACAATATCTCATGATAAATGTGTCTTATGATTCATATTAAATATAAACAAATAACTAGTTAGAAATATATCATATTAACATGTCATTTCCCAAATTGAATCGTTGAATTCATCACAATTTCGTACCAATCTTTCGGACTTATAAATCCAGTTTACAAATTTCTTTCACATTAACAATTCTTTTCATTATAATTATATTTTTTTTACATATTAAATCCTTATTAACTTGACTCTGGCACGAATGAATACACAAATCCAACCAATACCCCAATTTGGCACCTGGTGCTTCATCAGACAATTTCTAAAGAAAATAGATTGCGCCCAGCACTCATCGGTATGACGAAGTAGAAATTGTGTTCAACACTCATCGATGCGTAATCGAAGTAACCATTTGGCACCCATGCCACATCGGAATGTCTGAAGTAATTAGTTTGCACCCAACGCTAATCGACATATAGTCAGAATAGCTACATCCGAGCAGTTAATAGGGTAATCATTTATCCAATTCTTTTATAAGTTCAATTCTTATTCTATCGATCTCAGTATCATCAATTTATCACTCATGATATCATTTCATACATAACATAGCATACTGTCCCAATTCCAAACCAGTTTCACTATATCATTTAGTTTTAATATTTCCACTTTCATTCAATTCAATCATCTATCTCAACAATCAGTTAAATTCACATCAATATGATTTGATCAGTCATAATTAACTATTAATTTATTTTATAACTCTTTTATTATTTTTCCTTCTCCTCCTCCTCCGCATTCCACTTCCTTCATTTACAAGTATTTATTCAAGAATCTTTAGCCTTAGTATGGCATGCTTTCATGTAACATGAATTATCTTTTCACTATTTATACATATATTTTTAACAAAAGTTGTTTTCTTAAGTAGTAATATTAAATTTATTTATATCCGGACCTATAGAATTCGAAATTAAGATCCTCTTTTTTGTTTTTGATACTAGACTAAAAATTTCAAAATATATTTCAAATTAGATTAATACCATTTTTTTTAAAAAACCTCCCCTATTCTGCTGCTAGGCAGCTTCGAATCTTCTTCACTAAAAATTAAATATCTTTTAGCAAAAGTTTTATATTCTATTGTCGTTTGTTTCCTTTGAAAATAGACAAATTAAGATTTTAGGTATATAAATTTCATCTTCTAAACATTTTTTTTACAATTTATAATGATTTTTCAAAGTTAGAACAAGGGAACCCGAAATCATTCTGACATTGTCTCATAAAAAGTATTATATCTCATAATATAAAATTTCATTGCTTTCATTGTTGCTTTTATGCA
Organism: Gossypium hirsutum; assembly: GCF_007990345.1. Taxonomy (NCBI): domain Eukaryota; kingdom Viridiplantae; phylum Streptophyta; class Magnoliopsida; order Malvales; family Malvaceae; genus Gossypium; species Gossypium hirsutum. Next base: position 4,527,810 of record NC_053429.1, read on the forward strand.
AAACTAAACTCAATAAAATTTAATTCCATATTTGATTCGACCTCTAACTCGATTCCTATAATTTTTGGTGACTTTTTAAAGTTGTACTACCATTGTTGTCTATAAAGTGTTTAATGAAACATTTTGCTCTTCCATGATTTGGTTGAGTAAGTTTTTCTCATTTCATTATATGACATACTACATTACAACCAAATTCAATGCCAAAACATATAATCACTAAGTTACACAAATTTTTATTTCTATTCAAGTTAGTCCTCTAGTTCAACAATCAATCTCAAAAATAGCATTTTAAACTTAAATAATCATTTTCAATTTACCTCGATATCATACTTTGCAAAACAAAATAAATAAGTAGCAAATATAATAATTCAATTTACAAAAATACAAACATAACATTAATTAACTTAGTAAGTTCCATATGAACTTGCCTTGAAAAATAGCAACCAAATGAGCTTTTAAAGACTATTCGACAATTTTTGCTTTTTTACGACTAGTCTCAATTTGCTTCAATTTTTTATCTATAAAATAATTCATTTTAATTTATCAATTTCAAACATCTCAAATCATCCTATTATAAGCATGTATCAATTCAATTTTATTTTATTTTTTTGAATTCCCCTAAACTTTTATATTTTATTCAATTTAGTTCATAAAATCAAAATAGTCGTATCTTTCAAATTGAGTTTCGTTTTACAATCTGATTTCAATCTCATCCTCTATAACCTCTCTAATATCTATTTTTATCAAAATCTCATAACATCTTTACAAATAATTCACTTTAGTCCTTATGGTACAAAACTAACATTTAAACTTTATAAACTAATCATTTTTCATATCTAAATTTAAAATCTAACAATTTAATACAAAAAACTTCAAGTAATCAACAATGATAACTTTTAAAAACTTTAACAATTTTAAAAAATAATATATAAATCAACTAGATTAAACTCTCGAGTTTTCAAAAACATAAAAGTTACAAAAAAAATTAACCAAGTGCTTATTTGAATTTTAAGGTTAAAGCTTCCAAAATCCCTAAATAGCGTTAAGCTTCTTTTCTTTCTATTTGCTTTGAGTGAGTGGGGAAGAATGATATCATCATTCTTCCCCCACTAACTTAAATAATAATATAATTTTTCACCCTTTTTTTTCCTTTTACTTAATTTAAACTGTATTTTATATTAATGACATAATAATTTGGTTCATTTCTTAATTAAAAGTCCATAGCAATTGAACTTTTATTACTTTTACAATTTAATTTTTGTATCTTAATTAATCATTAATTCGATAGAATTGTCAATCCAAAATACAATTCACTTAGAACATAATTCCATAAATATTTAATAAAAATATTTATGATCTTGGTTTACGGAATCAAAGTCCCGAAACTAATTTTTTTCAACACCACCGATTTTCGGGTTGTTACACAAATTAGATTTGTCCATGAGTAAAATCACTCTGGAAATTGAGGGGGGTTTGGGTAAAAATATAGGCCCGAAAGTTGGATTAGGACAAAAAAATATGGCCCATTTTCTAAATGGGTTGGGCCTCAAGTAAGCTTTTCTGGCCCGGGCCTAACCTGGATAGCCTCAACAAAGTATCGATACCCTCCCCTAGATATTGATACCTCATAGCAAGTATCGATACATTAACTATTGTATCAATACTATAGGCTTTAATATAGGTCGGTCAGGTCCGATCCGGACCCAAGTTTAGCATTTATAATTTGAATCGAGTTTGGACAAAAATTTATATCCATTTTTCGGGTCGAGCCAAAGCCTATCAATCGAGCTTAAAATTTTGTTAATGCTTTCTTAATTTGTATATGAACTACTTGTTGATCGTTATAATTGATCTCCTTATAATAATGAAGTAGAGATTAATGTGTTGCTCGGTGTTATTTTTTCTTTCATACAAATTTTAATGAAAGTAATTTAGGGTTAAGAGCAATGAAATCCGTTTCTCAAAACAAACTAAAGCAAAAACTAATAAAGAACAAAAACAAAAGCAATAAAATATATAGTTAATACTGCCCATCAATACAATGTAATGCACAAACGTGCATTTAATAAATAAAAAACAACTACTAAAACTATAAATTAAGCATAGAGGAAAGTAACATATTAAACCTAGATAGAAGCAACACCGAAATAACTAGCATGATGGGCATATTAGCATAAAACCATGTTTAATGGCCATTATTACGGTGCTCATTTCTTGCTTCCCTGCTTGGAAAACCACGATCGCATATATCACATTTGAATTTTATCTCATCTTTTGACGAATATTTTGGTGATGCAATACCTCTTTTAAGTTACTAAAAGTGTCTCTACAAAGGTTACAAAAGCCATTGTAGTCCCTTCTCGAAACATTTTCAACAGCATTGGATGCCATTATAAAGAAGAAGAAGTTGAGTTTAAAAGATAAAATAGTTTTAAGTTTTTATGAAACTATCAAAATGGGAAAATATTTTATATAGTAAAGAGAATGTTGTTAGCATGATTAGGAGTTGATGGACAGGAGTTTCATGCAAATTAGCTGAGCAGGAGAATCATGCTGATTTTACAACAATTTCTTTCCTAAACAACATCATTAAATAAATCAATGTCATACAAAAACAACTAACATATCATTACTTATGGACTGGAATGTTCCTTTTTCTTTTAATGTCTGTGATTAAGTTACCTTTGCAATGTACTTATGTTGGGTACATGCTGGTACAGTGCATGAAATACAGTATAATTTGCTTTTTAGGTTTGTATAAAAAAATTAAATAAATCATCTTAAAGAGGGAGACAAATCCATTGAAAATCCTGTTTACCAACCATAAACTATTATACTGTATTTCGAAGGAGCAAGCTGCTACTGTTCATAGTTTGTTGAACTAATTTAACTGTTTTTTCTAAAGGAAAAAGTATTGGAAATTCTGATTCAGATTGGGAATATCTACCTGTCTTTTTACTGTTCAATTTGGTGCTATTAGCAAATATTGGCATTCAATGTTCAAACTAGTGTATGACATGTATTTAACAGAGCAGAGATGGGATTAATCAAAATTGTTAAATTTATAATGTTAATTGAAAGTAAAATTGTTTCAAATTTTAAAAAATAAATGATAAAAACTCCTGGAATGGAAATGGAGCAATGGGAGTCCCATGGCATTTTAGCCTATACCATTCATTTGTCAACTTTTAAGTTTGTGATTTTGTTGCAGACATTGTTCGACAATTACCAGCAACTGTAATAAAATCAAGCGAAAACATGCATGTAGTATCAATGCCATATACTTCAAGTTACTGTGAATCTAGTTTTTTTTTTTTCAGTCTGGGCTCGGTCTGGCCCGGATACCATGCTGCCTTTTCTTTTCCTTCCAAGTCCCGAGTCTCAACTCCCCCAAATCAGATTTCTCCATTCTTGTTCCAAATTTCTTTTGCATTTCAGCTAATAATTGTGTTTTTATTGATGCAAATGTAGAAATTGCTTCGTGTTTTCGGAAAAGCCAACCTATCCATTTCATAAGCTGCCTGCATTGGTTTCGTGTTGAAATTGTTGGCTAAAAACTTAAATCCGATGACTGAATGGATAGAAAACAACATATAGCAATTTTTACCATAGCAAGCCTGCCATGGATGACCGAAACTGCAATTAATCCTTTGTTTTGCGCTGCTTATCTTGCCAAAGATGGAGAGAGAAAGGTGATATTGGTTTTGATATCATTTTTAATTTGCTTGTTGTTTTAGTTTGGAGAGAAAACAATGTATATCAATTTTTCAATTTGCTTCTTGTTTTAATACCGTTTTAATTTGTTTGTTATTTTAATATTTTTAAGTGTATTTTATATATTATATAATTTTTTAAATTTGTTTTATACAATAAAATAATCTAAAAAAATTAATACAGACTGGACCAAGCTCGAGTTTAGCATTTATAATCCGGATTGAGCTTGAGCAAAAATTCAAGCCCATTTTTTGAGTTGATTCAATCCTATAAAATGGGCCTACAATTCTATTAAGGCTCAACCTAGTCTATGGTCAGCTCTATTGCTGACGAGTCAATGAGGCAAGATAACATCAAACTGAGAGGGTCCATACAAAGTTGCAAAGAAGATTGAATTTGGAGCTTATCAGTTGGCACACTTGGATAAGAAGCTTTTATTTAGACGTGCAATACAAACAAATATAATTTTTACCTAAAGTTATGGCACAAAGATAAAAATAGACGTGCTTTTAATTTGGTCACTCAAAATAAAAAACTTTCCCATTGTTAAGATAATCTTCCATTCTAATCACTCGACCGTCAAGTCATTAACGACATCTGATATAACAAATCACCTAATTAGCACATGAATTTTTAGCACATGAATTTTTTCCACGTCAATAAAACTATCTTTTTTTCATGTAAAATAAATAAAAATTGAAACATTTTGTAGCCCTAAAAAGATAGATTAAATCTTTTGATATCGTTTAGACGGATCGGAATAAAAAATCCCAAAAATTCCAAAAGCTGAGAAATTTAGGTTAGGGACTTTGATAGATTGTTCGAGGGCTAGAAAGAAATTTAGAGTTTTGATATATTTGTATTGCAAATATTTGGGTTTGTAGAGTTTGTATTGTTGCAAGATTCGAACAAAAGACCTACTCGAGTTGCTGTTAAAAATGGCTGAAACAAGCTTTAGAAGCAACTGAAGCACCCGATTACAATTGCAAAAAATGAATTGAAAGCATTCGATGAAACAAAATCAAGAGTGGAATGGCTCGTAGATTCTAATGTATCGAAGATTCCAACCATTTTCATCAATCAACAGTATAAGCTCGAGAGAAACAACAACATCCATGACCGCTCCATCAATGGTGGAATCTCAATCGTAGAAAAATATTGTACAAAGTTTTTTGCCACCATTCATTATCAACAGATTAGGAATTTTGCAATACAAACAAATATAATTTTTACCTAAAGTTATGGCACAAAGATAAAAATAGATATTAAAGTTTTGTAGTGGACAGTTTCAAGGACTTATTTCTCCTATTCCTTAACCCAATTTAAATTAACTTCCAATTGATTAATCCTTTACTCACTAAAACTAGAAGTTGAAGATTGTAATTCAGTGAAATAACAACACGAAAATAAAAAATATATATATGTAAATTAAGGAATACTTTAATAAGGAATAGCAAATAACTATTATAGAAACCTAATTTAAATAAACTTACAATTGACACTCGCATAAGGATACTTCTTTACTTTTCACTCGCTCTCCCAAAATGGAAAACCTAAGGCTTTGCTTGTTTGCAGAAATCTAAAAGAAAACAGCAAACGGGACCATGTTTCCAACAAAGCACATCATTATTTTCATTTGACACTAGTATCTCTTGAATGCAAAAATGGAGATTAACCCATTAAGATAATACGGTACCTAAAAAATGCCAGGCTATCTATTTTTCCTCCATAAGAACTTTCGTGCAATAAGAAAACGATGACAACTCTTCTTACTTTGCCAAACCAAAGCCCTGCCATCTTATTCTACCAAATTTGTCAAGCAGGAAAATATACCTTCAAACAAGTGAAAAAACATCTTCTCAAACTAACAAAACAGAACTGTATGAATATTAGTTATGTTATTGATTAGGATATAAGAAACTTTTGATTACCCAGTTAGAAGGTTCAGTATCTTAAGTTCCTTTCGGAAGTAATAATGATCACCAAATGAATAAACACTATGCCTCTGAAGAGCATCCTTCGCTCCATCACTAGATTTCCTCATAAATTGAAGAAACTGTCGTTTAATGGGATTCAAGCATACGAGCCAAGAGTCTATAAAAGATACATGATAACAAAAAATATATTATCATTTAGTAACATAATAATTTCCAAACACGAGTATTTTAACTAGTAACTTATATAAAACATAAAATCAGTTGCCAAGAATTTCCATTCAAATACAGTAAATAAAAGGACAACTGCATTATTAATTATAGGCTAGTCTGATGAGCTATAAGCTCAACTAGGACGGTCATAACTCATAAGTCATACCAGCATGGTTATCTTCTATTCTTGTTCGCTGTTTTATTTGTTTGTTATTATTATTGACTACAGATGCGTGTAACTATAAGTTCCTTCTAGCAACAGAAAACTGAGAATAGTTGATTCACCACACATGCCAAAAAGGAATGAAAAGTTAAATAGCAAAAACATAGAACCTCATATAGCTACACGCTCTTGGACTCACTAAAGGCGTCATAAAAAGGCTTGCTCCAAGAATCGACCATAGCCTGACAAGGAAAAGGAGTTAAAATGCATCATCAACAACAATAACCAGAAACAAGAGAAAAGAAAAGTTAGCAACCAACAACATCTTTTATTTCTCATGTTTTTGTTGTTTTCATGATTGCAATTTAGTGCTAACCCCTCCATTGCTATGGAGTCGCTGATATGCCTCTTATCACAATTTTAAAGCAATGCACTATCTATTCAACATTCTCTTATCATGATAAAAATGAAAGATTTATAACATCATTAAGAAATACATAAATTTAATCCAAAACAAACATAGAAAAAGGAAACCATACCTGAGAGTTTGCTCTAAATGGTAGACAGACTAAAGATCCTTCAGGGACAGCCAACTTGCTAGAATCAACGCCACTTGCATCAAAAACAATCGGCAGCTTTGATTTTCTACCATCAGAATATATAACATCCATGGCAGGAAACTTCCTTGCTGCAATTCCGGGAATTAGAATCTTATTTGCCAATGCAATCTGCCAGAAAAAAAAATGTTTACAGAAAGTAACATTAATTTTACTCAGAAATCAGTTGCAATTCAACTAATTTGAACAGATTTGCAAATGATATAGCCTATATGTATATAAAAATAACAAATCAGTTAATACCTTACCACGTGTTGCTTTAGCTCAGACATATCATCAAAATATCCTCTATTCAATTCATCAGGACTACCCTAAATGAAATTAAAACAATTATTTATATTAAATTTCATGGAAAACAGAGCACCTAACAAAATTTCAATAAACAAACAAAGCTTAAACTTACAGTCTTGCTCGTTCTTTCTCCATTTTTTCCTTGCTTGCAAGCTGCACACACAAGAAAAAAAGTTAAAAAGAACTATAACTTAAAAAATCAAATATTTTAGAGTTAAAAAGGGGGAGATGGAGGAATTGCCTTGTAAATATCGAAGAAGCGAATGGATGATTTTGAATGGAAATGTTGAGTAGGTGAAGGGGAAATCTTTGGGTCATGACTTAGGAGGTATTGACAATTTGAAATCGAAGCTCGTGCCCGGTTTATCACCCGATTTACCTTCAACATTTTCAGTTTTCGATTTAGATTTCAATTCCCCCTCTAAGAACCCTCTTGCTCTTTCCAACAACCGATGGAATTTTATAGATCAAGAAAAAGAAACGGAAGAGAGGAAAAGAAAAAGAAAGCAGAAAAAAGATGGCAGAAAAATTGGAAGAGAGGAATATGGAAGGAACGGAGGGAGAAAATGTTTTACCTGACGCTACGATGAAGGATTGTCCGCTTTTTTCAGGTGAGAAAATGGGAGAGGGCAAAGTGGGGAGCGTGAAGGTCTCCTTAAACACCGAATGAGTAATCGGTGGTGAAGAAACAGAATAGAAATCAGACATTTCATCGCATAGAAGTTGATTAATCTTTTATTCACTTAAAAATAGTAGTTGAAGATTGTAATCCAGTGAAATAACAACACGGAAATAAAAAACAAATTAAGGAATAGCAAATAACTATGATAGAAACCTAATTTAAATAAACTAACAGTTGATTTCAAATTTCTAAAAGCGGAAGAGTATTAATATTCTAATTTAAGTAGAAAAATAACACTTGAAGTCCATATAAGTACACAATATACATTTAAAAATCTAATATTTGCACGCTCTAAATATCTATGTAGCTGCTGAAAATACATAGTTTTGTCACCCTCTTATTTTTATTGAATTATTTGCAGGGACCAAGCTGCTACTGGTTTTTTGAAGGAATAAGTATGGGGAATTCTGTGCCAGATTGGGAATATTTACCAGAACTCTGCCTTCTTACTATTCTTGAGAAAATAGATGAACCTATCAGTCGGGTTCAATTTGGTGTTGTTAGCAAATATTGGCATTCACTGTTTAATACTTTTCTCGACATCAAGAGGCGATCGTCCACAAATCTAGTTCCAATGCTGATGATTCCATCCAAAAAGAGCGCCACAAAGCGAAAAATATACAGCATACAAGCCAAATCAAAAATCGCTGAGATTGAATTTCCCAAGCCTTACACATGGAGATACTGTGGTTCTTGTTATGGTTGGTTAGCCACAGTGGATGAGAGCTTCAATATAACTCTTTCAAATCCTTTTGAAAACCTTAGCATTCATCTTCCTCAGTTTGACAGCATGGCATATGATAGTGGACATTACACATATAAAATTTTAAAGGTTGTGTTATCAGATGATCCCTTGTTGCATCCAAATAATTTTGTAGTTATCGTAATTTATAGTGTTTATGGCAGATTAGCCTTCTACAGACCTTGCCAAGAAAATTGGATATACATGGATGTCGATGAAGATCAATCTCTTTTCCTTGATATTCTTTTCCATAAAGGTTTGGTTTATGCTATAGGGCACTACAACAATCTTGTATGGTTCGATGTTAATGGTGTAGAAGATGATGAAAGTTCAAAGTCACCAAAATTGAACACACTTGTGCCAACAATTCTAAGGCTTGAGAATCATTCATTTAGAGTATATCTTGTTAAGTCATCTATGGGAAATTTATACTCCATCCATAAACATTTAGATTTTGAAGAGGTTGGTGAAAGAAGTGTTCATTGGACAAAAAAATTCACAGTTTTCAAGTTGATGTTAGATGATGAAAACAATAAATTGTTAGAAAAGAAAGAGGTAGAGAGTATAGATGGAGATATAGTTTTTGTGGGTGATAATAGGAATTTAGCAGTTTCAGCTTTGGATTTTCCCGAAGGCCAGCCTAATTCTATATATTTCACGGATGATTTTATTGATAGGGATACATATGAGATATTGGGTCCTCGAGATATTGGTATTTTTCATTTGAAAGATGGAAGCTTGGAAAAATATTATCAATTTAAATCCTCGCACAAAGATCTTTCTCCTTATATTTGGATCTCGCCCTCGAAAGAGTATAATTAGAGTTCAGGATAGATGTTTTACTTTATTATTATCACCCTCTTTGGAGAAACCAAAATGTCTATGTTATGTTTTGACATTCTTAAATTTTACTCAATACAGTTATCTTATTTATTTGCTAATATTAAGTTTACTTAATTATTATTAAATTTGTTTTATTTATAGAAATATTTAACAGCTATTAAAACGAGAATAACCATTACAAATCAAAATTTTCTTCTTGGAAAAAAATTCAAACAAACTAAGAAAGATGAAATTTTTTATTTGTCATTCCCCTATTAGAAAAGGATAGGGATGACATGGAATCACAATTTCATACAATCCTTCCTCATTATTTCAAAATTTAAGTTTTCGATATTTAAGTGACAAGTGTTGACTAATCTATAAGATTTTTCAATTAATATATTGAAAAACTATTAAAATAATTAGTCTAAATATATATATAATTCTTTCCTTGTGACGTCTTTAAATTTACCATGCAATGAAAATAACCTTCACATCTAAATTTAAAATCTAACAATTTAATACAAAAAACTTCAAGTAATCAACAATGACAACTTTTAAAAACTTTAACAGATTTGAAAAATAACACATAAATCAACTAGATTAACCCCCAGATTTTCAATAACATAAAAGTTACAAAAAAAAATAACCAAGTACTTATTTGAATTTTAAGGTTAAAGATTCCAAAATCCCTAAATAGCGTTAAGCTTATTTTCTTTCTATTTGCTTTGGGTGAGTGGGGAAGAAGATGATATCATTCTCCCCCCACTGACTTAAATAATAATATAATTTTTCTTTGTAAATAGCGTTAAGCTTCTTTTCTTTCTATTTCCTTTTACTTAATTTAAACTATATTTTATATTAATCAATTTAATGACATAATAAAAAATCTAATACTTTATCAAATCTTCCAACATAGGATATGTACTTTCAATTTGTCGAATGTGATACTTGAAAAAAGTTTAGGATCATACATTTTTAAGAGGCTGGGGTTTACCACTTGAAGATTTGAATGGTAGGGATGTAGAGGTACAACGTCTCGAGCATGTAGCGGTCCAATGGTAGATGGTGACAGATGATGTTTCTTTATTTTGAAACTTTGCTTGGATTTCTGTGAAATTCTTTTTGTTGTTTTTGAGGAAATTTAAATTAAGAAAGAGAAATTGTAAGATATTTTGTATATTTGATAGTCTGACGGTGGATGATGCGAGATAATAGGTTGAAATTATAAAAGTTAACAAGTTAGCATGTTAGTTTGAAAAATAATAGTTGAATTTATTTATTACATATAATTATCTTCGTAAATGTTAATTTTAATAATAAAGTTTTTATTCATATTTTTTTTATTTAATAAATATCTAAACTTAAAATTCTTGACACATTTTAATATTTTTGTTGTAACATTGTTAACATACGATAACATGACATCAACAATTAATAGTATAACACTATTAGACATGCTAAAATTATGATACGTGACGAATATTAATTAGTAAAATATAAAACTCTAGGAAAATATTAAAACAAGTGGGTGTCTAAAATAATTAAATGGATTTATTTTTAGTAATTTTATCCATTTTAATATTTTATAAAAAATTGATCTCACGAATATTGAAATATAAAGGTTATTGGGAACAGCTGGGGTTTAACAAAGGGAATAAACAGTGGGTTTAAATGGTTGGGTAAGTAAATACCTTTCACATATTATAGTTGATTTTTGCAGGGTTTTTTTTTTTAAAAAAAATTTATGACGTGCTTGTTCGATTTGATCGTCAATCTATGGTTTTTAGGAATCTTTTTCTTTAGCTTGCTAGACTAAGTTAGAATTATTTCTCTTGCCACAGCGGTAAAGATTTCCATAAAGACTAATGTATTACCATTCTATTTTCTTGATAGATGAGTGTCATATGACTGCAATGATCGTGAAAACATGTTGGAGTCTCTTTTATCACCTACTTATCGGCAAATAAATTGACTTGATTTCGAATGGGGTCAAATTTAGCAATTTAAAATTTCAAGTTCAGTCATTAAAGATTAAAAGCATGTTTTAAAGCATTACAATTTATTTGTTTGAATTATTTTAAATTTGAGTGATTTTTAAGTACATATAATTCAAATAAAGCAAATTAAAATAGTTAGGTAATATTTAGAAAAGTCATGCAGTAATTGAATTTGGGTATAATTGTTTGTAATTACACAAAATATAATAAGTTTAATGTAATCATTGTAATTTGAGGGTCTCATTGAACAGGTGCATTGGAGAATCCAATTACATTTTTCAATTCTTAAGAGTGAGAATTAGAGTAATTACATATGTAAGTACGCCCAATTTTATTTTTTTAAAAATATTATTATACAAGTTATAAAAATTACATTATACTCATAGATATGTATGAGTGTTTGAGATAATTGTGGAAAAAAAAATTCTTATATTATATATCCTAAAAAGTTAATTATAACAATAATTTGTGTGTTTTATAAAGTTATAACAAAAAATAATAATTAAACTTGATAAAATTTTAAAGTTATAGCAATAAATTTTATTGTAAAAAAATAATTTACACAACCGAGGAATATGAATATAACTTATTTATGTATTTATGCTATATATTATAAAAATATTATACTTATTCATAAAAAATTTCTTATAATTTTTTTTATTATAACTTATTTATAAAAAATAGTTTTCTAAATTTACTGTAAAAATTATTATTTATAAGAAATGTTATGAAAGTTTTGGACAATTTATAAATTTTTTATAAAGATTATATGTTATTTTTACTTAATATATGTATTGTTAAAAGGGACATGACCTAGTATAAGTTTGTCACCAAATTAACTTTATGTAAGTTAATATAATTAAAGCTCCATATTATTTAGATTATGAATTTAAATATTATTAGGTCGATGTGAATTATGCAAATAGAAAATATTTTCTTGCACCATATCGTAAGGTATAATACCATTTAAGAAAATGAGGTCAGACACAATTACCATAAATAACTCACGAACTCTTTAGTTTGTGACATTTAGAACTTCAAAATGTGGTTGAGAACACATTTATTGTTTTAAATTTTTTTTTCATATTATCAAAATCATCTTAGTATAGCATAAAAAATGTTGAATCGTATTAGTATGTTGCATGTTTCACAATTTTATCATATGTGGAATTAAAATAATTCATACTTCGAATAGTACATAGAAGAATGAGATATTAATAACATTAATGATGCAGATGCAAATTTAAATTCAAATGATGAGGGGTTCGACCAAGGACCAACAAATGATGATAATGAGCATATGTTAAATATTGAAAAGAGAATAATCCGATAAATATGCATTAAAACAATTAGATAAAATTGCAAATGATATTTATTTTTCTTGTTATTTTTATCCGTAATTGTATTATCAATTACCTTTTTAAACCAACGTAATTACATATGATAATTTTATTTTATTTTTTATTACTTATTTAAAAATTATTTTTATCATGCTAATAATTTTTAAAATATAAATTTTGTATCTCTTTAATTACAATTCTCAAAAGCCAAAACTCAGCCTACTATTCTTGTCCACGTGTACGGTAATGATAGAAAGGAAAGAATCATTCCAATGATCCAGTGAAATACATTAAAGCTGCTCTCCCGTGGGGTTTAAATTAGAAAGAGGGAACTCGTTTTTGAAAACCCTAAGCAGAAGGAAGAAATCGAAGTGATTTGAGCCACCGCCTCTGCTCCGCCGCCAGCCATGAAGGTTCTATCTCTCAACCATGAATGTACCTTGCTTACACAAAAAAACAAGCTTTTCGAAGTTTAAAATTTAACCGTGCACCCTTTCTTTTTATTATTGTTTTTTTTTCTCTTTGCAGTTCAATATCGCCAACCCCACTACGGGATGCCAGAAGAAGCTAGAAATCGACGATGACCAGAAACTGTAAGTTTCCTTGCTTATCTCTTTATATATTATATGCTTATCTTTCAATTTTCTTTAGCTTTATTTTGGAACTTGAATTTGGCATGCTTTAAGTGAAGGTAGGTGTTGAACCAATAAAGACAATGAAGTAAATAAAGCAAAATTTGTATCTCGGACCTTGTTGGATTGCTTAAACTTTTTTTGCATAGGCATTTCTTTCCTGGATAATTGAAATGTTTTATTCCAAAATAATCAGCATTTGTAGCCAATTTTCTAGCATACTAGTGTGTTAGGCTATTTCTGTAACTGATACAAAGAACCCTTTTTTTTCCCCCATTTGATTTAATTACTATATGAGGAGAACTAGCTTGAACAGCAGAAGTAACTCGCCTAAAAAGCTTATTTGGGTTTCTTTATGCTTTCTAAAGTTCAATAGGTGGAATCATGCCGGGCATAGCTAACAGTTGTAACTCGTGATTTGTTAATTACAATGTTGGCGTTTGAGCTGGGCAATGACATTTTGAATATAATTTATTATGAACTTGTAATTTGTGTTTAATTTGGTGTAATGGATAATGATATGGTGAGACTAAGATCATTGCAGGTTATGGGTTAAGCAGTTGGTCTTGTTTAAAGTACTTATGCCTCGTTTGGTTACTAGTGTAATTTGTGTTTAAAGTACTTATGCATTGTTTGTTCACCATGGATTTCTTGTTTTTATACTGTACAGCCGAGCATTTTTTGACAAGAGAATCTCACAAGAGGTCAGCGGAGATGCTCTTGGAGAGGTATACTTTTTCCAAAATTGGATTCAATGGAGTCTTATTGTTTGTTCTTAGTTTCATAAAAGACGTTTTACTTTTTTGGCAGGAATTCAAGGGCTATGTTTTCAAAATCAAGGGAGGATGTGACAAGCAGGGATTCCCAATGAAACAGGGAGTGTTAACTCCTGGTCGTGTCCGTCTCTTGCTCCACAGAGGTTGATCCTTACTGTTTAAGGCCATCTGAAGGATTGAATTTGTCTGATGGTAGCAAATTTACTGGCATTTATGGTATGCATTACTAAGTCTGTAAGTCATAATTTTTTCTCTCCAGGGACCCCTTGCTTCCAAGGATATGGTAGGCGCAACGGAGAGAGGAGGAGGAAGTCTGTTCGAGGATGCATTGTGAGTCAAGATCTCTCTGTTCTCAACTTGGTAATTGTGAAAAAGGGTGAAAATGATCTTCCTGGGCTCACTGATACTGAGAAACCAAGAATGAGGGGTCCCAAGAGGGCATCAAAGATTCGTAAACTCTTCAATCTCTCAAAGGAGGATGATGTCCGGAAGTACGTCAACACTTACCGTCGATCTTTCACGACAAAATCAGGTAGGGTTTCAAGTATTATCATCTCTTGTACGATTAATGTTGACTGTAGATCTTTAAAGGGGTCGAGCTATTTCAAGCTAAAAATGCATGCGCTGTTTTCATTGCCTATTGCAGTGGTGTTTATGCCTATTAGATGATTATATGTTTTTTCTCCCTGCAATACAGGAAAGAAAGCCAGTAAAGCTCCCAAGATCCAGAGATTGGTCACTCCATTAACTTTGCAGAGGAAGAGAGCAAGAATAGCCGAGAAAAAGAAGAGAATTGCAAAGGCAAAGGCCGATGCTGCGGAGTACCAGAAGCTACTTGCCCAGAGATTGAAGGAACAGAGAGAACGACGTAGCGAAAGTTTAGCCAAGAAAAGATCCAGACTTTCTGCTGCATCTAAACCTTCAATTGCAACTTAATTTCAGCCCACTTAAAACCCAGTTAGATTATGATATCAAAGTTGAAAACAAATCAAAAGGAACATGTTTGATTTTTGATTTTTCATGTTTGAAAGGTTTTAACAACTCTGTTTGGAAGTGTGCTTTGACATTGCTGAATTTACACTATTATTTGATTCAAACTTTAAGAGTTAAAATTCTTATTATTTTGAGATCCAAGTTTGAACTTTGGAGATAGGGCAACCACGGACATGAAGAATAGTAAAAAATAAAATTTCTTATTATTTGTCAAAATAATTGCATTTAACATTTATACTATATGTATATTGAAAGTCAAGGAAAATATGAGAATGAAACAACAAATTTCGTAGTGGTAAATAAAATAGAAACAAGCTCCACACGATCATCCCAATTATTTTTCTCTAGAATAGGTCCCCAAATCTTTAACTTGGGACTTTTGTTTAAGGAACTCATGATCAAGTTCCACACCAATGCAACCTACTATATCCAAAAACTCAAGCTGGGGACACCCAAAAGAATGCTTAGAACAATTTCAGTGCTGATAGGAAACAATTTCAGTGCTGATAGGATAAAAAGCCAAGTCGAGTAGGTGCTTTAGCTTAGGGATTGTTGTAGCTATTGCATCCGCCTGATCGTCGGTTGGGAAAGTGATAGCCGAATCCAGTAGGTGCTAGTTGCGGCAGAGTGACAAGAAGTTTACAGTGCTTTCCAATGGCCTTTATAGTATAGGCATCGATTTTGCGACAGTAATTCAAATCTAAGATTGTGGAGAGCCTTTGGGCGGTTTGGTCTACTATCCAACCACTCATTTCACTTCGTGGCAGTCGTAAAAGCTGAAGGGAGCCAGCACTTGCAAATGCAATGGCAACAAAGAAAAACACAATTTCACATCAAGGTTAATAATTTAATGGCGTAAAAGGGTGTCATTAATGAGCTGAGACTCATACGTTACTGAGAAAAGCAATTTGTGAAAAGGGTAAGAGCAAGTAAAACTTCTTTGTGATGAATGAGAAGATGGTATCATTCTGAAGACCTGAAACATGTAGGCTGCGGAGAGAACCATTGCTTCTTGTGATTAGCATTGGAAGCATCCGATCAAGATGGTGGGACAGGCAGCGACGGCTCCATTTAGCAAGGTCTATATCTTGACAACAATAAGGACCTGTGATTGCCTCCATTGCTTCTTGTGATTAGCATTGGAAGCATCCGATCAAGATGGTGGGACAGGCAGCGACGGCTCCATTTAGCAAGGTCTATATCTTGACAACAATAGGGACCTGTGATTGCCTTTCTCCAGGATTTGCGAACGCAGGGAATGATTGTTGGTAACTCTTGTAAGGACAGGTAACTGAAGATCAACCCCAATACATCAGGAAGTAGTTCATCCCAGTATCGAAACTCGCTTTGCTCTTCTTCCATCTGATCTTCATTCAAGCCATGAAGGTCATAATCAAATCACAAGAAGCAGCCTCAGTCTAAATATTCACACCATGCATTTATGTCTTCTTCAACTAAACGTTGACTGTGAGCTTAAGTCATCAGATGTTTTGTGCGTGTTAAAGGAACAGAGTATTTGAAAGATCATCATGGATCATTGCTGAAGGTGAAAATGGAAAAGCTGATACGTTGGACATGAGTCATTTGGTATTTTGTGTTTAGAAGGAAAGGTTGAGCTTGGGATTTTTTTAGAAGTTTGACAAATATAATACACCACAATTACAAGTACAGGTACAAATTATAAATACAAAACAATGGTATCTAAAATAAACCAATACAATTTAGAGGACAATGAATGCCAGACAAAATCTATCCATAGCATATGCATATAGTGAGAGAGAAACCCACACATTGTAAATATAGATGGTGAGACTCAAATTTAGGCTTTCAACTTCAATCTTTGTCAACAATACTAAAGCCTCGTTGATAGTTTAAATTTTTTTTAATATATATATATCTCATAAAGCCTACAAAATTATCATGAGTTTAGGGTTATGAAAATATTTAAAAAACAATGATGTAAAAAACAATTAAGGTGTTGGTTGAAATGGAAGGTAAAGTATTACAAAGGTAAAACAATTAAGGGTGGCCCGGCCCATGCACACCTCTAGATAAATGTGACACTATTTAATTATTTTGTCAGCTACGCTAGTTTTTGACAGTAGAAATAAGTGAAATTTTAATAAAAAGACTAGTTTTCTCTTTAATCTAACATATATAGATTAATTTTCCTACTTATTGAGTAATGGGGGCAAAATGCAACTAGACTCCTAATACATGCGTCTCTATGGTACTTTTACCTAAAATGGAGATATTGATAATTATAATGTTTTAGAGGTTCACATTTGATTATGTACATGTATTTTTCTAGATTCTATATAAAAATACAAAACACCCTCATAATAATATTTGTTAATTTATTAATATATTTTTCTTTGTAATTTCTCAACTAAATTGGAGGGACACGATTGACAGATGACACTAACTCTATCAACCACTTAAAGAATAGTATATATATTGTTGAAACAAAATACAACACAGAAGAAGAATGAGGAGATTATGGTGGCCTAAATGAGGAGACGAGGAGAAGGCTATGAGGATAGAGGAAGTTTTGTTGTAGAGAGTACTCAAAGACTGATTAAGGGCTAAAAAGAATTTCCTCATTGCTTGGGAGGATATTTATAGGCGATAATCTTTTGTCTACTAGTGTGATGTGGTAAGTTGTTACAATAAAGATGGTTGTTACTGTGAAGGGTGTGTATAATGGGGCTCATTTTATTATTCCTTTAAAAAGTATAAGTTAGTTATGCCCAAGTGAATTACTTTAGTTGTTGAAAAAAGTGTTCACACTTGAGAATGTTTACGATGAAAGGCAAGTTGCTGATGTCAAAAGAGGAAGTGTCTCTCATATTAGCTGATGGTATGTAGTAGGTGATCACACCAAGAGGTCACTCATTTGGAGGTAGTCGGATGATGAGGAGTATGAGTCACTCTTTCTTGTCCATATTGAGTCTTTAAGGTATGTCACATGTCCAGCCTGAGTGGTAGGATAATTTTTTATCCACAATCATACTAAATTAACATAATTCAATTTTTTATGGAAACACATTTTGAGAACAATTCAAAATATTTAAATTTAAATTTCTAAAAGTATTAAAAAGTGATTTTTGTTGTGAAGGTGAAAGTTTATTAGATGTGACATGATGAATAGACCATAATTTTTAAACATTGGGATGAGACAATGTTGCACAAAAAAAGTTAATACGTATCTCTTAAATGCATTGTGTCAAACTACTTGATCATGATTTAAGAATAAAGATCCATTTCCATACTTATCATGCTATTTAATCACGAATAAAGCCACAGATTCAATCCATGCAAAGACGCAGTTCCTATATAGGTTAAAGGTTGATCACAATATGAAGATGTTCAAAGCTGAATTACATATCTAAATGCTCATCATCATCGGATTCATCAGATTCGAAGAGTATGACCAGATACAGCAGCAGAATCTCTAACTTTGGGTACTTTTCTTTAAGGAACTTACGATCAAGTTTCTCACTCAAGAATTCATATATTTTCAAATGCACAAGCTGTGGACAGCAAGAGAGGAGGTTGAGAACTCATTCAGTGCTGATACAACGAAAGCAAACTCAAGTTGCTTTAGCCTTGGCATTGTAGACGCTATTGCATTCGCCTCATCCTCCGCTTCGACCTTGCCTGCTGAATCCGGAGAGTACATGTTGCGACACAGAACTACAAGATGTTTACAGTGCTTTCCAATGGCCTCTATAGCTTGGGCACCGATTTTGTGACAGTAACTCAAATCCAAGAAAGTGACTGTGGAAAGCCTTTGGGCAGTTTGTTTGACTATCGAATCACTTATTAAACTTCTTGGCAGTCGTAAAACCTGAAGGGAGCCAACACTTGCAAACGCAGGGAAACGAAAAAACATCATTTTATATCAAGTTAATAATTTAATGACGTAAAAGAGTCTGATTAATGAGCTGAGACTCACTACATTACTCAGAAAAGCAATTTTGAAAAATGGTGATACCAAGTGTAACTTACTTCTCTGTGATGAATGAGAAAGTGGAATCATTCTGAAGACCTGAAACATGTAGGCTGCGGAGAGATCCATTGCTTCTTGTGATTAGCATTCGAAGCATCCGATCGAGTTGGTGGGACAGGCGGCGACAGCTCCGTTCATCAAGGTCTATATATTGCCAACAATGGGGACCCGTGACTACCTTACTCCAGGATTTGCAGACACAGGGAATGACTGTCAGTAACTCTTGTATGGGCAAGCTGGTGAAGATCAGCCCCAATACATCAGGAAGTAGTTCATCCCAGTATCGAAACTCGCTTTGCTCTTCTTCCATCTGATCTTCATTCAAGTCATGAAGGTCATAATTAAATCACAACAGGAAAGAAAAAAAATCAAAGATTAGGGGTTACCTTATCACTTTCCTTGCAACTTGGATTATTATGCAAAATCTAAACACAAATTCAAAGGCAACCAAAAAAGAAAACAGAAAGAGGTAATATAGAAAGAGAAAAGTAGGAATAGAATAAGACAATGTAAGTATCTATATATATATAGACGTAAAAGCATCGTGTTTAGTTGGAAAAAGAAGAAGACGAAAAGGCATGGAAGGCAGGGATAGCTTTAATTGCGAAAACAGGGCTACTTAATGCGGTAATTAGATATTTTATGTGAGTTATAAGGAACAGAGTATATGAAAGATCATGGAAAGGTTGAAAGGTTGGACACGAGTCATTCAACTGTCCAAAATTAGGCTTTGAGTATCTAAAATCTGAACTCAAATCTTTAGTGTTTAGAATAAATTTTGAATTTTTTCTTTCATTCATATGAAGAGATATTTAATATGTTTTTCTTCCCAATAAAATTAACTTAATATGCATTACAAAGGGTATCTATAGGAAAGGTTATTTTATTTGGCTAGTATAATGTGGTGGGTTGTTATAAAAGAGATTGTTATCATGGAAAATGTGAAGGGTGTGCATAGTAGGGCTCGTTCTATTTTTTTAGACAATACTGTTATGTTCAAGTGAGTCTTATTAGTTACTAAAAGAAGTATTCACACTAAAAAGTTCGATCGCCAAGTGATAGTGAACGGTTAGATGAGTCCAAGGAAGAAGTGTCTCTCATATTAGCTGGTGATATTTAGTAGGTGATCAGATTGAGAGGTCACTCATTTGGGGACAGCCAAATGATCAAGGAGTATGAGTCACTCTTTGTTGTCCATGTGGAGTCTCCATGATATGCCACATGTCTAGCCTCAGTAATAGGTATATATATTTTGAAATTTTTTTCTTTAATGTCACTTTTGATCATTAAAATTTAGCTAAATGTTCAAAGTGATGCTTATATTTAAAAAAAATGTGATAAATGATTTAGTATTGAAAATTTAAGTACTGAATTTAAATTACAAAATCTATTTGGTATATAAATTAAAATTAAGAATGTAATTCATTATATAATTACTTCAATCTTATTAATATGGTAGTTATTTATTTTATTTTGAATAATTTTGGATAAAGTTAAATATAAAATTAGAATATTTTAATTTCTAATAAAATGAGAGGCCATGTCCAACCAATTCTCTAGATTCACAGTTGAGTGCAATCAAGCACTATCTCAATTCAAGCGAAACCTCTTTACATAACTCCTCTATTTGAATTTAACTTTATAACTACAGATAAACAGATATGCTAATTAATCACGACTAAATCCATAGATTTAATCCATGCAAAGACGAAGTTCCTATCGAGGATAAAGGTTACTCACAATATGAAGATATGTTGAAGGTTAAATTACATAGCAAAACACTTATAAGATTCCTCATCTTCAAAAATTAAATCTTCAGAATCTGTCACTGCCTATGCACGGACACATCCACGAAATCTCTAAATTTGGGTACTTTTCTGTAAGGAACTTGCAATCAAGTTTCACACTCACGCATACATTTATAATCGAACGTTCAAGCCGATGACAGCGAGAGAGGATGTTGAGAACACATTCAGTTTTAATAAGAGTGAAAACCCAAAACAAGATGCTTTAGCCTTGGCATTGTAGCTGCTATTGCATTCGCCTAATACATCCAGAAACATCATGTCGCGACACAGAGTTTCAAGAAGTTTACAGTACTTTCCAATGGCCTCTAAAGCTTGGGCACCGATTTTGGGACAGTAAGTCAAATCCAAGAAAGTGAGTGTGGAAAGCCTTTGTGCAGTTTGTTTGACTATCGAATCACTTATTAAACTTCCTGACAGTGTAAAACCTGAAGGGAGCCAGCACTTGCATATGCAAGGGCAATAAAAAACACCATTTCATATAAACTTAATAATATAAAGACGTACAAGAGTCTGATTAATGAGCTGACACTCACTACATTACTCAGAAAAATATTTGTTAAAAAGGATAAGAGAAAGTGAAACTTACTTCTCCGTGATGAATGAGAAAATGGAATCATTCTTGAGACCAGCAACATGTAAGCTGCAGAGACATCCACTGCTTCTTGTGACTAGCATTCGAAGCATCCGATCGAGTTGATGGGGCTTCCAGCGAATGCTCCATTGAAAAAGATCTATATCTTGCCAACAATAGGAACCCCTAACTGCCTTACTCCAGGATTTGCAGACTGGGGGAATGACTGTCAATAACTCTTGTAACGACAAGTTGATGAAGATCAGCCCCAATACATCAGGAGGTAGTTGGTCCCAGCGTCGAAACTCGTTTTGCTCTTCTTCCATCTGATCCACATTCAAGTAATGAAGATCATAATCAAATCACAACAGGAAAAAGGAAAAGTCAAAGATTGAGGGTTACCTTATATCACTTTCGTTGTAACTTGGATTATAATGCAAAACCTAAACAAAAAATCGAAGGCAACCAAAAAAGAAAAAAGAACCCCCAAAACTAAACAGAAAGATTTAATATAGGAAGAGAAAAATATGAATGGAATAAGACTAGGTAACTATCTATATATACACGTAAAAAGCTGGAAAAAGGAGGAGACGAAAAGGCGTGGAAGGCAGGGGGTAGCTTTAACTTCAATTGCCAAAACTGGGCTACTTAATGCGGGAATTAGATGATTTGTGTGCGTTACAAGGAACAGCGTAAATTGAAAGGTTGAAACGTTGGACATTTATTTCAATATAATTTATAAAATTATTTGACAATGAATTTCCAACTATTTTTTATTCATTAGTTTCCAAAAATACTTTTCTAAGCAAAATCATTAAAAATATTAATAATTTAAAGTAATGCATATTAAAAAATTTATTTTAAAATGTCTCATCCAAATCAACATAAAAATGCAATATTTTCAATGGAAATAATTATGACATTTAATCTTAAATTATTATTATAAAAATATTTTATTAATATTAAGAAAATTATATTTAAAACAATTAAAATTCAATGATACAAAAATTTTAAATAAAAATATATTGCTCTACATTTGCTCTATGAATATTCACATATTCATTATTCATCAACATTTTACCTTGTAAATTTTTTTATTAAGAATTTTTAACTGGATTAAGAGTAAAAAAAAAATTATTAAAAAAAAAGCAATTGAGTCTTAAAAGAAGAAATAGTTCATTTTATTACACTTTTAATGACAAAAAAAAAATTAACTAAACTCTTTCGTTAAAAGAAACTATCAATTGATTAGAGATAAAAACGGGATAAAAATAAAAAAAAATAAAGAAAGACAAATAAAATAATAAAAAATGAGAAAGAAATATAAAAAAATTATTATTTTGGATTTATGATTATAAATTATTTTTATTTTTATGAAACAAAATAAAAATGCAAACTCTAGACTCAATTAAGAAAGTAATTTAAAATATAATAATTTATATTAATATAAGAATAATATTGGTATCTATAAAAATTGATTCAAAACTAAATTTAAGCCAGCAATTTCAATTTTTTTTCAAGTAATATTTTTGAGTGGGTTGGGAAAATTTTAAGACATTATGAGTGGCCGCCATAGGCTAAGGTGTTAGTAGCATAAGGTATAAAAAAAATAGGAATCTATTTTTCGTTCAAAACTTATCATGGAGTTTAAGAGAGACTATCAATATATTTATTATTTCCCATACACGAGATCCTTCAAACAAAAAAGACTACAATGATAAATGCAACTACAATGAAAGAAGAAATTGAAGAACATATGAAGGGCATGGAATGGCACATTCTATTACTGAAAGAGGTAATTTAATTTCTCCATTCAACCAACATTCAACCCACATTCTCAAATAAGAGAATCCATATATCCAGTCAATGAATTCATGATAACCGATGTACGGTCCACCTACATTTCTCAAGCGCAGCTCCAGCAGATTCTTTAGCTTTGGGAACTTGTCTTTAAGGAACTGATGATCAAGTTCCACTTCCAGGCACCCCTTTATATCCAAATGCTCAAGATGAGGACAACCATAAAGGATTTTGAGAACACATTCCGTGCTGATAAAATGACAACGCAACTCAAGATGCTTTAGCCTTGGCATTGTAGCTGCTATTGCATTCGCCTCATCTTCCAGTTCGACCTTGCCTGCTGAATCCAGAAAGTGGATGTTGCGGCAAAGAGTTACAAGAAATTTACAGTGCTTTCCAATGGCCTCTATGGCTTTGGCACCAATTTTGGGACAGTGACTCAAATCCAAGAAAGTGATTGTGGAAAGCCTTTGGGCGGTTTCTTCTACTATTGAACCACTTATTTCACTTCGGGGCAGTCGTAAAACCCGAAGGGAGCCAGCACTTGCAAAAGGAAAGGGGAAAAAGGCCATTTCACATCAATGTTTCAATAGAACAATGATCCCTTATAGGAACTGGTTTCGGATCCAATAAAATCATGAAAGCAATTGCGAAAAAGCGTAAGAGCAAATGAAACTTACTTCTCTGTGATGAATGAGAAATTGGAATCATTCTGAAGACCTGCAACATGTAGGCTGCGGAGAGAACCACAGCTTCTTGTGACTAGCATTCGAAGCATCCGATCGAGTTGATGGGGCTGCCAGCGAATGCTCCATTGAAAAAGATCTATATATTGCCAACAAAGGGGACCCATGACTGCCTTACTCCAGGATTTGCAAACACAGGGAATGACTTTCAGCAACTCTTTTAAGGACAGGTAACAGAAGATCAGCCCCAATACATCAGGAAGTAGTTCATCCCAGTGTCGAAACTCGCTTTGCTCTTCTTCCATCTGATCTTCATTCAAGTCATGAAGGTGATAATCAAATCACAACAGGAAATAAATAAATAATCAAAGATTAGGGGTTACCTTGTATCCCTTTCCTTGCCACTATGCAAAACCTAATCACAAAATCAAAGGCAACAAAAAAGAACAGAGAAAAGTAGGCATAGAATAAGACAACTTAAGTATCTATATATATATACACGTAAAAACATGGTGTTTAGTTGAAAAAACAAGACGAAAAGGCATGAAAGGGCGCTACTTAATGCGGTAATTAGATATTTTGTGTGCATTGTAAGGAACAGAGTACATGAAAGGTTAGAGATGAGTCATTCCAATGTCCAAAATTAGTGTTTAGAATAAATTTTCAACATTTTTTTCTTTCATATGAAGATATATTTAATATGTTTTTCTTCCCAAAAAAACCGTACTTAATATTTATTGCTTAATTTATTAAACCACATTATTATTTTTCACAATTCCAATATAAATTAACATTTTTTTCCTTTGATTTTTTTCTACATAAATGAAAGTCTATTTCGAATATATCATATGATTTATAAAATAATATGATGACGAATTTAAAACTAATTTTTATTCAATAATTCCGAAAAATTTCTTTTTTAAACAAATCTTAATATTTAAAATAATTCATATTAAAAAATGTTATTTTAAAATTTCTCATCGGGAACAACATAATAAGAGTGCAATATTTTCAATGAAAATAATTAAAATCCAATAAATATGACATTTAATCTTAGATTATTGTTATTTTACAAATACTTTATTAATCTTAAAAAAAAATTCTATTTACAAAAAATTAAAATTCAATGGTAAATAATATTGAGAACACTTCTAGGGGTTGGTAACTTGAAAAGCTCTAGCCTAGGCATTGTAGCAGATATTAAATTTGCCTGCTCCTCCATTGAGAGCTTGTCTACTGCATCCAGAAAGTAAATAATATTGCTTCCTAATTTGCTAAGAAAATTAGTATAACAGACTTGCATTTATATATGAAAAAAGAATTAAGAAGAGAAATGAAAAAAAAGAAAGAAAGAAAATGTCCAATTAGATTGAAATTGTGAAGAGTGATTTACATAAAAAAAGAAATAAGATCATTAATGCATGTTTAAGTTTAAATGGGAAAGAAAACCTAATAAATATATAGAGAAAAAGGGTAATGATACCCTCACAATCCCAAAATACGGCCAAATCAGAGCTGCTGAAAGTAATTCTGCCATTCAACTTCAAATAAACATATATTGCAAAACTCAAATTCCATGCATGAAGCATTTTAATAGAATCTCCAAACCACAACAACTTCATATTGAAAAATAGATGATAATGTAACATGAACATGGTTCAGTAGTTGGAAGCATCTTTCTTTGTGAACTACAACAGGAAGATATAGCTGAAGCAGCATGGACACAAAGAAATATCCCCTATGGAGATGCAGCCAACTAATCTAACATTCCACCATTTTCACGTAATCATCCAGCAAGTTCTTCCATAACATCATCCATCATTGATTGGAAGAAATCATCATCGTATAAGAAGTCGTGATCAATAAATGTAAATTCTAAGTTCCCAAACTCTTTAAACATCTTCTCTTCATGAGGTCCCACAATCTTTAGCTTTGGGTACTTTTCTTTAAAGAACTTACGATCACGGTTCACACTCAAGCAACTATTTATATCCAAATGCTCAAGCTGAGGACAGCTAGAGATGATGTTGAGAACACATTCAGTGCTGATATTATGGCAACCCAACTCAAGATGCTTTAGCCTTGGCATTGTAGCTGCTATTGCATTCGCCTCATCCTCCGGTTCGTCCTTGCCTGCTGAATCCAGAAAGTGCATGTTGCGGCACAGAGTTACAAGAAGTTTGCAGTGCTTTCCAATGGCCTCTATAGCTTGGGCACCAATTTTGCGACAGTAACTCAAATCCAAGAAAGTGACGGTGGAAAGCCTTTGGGCGGTTTGTTCTACTATTGAATCACTTATTTTACTATGCGGCAATCGTAAAACCTGAAGGGAGCCAGCACTTGCAAAAGCAAAGGGCAAAAAATGCCATTTCACATCAAGGTTCTATTGAACAAGGATTCCCTATAGGAACTGGTTTCGGATCCAATAAAATCATGAAAGCAAGTGTGAAAAAGTGTAAGATCAAGTGAAACTTACTTCTCTGTGATGAATGAGAAAATGGAATCATTCAGAAGACCTGAAACATGTAGGTTGCGGAGAGATCCACTGCTTCTTGTGACTAGCATCCGAAGCATCCGATCGAGCTGGTGGGGCTGGCAGCGACAGCTCCATTCATTAAGATCTATATCTTGCCAACAATAGGGACCCGTGACTGCCTTACTCCAGGATTTGCAGACAGGGGGAATGACTGTCAGTAACTCTTGTAGCGACAGGTTGGTGAAGATCAACCCCAATACATCAGGAGGTAGTTGATCCCAGTGTCGAAACTCGCTTTGCTCTTCTTGCATCTGATCTTCATTCAAGTCTTGAAGGTCATAATCAAGTCACAACAGTAAAAAAGGAAAATTCGAAGATTGAGGGTTACCTTATATCACTTTCCTTGCAACTTGGATTATTATGCAAAACCTAAACACAAAATCAAAAGGCAACCAAAAAGAAAAGAGAAAGAGGTAATATAGGGAGAGAAAAGTAGGAATAGAATAAAGCAACGTAAGTATCTATGGTAGTAACCCAATTTTACCCGCCCCAATACATAAACCTAAACAAAGACAAAATAAATAAATAAATAAATAAAACTTAAATTACAAGCCAAAACCAGTACAAAAATCTATTGAAGCAATGGTTAGCATGTAGCAATCACATGTTTTATTATTATTATTATTATTATTATTATTTGGATGTAATGATGTAACTTAGTTGTATTCCAACTAAGTTTGTTAGTGGTAGTAGGTGGTGATTTATTTTAAGCGGATGTAATTATGAAACTTAGTTGTATTCCAACTAAGTTTGTTAGTGGTAGTAGGTGGTGATTTATTTTAAGTGGATGTAATGATGAAACTTAGTTGTATTCCAACTAAGTTGTCAAGTTGTAAGCTTGTATAAATAGGCTTTATGCCATTTTAAAAAAATGAATGAATTCAATCAAGATTTCATCCATATACTCTCTATTTTAGCTTTGCTTAAAATTTATTTCATTTTTCTTCTTTGTTTCTGCCGCAAGTCTCGATTCTTGCTCGGCAAGCTTTTGTTGAGCCTTGCTATTTGTTGCACTTAGCTCCAACAATTGGTATCAGAGCCTATTTCTTAAGGGATCTGTTATACAAATTCATGGCTTTATCAAGCTTTTCACCAGCTGCACCTCAAGTCTTCAATGGAGAAGGCTACCACATATGGGTGGTTAAAATGAAGACCTACCTACAAGCTTTCGATCTGTGGGAGGTAGTCAACTCAGATGTTGAACCAGAGCCACTTAGAGGCAATCCAACAGTGGCTTAAATCAGGCAGCATGCTGATGAGAGGACCAAGAGGCACAAAGCCATGTCTTGCATCCAGAACTCAGTGTCAGATGTGATTTTCACAAGGATTATGGCCTGTGAATCACCAAAACAAGCCTGGGACAAGTTGCAAGAGGAGTTTCAAGGGACAGAGAGGACAAGGCAGCAACAGTTGCTGAACTTAAGGAGAGATTTCGAGAATTTGAAGATGAAGGAAGAAGAAACTATCAAGCAGTACTCTGACAGGATTATGGCTGTGGTTAACAGCATAAGGCTCCTTGGAAAGCAGCTCAAGGAAGCTAAGATAGTGGAGAAGGTTATTGCAACTCTGCCCGAGAGGTATGAGGCAAAAATCTCATCTCTCGAGGACTCAAGGGACCTGTACACCATCTCCCTGACAGAGTTGATCAATGCTTTATATGCTCAAGAGCAAAGAAGAGCAAGCAGACTGGAGGAGCATCAAGAAGGTGCCTTTCAGGCAAGAACAAACACTGCCTACAAAGGCAAGAAGGCCTGGAGAGACAAGCCAAGGACTGATGTTGCAAGAAAAGAGGGTCAGACTTGCAAGCACTGCAGAAGGGCTGGTCATCCAAAAGAAAAATGCTGGTTCAATCCAGATGCTGTATGTCAGCATTGTAAAAAGAAGGGTCATGTTGAGAGAGTCTGCAAGAGCAAGGCCAAATCAAGGCAGAGTCAGTTTCAACAGAAGAAAGCTGAGGCTCGAGTAGCTAAGGAGGACAGTGACCAAGAGGAGCAAGTCTTTGCTGTGTTATGCTCAGCTGCTCAAGAAAGGTTCTCATCTGGTTGGCTTCTAGACAGTGGATGCACCAACCACATGACACCTGATCCTGCAATCTTTAAGTCTTTAGACAGAAGCTGCAGAACTAAAGTCAAGATAGGAAATGGACATTTTATTCAAGTTGAAGGCAAGGGTGATGTGCTGATATGCACCCCCACAGGTGCCAAAGTGATTTCAAATGTGCTTTTGGTGTCTGAAAACAGAAACCTGCTCAGCATAGCTCAGTTGCTGGAGAAAGGTTATTCTGTTGTGTTCAAAGACAACCAATGCCAAATCAATGATCCAAGTGGATCCAAGCTGATGGCAGTTCCTATGGCTAATAAGAGCTTTGTAGTTGACTGGACCAGGGAGTCAGACATTGCCTACACAGTCACATCAGATGAATCCAAGCTTTGGCATCAAAGACTGGGACATGCCAACTTCAGATCGATGGCTCGAATGGTCAGAGAGGACTTGGCTGAAAACTTCATCAACTCAGTGGATCATGATGATGTGTGTGAAGTGTGTCAGCTAGGAAAGCAGGCCAGACTCCCATTTCCCTCGAATCAAGCCTGGAGAGCCTCTGAAAAACTCCAACTGGTGCACACTGATGTGTGTGGCCCTATGAGGACTGAGTCATTAAGTGGAAACAGGTACTTCATACTGTTCATTGATGATTTTTCAAGATATTGCTGGCTTTACTTCCTAAAACAGAATTTAGAGGCAGCCTCAGTGTTTTGGAAGTTCAAGACTGCTGCTGAGACTGAAACAGGTTGCAAGCTGAAGTCCATAAGGTCTGATAATGGGGCTGAGTACACCTCAGCTCAGTTCCAAGCCTTCTGTGATAAGGCAGGCATCAAACATCAACTTACCAACACATATACACCTCAGCAAAATGGTGTAAGTGAAAGGAAGAATAGGAGTTTGATGGATATGGCCAAGTGCTTGATGATTCAGAAGAATCTGCCTTAAGATCTATGGGCAGAGGCAGTTAACACTGCAAACTACATTCAAAATAGGCTTCCAACCAAGGCCTTGGATCAGAAGACTCCATTCGAAGCCTGGTTTGGATTCAAGCCATCACTGGCTCATCTGAAGGTCTTTGGATGCATCTGTTATGCTCATGTACCTGCTGTCAAAAGGGACAAATTGTCTGAAAGGGCTCGACCTGGTATTTTGGTGGGCTACAGCACTGTTAAGAAGGGCTATAGGATCTTGGATCCTTCAACAAAGAAAGTGTCAGTCAGTAGGGATGTGGTATTTGATGAAAAGTTATGTTGGAACTGGGAAAAATATGGACCTGAGGAAGTTTCAGAAGGACTTGCAGCAGATCAAGCTGAGCCAGATCAAAATATTCCTGAAATGGACATTGATGATGAACCAGTTAGAGGAACAAGACCATTGACTGAGATTTATGAAAGAGCTCATGTAGCCATAACTGAACCAAGCAATTTTGAAGAGGCTGAAGCTCAGCAAGAGTGGAAGCAGGCAATGGCTGAGGAGATTAGCATGATTGAGAAGAACCAGACCTGGGAATTAGTTGAAAGGCCAGTCAAAAGGAAGATAATTGGGGTGAAATGGGTGTACAAAGCCAAGCAAAATGCTGATGGTACCTTGAACAAACTGAAAGCAAGGCTAGTTGTCAAGGGGTTCAGTCAGAGGTATGGCCTGGACTACCTGGAGACCTTTGCACCAGTGGCCAGGCTAGACACCATCAGATTACTGATTGCCTTAGCAGCACAGCTCGAGTGGAAGATCCATCAACTCGATGTGAAATCAGCCTTTCTGAATGGTTTCTTAGATGAAGAGATCTATGTTGAACAACCACAAGGGTTTGAGATAGCTGGCAGAGAGCATATGGTCTACAAACTGAAGAAGGCCCTATATGGCTTAAAACAGGCTCCAAGGGCCTGGTACAGCAGAATCGATGGCTACTTGACTAATTTGGGATTCGATCGAAGCAAGAGTGAGCCAACACTGTATGTCAAGAAGCAAGGGACACAAACACAGCTCATTGTATCCCTATATGTTGATGACCTGCTGGTGACAGGAGGAGATCGAGCAGTGCTGGTCGATTTCAAGACCAAGATGCAAGAAGTATTTGAAATGTCTGATCTAGGGAAAATGTCTCCTTGGAATGGAGGTGACTCAAGCACAAAATGGGATATTTCTAAGTCAGAGAAACTTTGCCACAAAGATTCTGACCAAGTTCTCCATGCAAAACAGTAAAGCAACTAAAACACCTGTTGCTGTTGGAGAAAAACTATCGAGCCAAGGTGATTTTGAGAAGGTTTGTGAAACAACCTACAGAAGTCTAGTTGGTTGTCTGTTATATTTAACTGCCACTAGACCAGACATAATGTATGCTGTAGGATTGCTCTCAAGGTTCTTGCATTGTTGCAATAAAAAGCATTTACAAGCTGCTAAGAGAGTGCTTAGATATGTCAAAGGCACTTTGAGCTATGGTTTAAGGTACAGCAAGGAAGGAAATCTGAAGCTGGTTGGCTACACTGATAGTGACTGGGCTGGCTCGATAGATGACATGAAAAGCACCTCAGGGTATGCTTTCAACCTTGGTTCAGCCATGTTTTGCTGGAGCTCGAAGAAGCAAAGTCTGGTGGCTCAATCTACTGCTGAAGCAGAATATGTGGCAGCTGCAAGTGCTGTCAACCAAGCCATTTGGCTAAGGAAAATCTTAGCTGATTTGAAAGTGCATCAAAAGGAAGCTACTGAGATCTTCTGTGACAACCAATCTTCAGTTGCAATTGCTAAAAATCCAGTGTTCCATGGAAGAACAAAGCATTTCAGCATCAAGTTGCATGTTGTTCGAGAAATGGAGCAAGCTCAGGAAGTGAAGCTGATCCATTGTAATTCTGAGGATCAACTTGCAGACATTTTGACTAAAGCCCTTAATGTCACAAGGTTCGAATGTCTAAGAAGGAAGCTAGGTGTTTGCTCCATGCAAACCAAGGAGGAGTATTGAAGCAATGGTTAGCATGTAGCAATCACATGTTTTATTATTATTATTATTATTATTATTATTATTATTATTTGGATGTAATGATGTAACTTAGTTGTATTCCAACTAAGTTTGTTAGTGGTAGTAGGTGGTGATTTATTTTAAGTGGATGTAATGATGAAACTTAGTTGTATTCCAACTAAGTTTGTTAGTGGTAGTAGGTGGTGATTTATTTTAAGTGGATGTAATGATGAAACTTAGTTGTATTCCAACTAAGTTGTCAAGTTGTAAGCTTGTATAAATAGGCTTTATGCCATTTTAAAAAAATGAATGAATTCAATCAAGATTTCATCCATATACTCTCTATTTTAGCTTTGCTTAAAATTTATTTCATTTTTCTTCTTTGTTTCTGCCGCAAGTCTCGATTCTTGCTCGGCAAGCTTTTTGTTGAGCCTTGCTATTTGTTGCACTTAGCTCCAACAAAATCAAAAGTCCAATAGCCCACAACTTAAACCTTTTTTTAGAAAAATTGAAAACCATAAATCCCCTATGCGCTGCTGCCCCTAACCATGTCAGCGGATGCGAAGCTTGGGGACTACCTCTCTTGCCATCGTTTCACCAAAATGGCAAGGGTGTAACTTCCATTGTCGTTGACCACCATCGCGACCTACATAGAAGAAAGAAAAAGACAGAAGCAGAGGAAAAAAAAACAAATACAAATATTTGTAATCACTAGACAATATAAATTGAATAAATAGATATGAAGAAAAATCAAAGAGATATAAAAGGTATATTTTTACATCGTATACATATAAAAAAAAAATAAATAAAACACGAAACTTTTTTTACCTTTGCTGCCACTGTAGATATCCCCTTTAGCTTGAAAGACTGTCGAATCCTTAGGGATTCGCCGAAAGGCCGAGTCAAAGGAGGACCGGGAACCAAAAGGTTCTTTTTGCATTTTCGAATTCTGGCCGAATTTAGAGATTTCGACCTTAGATTCGGGTTCTCCGTGAAACGAAGATAAAAAAAGGGTTTTTTTACAACTCCAGCCACCAAAGGCGACGGTTGCCGTCGCTGATGACCAGTGGCCACGGCGGAGCGCCGATGGCCCAGTGGCTGGATTCAGGGGAGATTTCAGAGAAAAAAAGAAGAAAGAAGCTTTAAAAAAAAAGAGTCAAAATGATTTTTTTTTATTTTTTATTTAAATAGGGCACGTAAACAACGCCATTTCGTCGTGGCCCTAAACTTCTGACCCGATGTCCCAACTCGAATTCCCTTAGGATCCACGTGTTTTTAAATGGGAGGATCTAATTGTTGCTTTGGCCTTTCTGTTTTTTTTTCAATTTCGTCCTGCAGCTTAGTATTTTTGCTTTTATTTTCGCTCTTTTATTTTATTCTTGTGCAATTTAGTCCCTCAACCCATTGTGGACCCATTGAGGGAATGACACATGTAAATATTGGTGGGATAATTGCCTTTTGAGTCCCTGTACATTTTATCCTATTTTAATTTAATCCTTTTATGTCCTGTTTCTTTATGATTTAGACTTTTAATTTTGTTATACTTTCAATTTAGCCTTTTATTTCCTTTTATTTATCCACTTATTTATTTCCTTTTTTTTGTTGCAATACACACCTTA
Source organism: Gossypium hirsutum (assembly GCF_007990345.1). NCBI lineage: Eukaryota > Viridiplantae > Streptophyta > Magnoliopsida > Malvales > Malvaceae > Gossypium > Gossypium hirsutum. The sequence goes on from NC_053429.1 coordinate 4,560,757, forward strand.
AATGTTGTTCAAATTTCGATTTAATCCCTCATTTATTTAATGTTGCCTCTTTATTTACTATATCTTTTACTTTAACATTTAAAATTTTTGTTATTTATTTATTTTTATTATTATGCATTTTTATTTTATCCCTTTTATTACTATTATTATTATTTCTATCATTCATATTAATATTATGATAGTAATCATGACATGATATCGCTCTTATTACCATAAGTTGATATTTTTACTTTCATTATATTTGCATTATTATTACTCACTGGCATAGCATTTTTTATTTTATCTTTCATTTTATTTATTCGTTTATTTATTTATCTATCATGTTAAAATCATCATTTTTTACCCGCTACTATGTTACTTCATTTTGCTAAAAATTCATGCTGTGTATCATATTAAAATATATTTATCCATTTTATTACTAGGCCTAGACAAATTAAAATGCATATCGATTTAAAAGACTACATTTGTTCTACCTAAAAAATGAAAATTTTAAAACCAAGACAATATTCTTTGCTAAGGAATTCAAGAAATAGTGCCCTAACTCACGGGATATGACTTTCTCCTTTAACCAAGATAAACGAGCATCCTTTTAAATTTTAAAATATATAATAGAGCAAAGCGAGTTTCGCCACAAAAATGGGGATCGTATTGTCTTTGAATTTTAATTCTCAACACTAAGACATCAAGTAATCAATTAGACACCAATTTTGGGCGTTATGAGGGTGCTAATCTGTAACAGCCCGTTTTTTAGTGGTATCAGAAACAGTGATTTCGGGGCTACCGAATCTGACGAGTAAGTTCGTAAATATTATTATTTAATATTTACAAGTCAAATGTGACTTTTAAAAAGGTTTTTGATTTGATAATTTATGTTATATAAGTGATTTATTAAGTTCAAGTGGTTTTAGAAAATGAGGTATCGGGACCTTTTTTATACCGAGCCGTAAATATTTTTATAAATATTTACGGAGTGTCATTAAGGTGTTTCGTTGAAAAATTTTAATGTTTCGATGGTTAATTAATTAAAAAGGACCAAATTGAAAAAAAATGCATTCCCGGGACTCCATTCCCGTAAATCAGACTCTTAAATATTTTTAATAAATATTTATGAAGCTAGTTGTGTAGTTAATTAGATTTTGGTTAATTTAATTTGCATAAATTAAAAGTAATTAGATATAAAGATTAAATTGCGTATAGGGTAAAAGTTAAATTATAGATTAAAGAATAATTAAAGGGACTAAAGAAACAATTTTAACATTGTTTCTTTAGTGGTAGGGCATTAGGTAAGATATTTGTAAATTTATTATATATATTATAATAATTAAAGTTTTCTTAAGTATTAAGTATATATATTATATAAAAGTAATAAAAGAAAAAAAGAAAGACAAAAGCAAAACCATAATTTGAAAGAAAAGGAAGAAAGAAAAGGAAAAAAGAAAAGAAGGAGACGCAAAGGCTTAGGTACTTTAAAGTTTTCAAATTCAATTGTTTAGTTAATTTTGTCTTCTTTTCTTATGATTTGTATGTTTTTGAAATCTTGATGTTAAGTATTACATAACCAATGTCGAAATTTTAGCAATTATTAAGTTTTTAAGCGATAGATTTTTAAGCTAGAAGTTAAATAGGATTAAATTGTAGAATAAATTGTAAATTTTGAATAATAAAGACTAAATTTTGAAAATTTTGAAATTTAGGCTTGCACTTACTTCCTCATATTTAACCGACTCTTGAATTTACTTTCTGAATTTGTAAAACCAAATATTAATTTAACGAGTCTTGAAGTGATTTAATCACACCTAAAAGAAAATTTGACGTCGATTCAATTTTTATTTTTTAAAATAAAAAAGTCAATTTTCAAAAAAGTTTCTGACATCTATATATATATACACGTAAAAAAAAAAAACGAAAAGGCATGGAAGGCAGGGGTAGCTTTAACTTTAACTGAGAAAAACTTGGCTACTTAATGCGAGAATTAGATAATTTGTGTGCGTTACAAGGAACAGAGTATTTGAAAGGTTGAAACATTGGACATGGTTTACACTTTAGGGTTTAAAATAAATTTCCAACTTTGTTATGTTTCATGTGAAGTTATTTTCCTTTCGTATGAAGAGAGATTTATTATGTTTTTCTTCCCAATAAACCTAACTTAATATGCATTCTTCTTCATTAAATCATGTTATTATTTTTCACAATTCCAATATAAATTAACATTTTAGTAACTTATGTTTAAAATATTACGTGTTGACACCATTTTTTTTGGATAAAAACGGGGTCGACTTGGGTTTTGAAGAAAATGAAACAGGAGTCGCCACCAATCTTTTTTATAAGGTGTGATTGGATCACCTCGAAAAGCGGTTGTTTTTAATAAACGGTTCGATTTTATTAAAACAACAAGTTTGGTCCGCGAAATTCAGAAAACGGGTTCGGGAGTCGGTTACGCACGAGGAAGGATTAGCACCCTCGATACGCCCAAAATTGGTACCTTAGTTGATTACTTAATGTCTTAATGTCGAAAATTGAAAACTTAGAAGAATTTAAAAAATACGATCCTTGTATTAAAACGTTGAAAATTTTAGGAAAATGGGCATATTTCACATTATTCGAGAAAGAGAATCATATCCAGTAAGTTAGAATGCAATGTCTCAAATTCCCAATACGTGAATGAATGCCAGAATTTTACTTATTTAAAAGATATTTTATTATCTCGGGTTTAGGAAAGGGATCATGCCCAGTAAGTTAGGACACGATCTTTTCTTAATTCTCGAGATCGTTTCAAAATTTGAGTTTGAAAAGATTAGTGTATTTAGATTTATTGTGGAAATCGAAACCCAGTAAGTTAGGGTACGATCCTCTCGAATCTAAACACAAAATATCGTTTTTTAAACAAATTTTATTATCGAGTGAAATAAAAACATGAGGTCGTAGTAAAAATGTGAAAGCAAATTACATTGTTATACATGACAAAATCATAATGAATACAAAAGTGTAAAAATGATACGAGCGATAGCAACAATATAAAATAAATAAAAGTCAAACCTACAATCATATAAAATAACAATATATATAAACAAATAAATTAAACATTCGTTCAAAATAATAATGAAAATGAAATAAATAAATAGTGAATACAATTAAAATTTAAAGGGATATATATATATTTATATGTATAGACAAAAAAATAAAATATGTGTGTATTCATAAATTACAATATATATGTAAAGTATACTTTAAAATATAAAAAAAATATGCATATAGATAAAAATATGTACACATATATATAGGTGTATAAAATTATGGAATATGAAAATAATGAAATGCATATATAAAGTAGGCGCATGAAAATATGTATGTACAAATTAAAGTTTAAAAATAATGAAAATATACCTACGTATACAAATAAATACGTTAATTTATATATATATGTTTAAAATATATTGAAAATATGTATGTATATGTCTATGCAAATTAAGATATACAAAAACATATAAATACATACATATAAATATATATACTTATAAAAATAAAAATATGTATATGTATATAGATATATATAAAAAAGAAATATGAGTATACGTATATATATTAAACAAATTATATGTAAAATATGTACATGTATATATACAAGCACTTATATGATAATAATAAGACATATATATTTAAAAATACATAAGTATATATGAATAGAGATATAAAAGTAACAACAATAATACCAATACTAATAATAGTAAAGATGATAATAATAATAATAATAATAATAATAATAAAGTTAACAAAAATTGACTAAATAATAAAATATGCTAAAAAAGGGCCTTAAATCGAAATGAAATAAAACATATAGGGCCAATTCGAAATAAAGGAAAACGAAAGGGATCCAATTGCGACGCGCGTAAAAAAGGGAAGGACCGAAACAGAAAATAAACCCAAAATCCCAAAACGCAGCACCTCAATGGACTAAAATAAAACAAAAGTAAAATGTTAGGGCTAAATCAAAATAAAATAAAACAACAAAATAGGACCAAATTGAAACACGCCGCGAATCAGAGGGACTGCCCGCATAAATTGCCCAAAAAACTAAAACACGCGGATCCTTCGGGTCGGGTCGGGTCGACGCGCGGATCCCCCTTTGCTAAAACGGCGCCGTTTTGTGTTTAATATAAATATAAAAAAAGGCTAAAAATAAAACTGCTTCATCATTTTGTTGAAAAAACAGAGAGAAAACTCTCTCTTTTTCATTTTTCTCAGGCTCCGGTTCCGGAGATGGCTCGGCCAAGGCTTCCGGCGAGTCTCCGCCGTAGAGCCACCGCGTGTGGCGGCCGGAGGTCCAAAATCGGACCTTTTCGGTCCCTTTTTGAAGCCTAGCGTCCCTAGGGTACGGATCTAGGGCCAAATCCCCAAAAAAAGAGCCGGAGACCCGAAGATCGAGGGGAAACCGCTCGTCTTCTCCCCTCCGGTGCTGCGCAGGTAAGGTTCTTTTGGTTTTTCGTTTGTTATTTAGTGTAGAAGATAAAAAATAAACAATAAAAATAAAAAGAGAAGAGATTTGGACACCAAAAGGGTCACCTTTTTTATCTCTTTGTTTTTTTCTTTTCAAAAGGGCTCTGAACCCCCCTCCTTTACATTGAAAATGAATGGCTCTTTATAGCCGATTATACAAAGTCCTATTGTTGTTTTGTTACTGTTTGCTGCGTTTCTGTTTCTGTTGCTGCTTCCGTCATGTTTGCAGGTGTTCAAGGAGGTGATGGGAGCAGGTGGAGGAGAGATGGCGATGGGACGTGCGGCTGACAGAGAGCAGCGGCAAGTGGGATACTAGGGTTTCAGTTTCTGAAACCCTAGTCTGATGTGGGCTTGGTTGTTGGGCCAGGGTGCTGGGCCTTTTATTTCTTTCTTGGGCCCGGGCAAATGGGCCTGCAACATTACGTTTTAGTTACTTACATTAATATGTTGTAACATTTTAGTCACTAAGTCGTTAACTATATAACGGTAAGCTGACGTGACATATTAAATTATTATTTCAAACAAAAAATTTAGGTTAAATTATATAATTTGTCCCTATATTTTTTCATTTTGAGCCATTCTTTTTTGTTTCTCTATCTCTTTTAACGTACTTTTTCTATATTTTTCATTTGTTAAGTCTAACCCCTATACTTTTATTTTTTTGAACAATTTATATTTTTTCTTTTCCTTTTCTTCCCCCTTTTATTTTTTTCTTTTCTCATATTCTTTAATGTAGAAACATAATCTTTACCCACCGAAAAAAAAAACCAAGTCCTAAAATTTGAAAAAAAGTTTTATTTTAACAAATAGAAAATATAGGAAAACTATGTTAAAAGAAATGGAGAAAGGAGGAAAATAGAGGGAAAAGAAGAAGAGAATGGAAAATAAAGAACAAAAAAGAAAGTTCAAATAATATAAAAGAACAAATTAAATTGCTCAAAACGAAAAAAAATACAGCGACTAATTGTATAATTTAACTTAAAATTTTTATTTGAAATGATTATTTAACATGTCACGTTAGCTTATCGTTATACCGTTAATGATAATTAACGCCCAGTGATTAAAATGTTATGGCACGATAACGTAAGTGACTAAAACATAATATTTCAAACATAAGTGGCTAAAATGTAACTTGAGACAAATAAAAGTGACTATTTTGATAGTTTACCCTTTATTCAATAGTTTCAAAAAATAGATTTCCAAACAAAATAATTATAAATATTAATAATTTAAAATAATGCATATTAAAAAATTATTTTAAAATTTCTCATCCAAGTGCAGTATTTTCAATAAAATTGATTAAAATCATATAAATATGACATTTAATCTTAAATTATTATTATAAAAATATTTGATTAATATTAAAAAAATTGTTTATTTACAAAAATTAAAATTCAATGATACAAAAATTTTAAATAAAATTTATTAGTGTAATTGTATTATTCCTAATAAATTATTGGTAAAACTAAAATATTATATAACAATATAATACGATGTTAAAAAAATATTTAAACATTAAGACAATCAAACATTATGCAAAATCTAACTCAATCTAAGTACATATCATATATTAAATAAAAAGAGACTATACAAACATTATTGAGTCAAGGACCACAAATTAGAAGTTGAAATCACCTCTTGAAACTTCGAGATCCACTTATACATGCGCACAAAATAAATAAACCATGTGTTGAGCAATAAAGCTCAATGGTACTTTCATGATTCAAGATAATGCAGTGTTAACATTAACAAATAATCACAAGCAATTTGTGCTCAATGTCTAACCAATTTACATCCTTTCATGCCAAGTAATCTGATTACCATTAAAAAATAATATATATATTTACTATCAACAATAGTTTAAAGGTTTTTTTAATGTCACATTTGACCCTTGAGATTTAATAGAATGTGCAATGTGATTGTAACAGCTAGAGGTGTGCATGGGCCGGGCTACCCGGCCCGAAGGCTTGCCCGAAATGTGGAAGGGTTTGGGCAAAAATATAGGCCCGAAAAATGGGCTTGGACAAAAAAATAAGGCCCGTTTAAAAAATAGGCCGGGCCTTGGGTAAGGTATTTTTAGCCCGGGTCTGGCCCGGCCCAGCCCGAATTCACTAAAGGACAAAAAAATCTACATATTTTTTTATTTTTGAATGTTATTTTCTTGTTATTTTCTCCATATTTTGCTACTATTTTACTATTATGTTGCTATTATTTTGTTGTTATTTTTTGGATATTGTATAAAATTTATTTTATTGTTAATTTATTTTATTATTTTAAAACAATTTGCTTGTTAAGTTACATTTATCTTAGTGTTATTAAGTCTACATATTTTTCAAAATTTATTTTCAATTTGTTGGGGAATATTTATTTTGATATTTTTAGTATTTTTTATGTATTATATATATTTAAAAATAATATAAAATAATATAAAAATTAATACGGGCGGGCTGGGCCGGGTCGGGCCTAGGTTTTAGTATTTTTATCCGGGTAAGGCTTGGGCAAAATTCTAGGCCCATTTTTAGGCTCGACCCAGCCTGATCCCAATAAATGTGCATGATTTTTTAATTGAGCCAGACCCAAACTCGGCCCGGCCCATGAACACCTCTAGTAACAGCCTGTTTTTAGTGAAAATCGAAACAGTGGTTTTGAGACCACAAATTCGAAGTATAAAATTTTATTTTAATATTATTTTGTGGTCTACAGCGTGATAGTATTATGGTATAAAAATTTCATTAAGAAATTTTAATGTTTACATGCTCAATTTGTGAAAAAGGACTAAATCGCGTAAAGTGCAAAAGTTGTGTTCTACTACTAAAGGTATTAAATAGCTATAGAAATTTAAAGTGGAGGTCCTTATTTGGTAATTTGACCACTAATTGAGTTAGTGGATGTGCATGGCTTGGTATTTATGAAATTATTAAAGTTAAGTAAGGGTAATTTGGTAAAAAGGCAATTAATGATAAAAATAATCAAAAAGGTAAAGCTATCATCTCTCATTCTCTTCTCCAACAAAAAATTACAGCAAAGAAACACCATTTTCGGAGCTTCAACACTCGGCCATATCTCCCTTGCATGTAGGTGCGTTTTTGTCCCATTTTTGTTGATTTTTATGTTTTGGGATCGTTGTAGCTTAACCTAGCTAATTAGGGGACTAATTTGCAAAACTATGGAATAGTTTGAGATTTTCCATTGATGAAAATGTTAGGGTTTTGAAGTTTAATGGAAGAAATGAATCTTTGTTGTTAGTTAAATATTTTTTGTTAAGTGATTTTTTATGAAATTATCAATTAGGGGTTAAATTGAGAAATATAAAAATTTTGGGTTAAATGTGCTAAATTGTGAAATGTATGAGCTTCTTTGAGCATATATAATTTTCAGCTAGGCTTGGGTGCAGTGAAATTTCAGGAATTTTTATTTTACGAGCTTAAAGACTAAATTGTAAAAAGGTCAAAAGTATAGGGGAAAAATGTTAATTTTGTCATAATATGAAAATTGATTGAATTGAGTAGAATAATGATTAAATGAGTTAAATTTGATTATATAGATCAAGAAAAATGACGTATGGAATTAGATAGAGGAAAAGACAAAGTTATCGATTAGACGATCGTTTTTCGTCGTACGAGTTCGAGGTAAGTTCGTATGTTAATAAGCACTATTATCATTGAGATTTAGTGCTTTATATTTGAATTGTTGAAGGATACAATTGTACAGAAGTATTCGACGGAAATTCGGGCCATGATATTATCACTTCCGGTGCGAGTCATATTGATTTGGCTTCGGGCCATGATATTAGCACTTCGGGTACGAATTAAATTGATTTGGCTTCGGGCCATGATATTAGCACTTCGGGTGCAAGTCATGTTGATTTGACTTCGGCCATGATATTATTACTTTGGGTGCGAGTTATATTGATTTGGCTTCGGGCCATGATATTAGCACTTCAGGTGCGAGTTATATTGATTTAGCTTCGGGCCATGATATTAGCACTTTGGGTGCGAGTCATATTGATTTGGCTTCTGGCCATGATATTAGCACTTCGGGTGCGAGTTATGTTGATTTGGCTTCGGGCCATGATATTAGCACGTGGAGTGCGAGATACATTGAGTTGGTTTCGGGCCATGATATGGGCAGTTAGGATGCGAGACTCCCGAATATCCGATTTCTATTCCAAATGGTTCAACGGTAAATTAAATATGTGAAATGGTGAAAAATAAATACGCATCAATACAGGTATGTACGGAAGGCTATACGATCATTGGAACTAAGGAAGTTGTGAACATTATGAGAAATTATGTGATTGAATTTATGTTAACCTTGTTATTAATTTGTTGGTGAATATCATATTCATATTATTTGAATGGTATATATATTTATGACATATGAATACATGATGAACTTAGTTGTGGTTAAATTCATATAAATAGAAGGAAAGATAGACAAATGCCTTAATTAGAATTGCTATCAAAGCATGGAAAATAGTATGAGTTATTAGATGGTAAAAATATGCTTATACACATGCCTGAAAATGTGAATGCACTAAGAAGTGTGTACTTATGCTATGTTGTTTTGAGATGGGTTACTAATTTATGTGATAATTAAAATTGAAAGGTTAATGTTGTTTAGACCAAGGCCAAGATATATTGAATTGACTAAAGTGAATTATGCTTATAAATTGAAGTAGTAAGCTTTATTTTTGAATTACGAACTTACTAAGTATTTCATGCTTACTTTGTGTTAATTTCTTTGTGTGCTTAGATATCGGAAGCTCGTTCGGGTTGGAAGATGGTGGAGATTTCATCACACTATCTATCGGCTATTTTGGTATTGTGGTTTTATAATTTCGGTTATAATGGCATGTATAGGTCGTTTTGGCTAATGATAGCCTACATGTTTTGTTATGTTTTTTGTCATTTGATTTGGCTTGTATCTGAGATATTATTATGCATGTTATTTGTGTAAATGGCTTTATTATATTCAGTTGCGGTTGTGAAGTGGTGTTTCGATATCAAATGGTTGAATTTGATAAGTGACATACATGCTAAGTTTTAGACACAATGAGGCATATTTGTTTTTGATCATTTAGGTATATTTTGGAAAGCATAATTGGTATGTGTTAAAGTGGTCAATGGATGTGATTATGAGTATCATGTTGTATGTGTGAAAGTAAATGTTATAAACTTGAGATTGGTTGATTTTGAGTGCCTATTTATGCCATGGCTATATGCAAATTGATGTGTATAGGTTGGTACCAATGTGGGTGAGGTATATGACTTGGAAAAATATCCTATTTTTGTCTACATGGGCAGAGACGTGGGCGTGTGTCTCAGCCGTGTGTGATACACGGCCAGGCGACACGGCCGTGTGTCCCCTGATGCTTATTTAGAAACCAAGTCAGTAGCTTCACATGGCCTAGCACACGGGCATGTAGCTTGGTCGTGTGGTACAAGTCAGTATACCCTCCAATTTCCACACAATCTAGTATACGACTTGGTACATGGGCGTGTAAGGCCATTTCGAGTGGCACACAGCCTGACACACGGGCATGTGGTCTTGCCGTGTGACCCAAGTCAAAGAGTTACACGGGGTAGGACACGGGCTGAGACACGACTATGTGATCCCATTTCGAATGCCCACACGGCCTGAGACATGGGCGTGTGACTCCTGTACTTTGAAAAATTTCTAAGTTATTGGTTTAGTCCCGAACCATTTTTAATGCATGTTTTAAGCCTTGGAGGTTCGTATTAGGGACAATATGATGGAATGTGAATAATTTTTATTTGGTTTGAGAATTGTGATTGAAATGTATTACTATTTAAGATATAAGTCCGGTAACACCTCGTGACCCTATTCCAGTGTCGGATACAGGTTAGGGGTGTTTTAGTGATACTTATATTAAAAAAAAAGAGAGAGGATAAATTAACATTTAGAGTATGTTTGATAAACTAAAAAAGTTACAGGTACTAAAAAACTAAAGTACTAAATTTTATAAGTACTAAATTTTCTAAGTACTGAGTTCATATTATAAAATTGTTTGATATATTAGGTGTTGATAAATTGAAAAATTAATTATTAATTTAAAAAAAAAATCAAATACTGAATTTAAATTATAAAATTTATTTGGTATATTAATTAAAATTAAGTACACGATAGTAAAAATAAGCACCGAATATAATTATTTTATTTGATAATAATAAATCTTGCTTTTTGAAAATTCATTATTTCAATCTTATTAATATAGTATAATATTTTTTAGTTGGAATAGTTTAAGATAAAAGTTAAAAATAAAATTTGACTATTTTAATTTTTAATAAAATGATCGAGAATAAAATTTTGAAAAATTACTTATCATAATCAACACTTTTTATTTAGAAAATTTTATTATCATACACAATTAAATATTAAATGTTGAAAATTTCTATTTTCTGTAAAATAAAAATTTTCAATGGTTTATTAAATATACCCTTAGCCATTAAACTTGAAAAAATTTATTAACCTGCACTTCTTTTGTGTCAATGCAGCTTGTCCTACTAACCCAACATTCCACCATCGTCACAATTCTATCAATTTACTCCATAGTGTTCCAGAAAAGAAGTCAGTGACTGGATAACGTTGAACTGCAAAGCTGAAGCGCTTATCCGGTCTAGCCTTCACGAGATGAGGTCCCACTATCTTTAACTTTGGGTACTTTTCTTTAAGGAACTTACGGTCAAGTTTCACCTGGGGGCAACCATCTATGACCAAATTCTCAAGCTGAGGACAGCTAGAGAGGATGTTGAGAACACATTCAGTGCTGATAAGATGAAAACCCAACTCAAGATGCTTTAGCCTTGGCATTGTAGCTGCTATTGCATTCGCCTCATCCTCCGGTTCGACCTTGCCTGCTGAATCCGGAGAGTGCATGTTGCGGCACAGAGTTACAAGAAGCTTACAGTGCTTTCCAATGGCCTCTATAGCTTGGGCACCAATTTTGGGACAGTAACTCAAATCCAAGAAAGTGACTGTGGAAAGCCTTGGGGTGGTTTGTTCTACTATTGAATCACTTATTTTACCATGCGGCAGTCGTAAAACCTGAAGGAAGCCAGCACTTGCAAAAGCAAAGGGCAAAAAATGCCATTTCACATCAAGGTTTCCATTGAACAAGGATCCCCTATAGGAACTGGTCTCGGATCCAATAAAATCATGAAAGCAATTGTGAAAAAGGGTAAGAGCAAGTGAACTTACTTCTCTGTGATGAATGAGAAAATGGAATCATTCTTAAGACCTGAAACATGTAGGTTGCGGAGAGATCCACTGCTTCTTGTGACTAGCATTCGAAGCATCCGATCGAGTTGGTGGGGCTGCCAGCGACAGCTCCATTCGTCAAGATCTATATCTTGCCAACAATGGGGATCGCTAACTGTCTTTCTCCAGGATTTGCAGACACAGGGAATGATTGTCAGTAACTCTTGTAACGACAGGTTAGTGAAGATCAGCCCCAATACATCAGGAAGTAGTTCGTCCCAGTGTCGAAACTCGCTTTGCTCTTCTTCCATCTGATCTTCGTTCAAATCATGAAGGTCATAATCAAATCACAATAGGAAAGAAGAAAAGTCAAAAAGATTGGGGGTTACCTCATGTCACTTTCTTCCAACTTGGATTATACTGCAAAACCTAAACAAAAAATCAAAGGCATCCAAGAAAAGATAAAAGAACCCCAAACATTTAATATACTAAAAGAAAGATATGATACAAACGGATTATCATAAACAATGAGCTATAGATTAAGTTATAAATAGATGAGATTGAAGCATATCTTCTGTTAAAAAGAGATTTGTGTAATCTCGTACGTTATAATATCAAATCTTATGAGATTATATATATATTTTTAAATTATTTTTTTATTTACCAAACTAACTTTAATTTTCCATAATTGTTTCATTAGGCCAACAATGCTTCAAATAGATACATTTTATCATTTTTTCTTTGAATCATGCCAGTTTACATGAGTTAAACGAGTCTCATTTAATAGATTGACTTTCATGGAACGTTTTTTGTACAATGGTCATGGTTTTGAACCATGTAACTAAAAAAATGACGTTGCAATGGACTTAAATTAATAAAATAATTTTAAAAATATAAACATTTGGATTTAAATATTGAAATATGAAAAATAGATGAATCAAATTTCTAAAAAAAAAAAATTAAAAATACTAAATTTATAAAAATGAGTTATATGGTATATTTTAAGAAAAACAATTGTGGCTGAAAATTGTATTTGAAACAAGGACTTACATTGTATATTTTTCATTAAATTCCATGCATGAAGCATTTTAATAGAAACTGCAAACCACAAACTTGAAATTGAAACAATGATAATGTAACAAAAACATGGTTCAATAGTTCCTACAATCATTTAATGTGAGTTGTTTAATTTTTTACTAACGTGGCGCTAAGGGATTTGTTGACTTTTTACATCTTTTAAATTTAATATTTATTTATATTAATTTTCTTATTAACATAATTTTAGTATCTCTATAAGATTTATATGATGCGTATGATATTAAATATAATTCATAATTTTATCTTAATTTCCTTTTAACCAATTGATAACACTACTAAATCATTCTTATTAATTTGTTGATTTAGAAAATAACAATTCAGTGTTGATGTTACAAAAAAGCACTAAAATATTCGACAAAATAAAAGTTCAACTATCAACAAAAATTGAAAAAACATCTTTTATCACTCAACCAGTAACTTTCATAATTTAACCAAAAATGAGTCTTTTCATTTTCTTATGAAATTAAAAAGGAACAGTCGAAAACCAACATGTAAAAGTTTTGAGACGTCAGGTACTCAATCTATCCATTTCCATATTTATCATGCTAATGAATCACAAATAGGTTATTCGCAGTATGTAAGATAATGCAGAAAGCTCAAAAGTATAGAGCAAAACCTAACTCAATGCAAAGAGGCAGATAGTCAATAGATATGCCATGTTTGACGCCGGAGATCTCACTATGTTCTATGATAACATATCTTAAATTATCCATTTTCCGGTTAGGTTCTGATTTTAATGGTATAGTATGGTATCTAAATATCTTTAACTTTCCACAATAAAAAATTTAGGCACTACTACTTCCCATAAATATATATTGCAAAACATAAGTTCCATGCATTAAGTATTTTAATAAAACCTGTGGCCTTTCATCAAAAAAAAAAAAAGGAAAGAAGGTGGGGGGTCAGTGACAACACCTGTATTAGCTAATTAGAATGGGCAGAAACACCTTAATAAATTCCAGGTACTATAGATGATAATAGGATAATTTTCTAATTCTACAACTGTTGATAAAATCAGGTGGAAAATAGTATTCTCTTGGTTCCACAGCCTCTGTCCATAAAGATGATACCAAGATCATTCCCTGGGAAAATTCATAAAAGAAATTAGTTACATTTTAACATGGTTACCCTGTTAATTCTAACCATAATGTTATAGCAGCGCAATACCGTGTCACGAAAACAAATCTAATACCAATAGCACGTATCTTAAATACAAGCAAAGCATAAACAACATGCCAGAATTATTTCATAGTAGTGGTGGACCCAAAATGAATGGAAGGTTTACTTGAAGGCGGCCCAAAGCTTTGATAAATCAGTTTAACAGAGTTCAACAGATAAGCTTTATCATGAATACTTATCATTTTATAGAGGTTCATGCATATCAGCTTCACTGCAATATGAAGGGCAACCAGAAAGTATAAAGGAAACAAGAATTCCATCTTGAATAGCTTTAGATGAAGGCATCCCAAATGAAAATAAATAAATAAATAGGAAGATAGGTCTGAACCAATATTCATCATCTCTTGCATCAGTCTGAAAAGATTGTTTCATGTATCACTCTGAGAAAATCTTAAATGAGCTTTCCAAAGCACCTCAATTGAACAAAAAGATTGTGCAGAATCGAGTCTTCATCACCAATATCATATGGTAAAAATATGCTATATTATAGTGAGGAAATTTTAAGCTGATATGCTATTTATATGGGTGAGAGTAAGGTTTAGTTGTATCACGATCCCAATAGATGGCAGATTCTTTTCTGGCCTCTCAAAATAGTTCTACTAGGCATGTTAGAGTGCTCAGACAGCGATTCATACTACAGGTAACCGTTTATCATTTTCCTGAATACAGGGAATTTATTGGCTTTCAGAACCCAAGAGTAGATGATCTCTATACAGCATAAGTGCATCACGAGATGCATGACATTTAACATTCAACCATATGGCTTAATACATGATGTATATACAGAAAAAAAGAACGGTATGAATAAACAAGTGCATATTCCTGGATGAGGACAGAAATTTCTTTTACTAGAAGTGTTAAACATACAGTAAAATATTATTACTACAACAATCAAAGATTATCAGAATAATCCAAGCACAAAGTAATTTGTAATCAATTATCAAAATGAACCACGCTAGTTACTTTGTTTTTGTTCCATCATACCCCACAGAAACTAAAGAGGAAAGACTGATCATTGAGCAAATAGTATGTTATCAGTTAGCAACGGTATCAACTTGTGAACGGTTCTCTGAGGTGGTTCAAAATAGCTTAGCCATGTGGCCAGAATATTCACATTGCACAGACCCATACCAAGGCATGGTTTTTGCAAAACATGCAGCTAACAGTAATGCCATCTTTCAAAGTCACCAAAGATCGCATGACCTCTTTAATGTAACTTAGGTATCAACAAAGGCATATTAGACACACAGAGGGTGTTCTGAGGTGCCATTTCCGAGTAATGGCACCATACTCATGAACATGATAGCAGTCATCAATCATTACATAGCATTTGTAAATGAAGGGGCATTTTTTACTTAACATCAGGCCAGTACTAAAAAACAGAGAATCTTTAACTATGATACTATAAACAATGTCAAAGCTGGCACTGGTATGAATCTTGCATAAAAGGAACATGTCGCAAATTACTATTCTATAAATAAAACAATTAAACCCCCAAAAAACTTACCACTTAATGAGCCAGCCAAAGAGGAAGTGCTGCATAATAGGAACCTTTTCGAGCACCTCAGCTTTATACATTTTAAGCATCCCACTATTCACCTTCTTCCAATTAGGCACTGCACTGATATCATCCAACAGTGGCGAATGCTCTGCAAACGGACCCTTTTTCACCTTCTTTATAAACCCAATACACGAAAGATACATATACTCACTCGAAAAGTTATCCAAAATATCCTCATTGTGTATCGATTTCGGCTTCATATACTTATGATCAATCAACTGCGAACTCCCAAATATAAATGGCAAGAAATGATAATCATCTAAACCCCATACCCCGTGAGACCCCGCCGGCTCCAAGCAATAAACAAGCTGAAGCTTCCTCATTAAGTCTAAATATTTGACAAAAACCCTAGCCACCACTGCTTGGTAATCTTCTTCCTTGATTATTCCCATTCTGGCTAAGCAGTATAACCAGGCTGCGAAATTGGTTTCGTGTCCCGTTCCATAATCGATTCGGCTTGAGTTCCCAAAGCTGTCAGTGAAGTAAGGGACGATTTCAATAGTGGAGGATTTGAGATCCTCGGGGAGGAACTGTAGCATGAAGGATTTCGCGTTTTCGGTTAAGCGTTCGTGCCAGGTTCGATAAGAGATGTTACCGTAACGAGAGGATTGTTGAACGGGTGGGATCTGATCGACCCAGAGACTCAGGTTTTCGATGATAAAGACGATATTGGACACGGTGGCAGATTCATGGCAGGGATCGGAGATTTTACGGCCGCGGATAGATTCCGACAAGGCGACGATGAAACCCAGGAAGTTTTTAGAAGTAGGGGAGTCGTGGAATTTGCGGATATCATCAGGGGAAGTGATTTTTTTGGATGGGATTTGGAAATGGAAAGGAGGAGTAATGGTGGGGACTTCTTGGGATTGAGGGACAGGAGTTAGGATTATGGCTTGGGTGTTGTTTGGAGGGAGGTTTAAAGCGGGGGCTCGAATCGGTCGGTATGCAGGGGGAGAGGAAAGGTCAGGCCAGGAAGTTGGCGATTGGGACGGTGGGGCGTGGGTCGTGGCACCACCGCACTTGCAGCAAGTACCAGTGGTGGGGATGGAGGTGGATGAATGAGAGTGAGTGTGAGGGTGTTCGTCTCGAGGGGATTGCGGTGGCGGTGGTTCCATTGCGGCGGAGAAAACTGTGCGATGATCGTCAGATAATTACGCCTTTGGGGGTACACAAATCTTTGTTTCGAAATGAAAATGTATTGCTTGCGTGGCGATGGCGAGTTTTCTAGAGCAGAGGCGCGTGGATGATGTAGACATATTGGGCTCTTTTAGGTGGAGTGTTGGGCTTTGACAATGGAACCATTTATTATTTTCTGAGCCCAAAAATCAAGTGTTGGATATTTAATTGGGCTTCGTAGGTAAAATCATCCATGATTATGAGTGCTAATTTGGAAGATTTCAAGCCTAGTTAATAGGAAGGAGAGGCTGTTGACTGTTGAGACCAACAAAAATAAAATCTACGAAATTTTGCTGTTAATGATGAGTATGGAAGAACCCACGAAGGATGATAGTAATTTTATTCCTTCAAATAAAACAAAAAAGAAAAACTAAATAAAAAGGAGATTTCGTTAAACTAAAAATTAAAACCAAGATTTTGAAGAAAACTAAATTAAATTTTTTTAAAGAAAACGATGATTAAAAGTTGAGAGAAAAATCAATCTGATGAAGCTTCCTCTTAAAGTAAAATCTCTGTTTGATTCATTTGTTTAATCATTGGTACAAAGATAAGTTTCAATGTTCTTTAACAAATTGATTATAGTTATCGATGATTGCCTAGCAACCTAATCTCTTCTTATCTTCTCGATAACCAAGGCAATCACCATTAATTACTTCCCTTGTTGACAAATTAATCCTATAACGATCACTTACAATTTAATTTATCAATAGCATTAAGGGTGAAAAAGACTCCATTCTAACCAACAAACACACAATTAGGGTTCATTTAAGTTAGATCGCAGGCCTGTACTACACAAACAAGGATGTAGCTTGTCACAAATATTAGAAATCAATCAATTGACTAAATCTTTAATTGACAAAGCAATTGTTCTAAGTTATCAAATATTGGTCGAATATTTAACAAATCTGGAAACATTCAAATACTAAACAGTAGTGAAAGATTAAGGACAATTTAATCTCACAAACTTTTTAGAATCAAAACTTTTTAAAAACCCTTTAAAAAATAAAACTAAAAGTGGCTATATCTCCGTACACCGCCAAGTCTTAACTTAATAGTATCTATTTATTGTGAAAAAAATATAATGGAGAAAATACAAAAGTGCTATTAATTACATAAAGTAAAATTTTTCTAGGCTTTTTAATCATTTTCATGCCGAACTTCTTGACCATTTTTGGGTTTAATTCATAAATAAAGTTAGTTAGATACTTCAATTCTCTTCGAATTGATATATTATAGGCTTCAAACGGAGGTCTGTAACTTAACTTATGACCAGAATACTAAAGCTGCACTATATTGAAAGTTCAATATGCAAAAAACTTGCCAAAAATAAACTTCAAGCTCACATACATACATTGTTTACTCATCAAATTCTAAGAAATTTGTTGGGTACCACTAGAACGTAAAGACAAAGAGTCATAGAAGACTCTAGACAGTTGTACTCTCACAAGAGAGAGAAAAGAAAAATGGACCCTACCAAGTAAAGGTCGATGGTGTTGAGTGACCATAAACATCCTTTGAGCTACTTATGTTGGAAAAAAAAAACTTAATTTTTTAAAGAAAAAAAAATAAAGGGATGAGATAAAAAAATAAAGGAAAGAAATAAAAGAGAAAGGAAAAGGGCTAAGATTTAAGTGAGGATGAAAAGGAAATAAGAGGCAAGAAATGAAGAGAATAGAGAAAAGGGACATATTGTTCTAACCTGCCATTAGGTCACTTTATAACTTGCTTCAATCTTAAGGGAGATAAATTGTTATATCGGTTAAAAGTAACGCCTCAAGCCCAAAATAATCAATTAATCTTACAACCAAAGCCTCAACATGACTCTGAAAAAGATCAGACAGCAGGGCTAACAAAAAGATACATGCTAAGCACTGAAGTAAAGATGTGTCCAATTACTTGTAACACCCCAAAATACATAGGGTTAGAATTAATAAAATCATCAAGAAATGAGCCTTAACATTCAACCTCATATCCTGCCTTAGACTTGTCTCATTGTTTTAGCTCAATAAACTCGAGCCTGCGGGTCACCACATATCTAGTGCCCAGGTACTTCTTTTGAAAGGCCTTTTGAAAGTACTCCAAGTTTATCCGATTAGCTTGTGTACCGCTTACAACAGTCTGCCACCAACAATAGACATTTTCTTTGAGAAAGACATAGTGCCCTTCAATTTTTGCTCCGAAATACATTCTAAGTCCTCTAAAATCTTCTCAGTCGACTCCATCTAGTATTCAACCATAGTGGGAGTCGTTCCAGCAATACCCTTGAACGTTTATACCCCATTTGATCGGAGTCTTTCCGCAATAGACCTATGACTTCTTGATCCAGTTTAGGCTCTAGCAACCATTTTCAACAATCTCAGCATTGCTGACATCACGACATCATCGTCATTCTCATAGCTTTCACCACCATTGGTGGTAGAATTCTCAACATAGTCCTCCTTAGGGATCATGTTTTCTCCCTGGATAGTGGGCAGCTCTACAGGTGCAGCTAGGCCCTACGTGGCCTACCCTTACTATGTATACCTTAGGTGTTCATAGCTAATCTTGCAAAAATTTTAGAGTCTAAAGTATATCTATAATTTTCATACAAAAGTTCAGGCATTAGTGATCCTCCTAAATGTTCAAAATCTAAAGGTTATAGTTTATCCAAAGTTTCAAAAGTAACAATAACTAAAGTAGGACCGACATCGGAGTCTCAGATTTAATTTCCTACAGAAAGTCATTTTTTTTCATAAACTTGTGGCATGGTTTTTTCCTAAAATACCCTTTTAATTCATGCATGCAAGTTTATTCAAATTTTTACGGTCCAAGTTTAAAAAACCTAAGCTTTGATACCATCAAATGTAACCTCCCTAACCCGTCCTAAAGGTTAAACCCGGATTTGAAAGATTACATTAGCCACTGAAGTGATCAAGTAAGCTATCGGTGTTTTGAAAACAATTATTTTAAAAAATTTGTTTATCTTTGGAAGAAAACTTAGTTAATTACCAATTTATTTATTACTTGAAATCTTAATTACAATATAGCATTAAAAAAGTGATAACTATTTTTTTAATAAAAGCCGGGGTTCACAGATAGTTAATTAATAATCATAACTTGATATCCTAAAATTTAAATTAAATGTCATGCAAAATAAAAACAAACCCAAATCCTAAGACCCATGCCATAATTCAAAAAAATAAAATACAACCTCTGAATGATAAAATATCAAATATTAAGTATAAATATTATAGAAAACAAGCCGATTCGAGACCCGTTGGATTATGTGTTCACATCCTAACCTAGTAAGTTATCTAAAAAGATAGAAAACAAAAAAGAGTAAACTATGAAGTTCAGTGTGAGTTCCGTCACAAGATAATCAAAGCAACCGATTAGCATACAAAATCACATTACATATAATAATTTACAATAGCATATTCGAAATATCGGATTAACAGATCAACATTATACACATATATGCCATCTCAAAAATCTTCAAAATCATTTACACATACTTTGTGAATGCAATACAACTTCAAAATTTACAAAAAAGATCCTACCCACCACTACACTCCATAATAAGAGTTTCGTAGAACTCGTCTATCCCTACACACCAGGTTGTGGATAAACCATAAAGTTGCAGGATAATACATTGCTAGATGTTATGAATAGATAACAAGTTTGCAGATAAGAGTTGCCAAATAATGGATGGGCGAACCACCAGTGTTGCAGGTTAATATACTGCCAGATGGTTGTGATTACATAACATAAATGCAGATGGAAGCTGTCAAATGTATATGGATAAACCACCAGCATTGCAAATTTATATTCTGCTGGACCTTCCTCCTTTTCAAAGCGTCCTTCCCCATGTAATACAATATAACATGCTTATAACAAATAAAATGGGAATAAACAATATGATTTCAACAAATCAATGTGGTAGCAAAAAATATGCTCTTATTTAATCACTACAACATCAAAACATGCTTATCATGGATTCGAATTAATGATAAGATTAAGGCATGTGGTATGCGTAATCACCAATACAGATACAATAGGCATATATATATTTACATTATTCACAGTTCATGCATAATACTTTAATCAATAAGAGTATGGGTTCTAACATTATTCATATCATCAATGGCTCAATTGATTAAAATAAAGCACTAAAAACAGTTTGGGAACTATTCAGGGACTAAACTAAGCAAAACATAAAAATTTGGACCAAAATTATAAAATCTAAGAAACAGGGGACACACGACCGTGTGGCTGGATCGTTTGGATAGCCCTGGACAGTGTGGTTAGACCATGTGACAAATTGTGGCCATGTGATATTCATCAAATCAACCTACATGGGGGCATGACCATGTGGCAGGCCGTGGCCATGTGGAGGGTCCCAAGCCGTTTAAGAATCAAATTTCCTAAGGTTTGAAGGGGAACATGATCATGTGAGAGGGTCGTGTGGTCCACACACCTGTATAGCTGACTATGTGGCACTATCTTGAGACACGAGTTGTCCCAATTCACTTGTAAAGAAACATAAACCTATCTCTGGGATCTCGAATGATGTTTCTCGCACTTAGATTTGGTCTAGGGTATCTAAATTGAATCCTTCAAATGACATTTACGCAATAATTAATAATGATTTTTAAGATTGATCAAGATTACAGGGAATTTCAACAAGAATTAATAATGAACTTACCAATTCTTGGCAAGGTTAGAGATGAAATTGATGTTAGGGGGCTACAAGGTAATTTCCCTTTCCTATTGAAATTAAAAGGCATGGCTTGAACTTGGTTATGTTAGGGGAGAGAGTGACATGTTAACCATTGGGCTACTACCCATTTCTTATTATGTTTTTACATCAATTAATATTTATTTTTGAAGTGGCTCTCATCCTATTTTGGTGAAAATAAAAATAAAAGAAATGAGAGGGGTGAATAAAACTTAAGATCTCTAAGGAATGCACTAACTACGTAACCATAAAGACTAAATGATTTCTTGGTTATTTATTTCATTCGACCTTATATATTTTGGGTGTTACATTTTGTCTATTTGCATAAGACCAAGATTCCAATGAAACCATCAAACATATAATACACAGAGGGGGAATCTAAGAAGGCTGGCCGCCTCGACCCCTAAATTCTTTCATTCTTATTAAGCTTATTTTTATATTTTACATTTTCATTTCAATTTTGATATAACTTCAATGTCTCGTGCATTGCACATGAGTTTTATATTTATTAATTTTATTTTTAAAATTTTAAACATTTTATACTGTATGTAATTAGATAATTTAAATGAGAACGAAAATGTGATTGAAATACAAAGTCTATTTTAATATTTATTAAATTTCAAACTCTTAAGTTTTTTTTATTTAATTATTTTAATATGACAATAAAATACTAATATATGAAATGTATCTTATCTAACGCTTTGACTTTGAATAAAGTTACAAGAGCAACCCTAGCTTTATAATTCTTATAAATATCTTAAAAATAAAGAGTATTTTAAGTATTGAAAAGCTGATTTAATTTGTAATTCTTCATCAATAATAGATAAAATTAATTATGATTTTAATATATTAAAAATATCAAATTAAATATTAATATTTAAATTGAAAACATTAAACTTTTAGTCTTAATATTAAAAATATATTTTCTAATTTAAAATTATATGTAAATTTTATTAAATAAAATTTTAATTTAAATTGAATCAAAAGTAAAAATTCAAGATCTTTATATTTTGCTAACTAGAAATTATAGAAAATTATTTGATGTTGAATTAGAATCATCGATCGGATTTGATAAAGAGAAACAATACGATGATTAATTTCTCTTGACTTTTTTCTTTTTAGTACACAAGTCTTAAGTGACGGAGACTATAATTTTTCATTAGTTTTATATGTAATCCTAAACAATTATAAAATTATAAAAATAAATAATAAACAATAAGAATTTATTATAAACTATAATTATAATATTAATTAAAAATAACCTAACATATCATTATAAATAGAAGTTTTCACATTATACAATGCAAATTGGAGTTTTCATGGAAATCATTTTCAAAAAAATAACCTTCTCAATTCTAACTTATCAATAATTTTTTTTAACATTTTCCATTTACAGTAGTAAAGATTATTTGTATTACTTCTTAATTTTAATTGGTATATGGTATAATTTTATACTATTATTTAAGTTTCTAATTGAATTAGTGTCACTCTTAACCGAATCACTAATTCGATTAGGAAGTTACAAAAATGCTCTTCTGTAATTAAAATAAGTAATATTATTTGAGATTATTTTAGTCTTTTCACTTAAAAAAACTTAATAAAAATATGCATGTTTTATTCACATTTTATCAACTATATCAGTGTTATTAATATATACAACACCATGGTAAACAATTAATACAATGTTTTCATTTTAATAACGTACATATTTTATGTGTTACTATTAATTAGTTTTAAACCATATATTTCATTATTTATTATATGTTCTTTTTAAATAGACATTTGTATTCTAAATTTATGATTTTTACACGCTTAAGTGTGTAATAGAATTTCTAGTATTTTTTAATGTCAATTTAGTAATATAATAAAAAATAAAGAATATGTTCATATACTTAAAAAAAATTCAAACTCATGATTATATATATTATAGATTGTAAATTCATTTTGACTCCTAAAATTTTCACTAAATTTAACCTTATTTATTTCTCTATATTATATTTAAATTCTTATCTAAATTAGTGTCACGAGTAAACTAAACACTAACTCAATTATAAAATAATTAAAAAAAATCCACTTATACGTATCAACATCCTCGAAGCAACTTCAACCAAAGTTCAATTTAGTTTGTAAATATATTTAATTTTTACATAAATTTGTTTAGTGACATAATCTAATATACATTATATCTTTACTTAAATTTTGAAAAAAAAAAACACTCTTCCCTCCTATCTCTCATAAAATTTTTTCTTTTTTAATTTGATATCAATTTTAATTTAGGATTAGCATTTAGTACATTGGTAATGTATTTTTTATTTCACAATCAATCTTAAAATATTGTCATGTGACTCTTTTTTTTTTCAAATATTTATTTTTTAATATTATATTATATCCTATAGGACATGTATCAACTCCCTGGCCCGCTTGTGGAGTTTAAAAGCTCCACATGCAATGTACCAAATATTTTTCCTTTAATTTAAGGGTAGATATTTGGTACATTGATAATGTATTTTTTTAATTTCACAAATATTTAAATATCTATTTTTTAATATTTTACTATATCCCTATAGTATACTTGTCAACCCCTTAACATCATGAAGTCTAAAATACACAAATTCAGGAGATTGATAAACGTTTTATAGAGGTATAATATTTAAAAACGCACATATCAATTTTTTAAGACTATTTGTAAAATAAAATAAATATATTACGTGTGTACCAAATACTAACCCTTGTTCATAAATGAAAAACAGATTAAGTTTAAGTAGGTTTTGCAATATTAATGTGATGACTCGACCCAACTTGTTGGGCATGGGTCTTGCCTTGGGGTGAATTAATTTTTTAGTTCGAATTTAAATAACAAATTTTCAAGAAAGTTAAAAGCGAAATTGTGTAGTTGTATTAGTCTAAAAATATACAATTTTTTAAAGAATTAAATTACAAAACTTTTATTTTTGTAGAAATTATAATTAAATTTTAAATTTAGGAGGGCCAAAATATAATTCAGCATTGAATTAACATAAGACCTTACTAATTTTAAAGGGATTAAAGGGGCAAATTTTCTTTTTAGCCCTACCTACCCGTCCAGCTCCACCCCTACTTGAGAGTATAAGTCAAAGTTGTCCTCTTTAAGCATCCATTAGTCTCTAGAGATGCACTTGAGCGTAAAAATCAAAGTTAATTTCTTTAAACATCTATCAATCTCTTAAGATATTATCACTCTCGAGTGCACCTCCAGAAATTCAAACCCACCTCACAACACACAAATGAGTGTATTGTGAAGAACAAATGTCAATTTATCTAGTTGTACAAACTGCATGAATTTGTGTGTTGTATTGTGAATTAGAATCTCTAGAGACAAATATGAGCATGGCAAAACCTTAAGGGATATGTGGAGCCCAAGAAAATAACAATTTTAAATTATATTCACACAACAAGGTTCATGCCTTGCGAATTAGATTGAGTTGTGACAATTAATACAATATATAATATATATAAATTCAAATATTTTCAAACTATGCTATTTATTGTCCGATCATGCTAAACTTGGCTCCAAAATCTGATGTAATCCACGCAACTTTGAAACATTTCCTAATATGCTTTTACATAGAATTGTTGATACACGGTTTCAATAAGAGTGGAAAAAGTAGAGAGACGAGATGATGCCAAGGAAAGCCGATTCATTCTTGTTAGGGATGAGAGCCAAAAAAGCAGAAGACTCAGGCTGAGGTGAAAGAGAGCTTATCATATTAGGGTTTTAAGAGACGAGAAGAGTGGTATGAAGACCTTTACTATTGATGATCGTTTTATGATTCACTAAACTAGACTACAATCACAACAAAGGTAAGCGCACCTATCAAATGGTAGTATAGCTATGATGAGTCTAAAATATCATATCCACAAGGACTAAAAGTACTAGTACTAACTATCTTTCTATTATTTAGCCTAAAATATAAATGATTTGTTTTAATCTAAAATTAACTAACTAATTAATTACTGATCGCGACAGAGAGCAAATTGGGAAAAATACTTGAAGAAAACTTATAAGGAGGACAATACCCAGGAAAGAATCCACCTAGACTTCACTTAGTATTCTGACTCTGAATCAAACGATTTATTCACTTGTCTTGATACGTAGAAATCCCTAAATTATGTTAATATCTCTTTCGAGACTAAGAACAACTGACTCTAGGTAAATTAATAGAAATCTCTTTCTAATTAAAACCCCTATCGTCGCATTAACTCAATCTATGGATTCTTCTATTAGATTTGACTCTAATCCGGCAGATTTATGTCGTCCTATTTCTAGGATTGCATGCAACTCCACTTAATTATGCTAGATCTACTCTTAAACAAATAAGCACATCACACTTGGAATAATATCCTGGAAATATTAAAACAAGGATTAAGAACACATAATCAAGAACAAGAACAAGTATTTATCGTATAATTCAGATAATTAAATAATAAGATCCATCGTAGGTTTCATCCTCCCTAAGTATTTAGGGAGTTTAGTTCATAATGTAAAAGGAAGACATCTCAATTTTAGAAAAACAACAAGACATAAAAAACCCAAATAAACTTCGAGAGAAATTTGAATGGAGATCTTCAATCTTGAAGTGGATCTGCTTCTGAGATGATTCCAATGGCTTTCTTCGAGTAATTTCTGCTTTCTACTCTGTGTCCCTCTTTAGGTATGCTTCTAGTGTGTTTATATAAACTTCAAAATGCTCAGAAACTCTAAAATTTGGCTTTTTCCGCGTATTTGGGAAACAGGTAGTGATATCGACACAGGTTGCCACATGGGCATGTGGCCAGCCCGTGTGGCTCACACGAGCGTGTTCTCAACCAGTGTGGAATTCGTCTTAGCCGTGTGGATCCTTCGATCATCCTGTTTTGTCCATTTTTGGCCCATTTTATGCTCCTTTTGTTCCCCTATGCTCTCCTAAGTATAAAACATGAAATTAAGAGATTAGGAGCATCTAATTCACTAAATTATATGATAAAGCATCCAAAAATATGCTAAGTATAAGATTAAAATGTGTTACTTTTATGGTTTATCAACTATATTAATACCTTAAAGTAAGTGATAGTTCGTGGGTGGTCTCTTCTTGAGAAGAAGATACTTATTAATAGCAAGTGCCCTAACAGAGGCATGCAAGTAGTCAATCACTGGGTGACTATAAAAATGATATAAGGCAAAAGATCACTCATGGGTATTTCTTCAATCAATTCTCATTTTTCCACGTGTCCCCAGTCAAATAAAGATATAACAAAAATTAAATAAAATATTTTTAGGTGTTTCTCAATTTTTTTTATGATAAAACTTTTTTATACATAACCTTCCTCCCTTTAATAGTACTTTTTGGCTTTTCTTTTGTCTTCATCAAGGATCCATCTCATTACAAATTTTAAAACTATAAATTAATATAATGGTTAAAAGCATGCAATATTTATAATTTAATTTTAGTCCTAAAAGTATTTTTTTTTCTTACCTTCAGCATATATGTGCTAGAAATATAGGACTTTCCTTCTTCAAAATATTAAATTTATCAAGTACAAATAAAAAATTTCAACAAAACTAGGATTATATTGGGCGTATGTATATAATTTTCAATAAGAATCCTAGACCCACTTCTGCAACAACTGGAATAACAGCCGCACACATAAGACCACAGTGTTTTTGCCAGTTTGTGTTTGAAGGGGCAGTGAATGTCTTACACTTCATGATGCTTTTTGTTACGTCAAGAATCCAATGTTTTTTTCGCTTACAAGATGATATCCTATTGTTCTTGTTTTGTTAGCTAAACATAGCACCCTTCCTATACATATCATTGTCTGTAGTTTATGTCTCAGTTCTCCTTCAACATTAGATACCCTAATAATGTTACCCTATATGTTTTCATCTTTACGTTCTTGTTCTCTTCCCCCTTTCTTGGATGTTTATATTTTGGACTCATTGCAAATGAATAAGCAAATCATCATTTTGTGTTTGAAAAATAATGAGGCTGAGCTTTTGTTACTTTTAGTGCTCAAGTTCGAGTCACATTATTAATGTTTGAAATACGATTAGGGAAAAGAAGTAGTAGGATGATATATATATTTTATTAGAAGTTTGAAAATGAGGGAAGTTTTCAGACATGTAGGGAAGAAGCAGTATCTTCAAGTACCTCAACCCCATCAAATGATGGAGGAAAAGGACCATGACCAGACCCAAATGCCTTGATATGGTCTTTGAGTGATCTCTTATGCTTGAAATCGGAACCACAAACACAAAGCCAACGCTTGCCACAGTTCTTTTCATGGGTTCTCCAGTCACCTTTCACCGCCAAGAACTTCCCACACTTGCGGCACATGAAGGGTTTCAGCCCATGTTTCCTCTTATAATGTGTTTGCAATGTTCTGAAATCTTTTAATGGCTTTGCCCTTGGGTGTTCTATGTTGTTCTTGCACCCTTCAGCACAGCAGTAGCATGGAATGCCTAACATGGCTCGAGGTTGAGTTCCTTTGAGTGACTCTGGTCCTTTACGATATTGAGAACCATGTCCCCACATGTGCATCTACCATTGAAATCATTGAATATAATATCAGTCAAATACACACACACATACATACATAAAATAACATGATATATAGAGTGATTGCATTGCACCTGAAGATTATTGTACCGGTTGAATGTTTTAAAGCAGACATGGCAAGAGAAATTTGTGAAACCAATGAGGATTTGTTCAGGAGTTGGGATCCAATACTGTTTACCACCTCCATTTGCAATGTTTTCCTTGCTGCTGTTGGTATTAGAGTCATTGGAAGGGTCAGGGAGACCAATATGCAAGGCCACAGTGACATCCTCTTTGTCTTCTTCACTGCAGGGTTTAGGGTTTTCATAACTCAGCAATGGCATAGGGTCAAGTGACTCATGTATTGCACCTGGAAACAGATCAAGTGGCTCCATATCAGTATGGTAATTGGTACTAGAAACAATATCAGAATCACATGAAACATCTGAAGGTTCCATGAGAAAAAAGAGCACAAGGAAGAATGTGGGTTTATTTTATTAAGCTTTTGGAAAGGATTTATAATTGGATTTCCAAGGCCAATTGAGAGAATATTGAGGGAAAAGAGGTAGGGTGGCTGGAGAATAATGCAGTTGAATGAAAACAACATTTGTTGAGGGGCTCATAAATATCTGCTGCTTTTTATGTTTATCTACTCTTGGGATGGAAAGGCAAATACCTTAAATCCTGTGGCCCAAGGCTTCTGACTTTAGCAAGAATTGCACTACAGAAGGTTCAAATTCTATGGCAATGTATTATATAGTCTGGTTTGCTCTCTCACCACTAGTCAACACCACACAACACACCCTTTGGCTATTAGATTCACAATTCCTTGTAGGGATCAATTGTTTCTATTTTTACTCGGGGACTATGACTTCTGAAAACTCCATTTTTTTTTTCATTTTTCTCTTTATGTATACATAAAAATTACAAACATTTATTTCGAGTTTTAATCCAATTAAAAAATGGTATAAAACAAGTTTTGAGATCGAATCCCAAACATATACAAATCTTTTATCTATCATTTGTAAGATAAGAAAAACAGGAAAAAAAGTAGGTTTGACAGTGAATTAAGGTATAGCCTTACTTTATAAACAGGTTTTCCTGTGTGCACTGATGTGCCTGGTATGCTTATATACAAGGACTTAGACAAATGACGACTAGTCAAGTCCGCTTAGCATGAATTCAAGCTAGATAGCTATGAGCTACCTGACAGGCAATGTCATATTGCCATTGTCAGGAAAGTATTTACTCTAAACCTTAAATTCTAAATTTTAAACCAGAAGCTCCGGATAATATCGAATATTGATAACCCTTCCTTAGATATGTCTACGATCTAATTATTGTCATTCTATTCAACATATTGTTATGCAATGCATCAATGCTCTTGCCTATAAGCATGGTTGTAACTGCGACATCCAATCAAAGGTTCGAATGTGTAATATTTTCTTTTATCGTAAGGGCTTTGGGCTTCATTGTACTAAAATATAAAAGCATGCTGTATTTGGAGACATTTCATCAAATGTGTGTAGTCCTAACAATAGAGTGATGGATATATAAAACTGAGCCAGTGTGCTATGAACTCTCATAAGTCATAACAGATATAGTTGATTAATGGACTATATAACTAACCTCCATTAAAGCATTGTTATGTAAATTGAACAAGTTTGATGAAAGTATAGGCCATCATCCTCCAATGAAGATAGCTTTCTCCATAACCATAGTATGAATATGACTTTTATGTTGAAACTCTGGTATTTCATTTCCCTAAACAAATGAAATATTGAAAAAGTGGAAAAAGAAATGCCTTGCAAACTAACACTAACTAGATAATTTCTGAAAAAAGGACTCATTTCCTTTTCCCCCTATTTATATTGGATCCTATCAAGGGGCATATATTCGTTGAATAATGCCACCATGCAAAGGAGGGTCTCGCTTTGAAGTGTTATAAACCAAATCTTCTCCTTATATTTTCTGGACATTAACACCATGCAAACAAACCATAAATGGAAAGAGCTAGTATGGATTTCCCAGATTTACAGTTTCTTGAAATCCTTGATAAAAAGGAAACAAAATGATGTTGACAGACGAATTTTTAATCAAAATTTTGTTTATTGGGGAGGGGGGGGGATGTGCTTCCCTCCTTTTGTTCATAATTCATACAATTCAGTAATGGATGTTAAACTCTTAATGAATGAATCACTTGAATGAAAACTTTTGAGAAAAAAGAAGAAGAATGTTTCTTTTTTTCCTTAAGAATTAAAGAGGAAAAAAGAAAATCAGCATAAGGTGGTTGATTAGTCCCTCCTTTTTCCTGCCATAGGTAACCCACCTATTGCTAAATTGTAGAGAATATAAGAGTGAAATAAGGTGATAAGAACATAATCTTATCAAGATTATACAATTTGAAGTTTTTGACAGGGGATGTGTTCTTCCCTTTAGGTTTTTGGACTTTCAGAAGTAATGGCCCCAGCTTCTGTTTCTGTGGAGGTATGCTGTGGAGTCTGTGAATCTGAGATGGAAATCAGTAAAAAGATTTCTGATGAGCATAGAGATATACAAACATATATATATGTATGTACGTGAAAGAAAAAAAAAATCAATTTAATGAGATACATGCAGGAGTTTTAAGTTAAAAAGTGTGTGTATGTATATAAAAAAATATATATATTTCCATAGTTACAGAAACAACACCCCTGGAAGTGATGTTTCACTGAGAAAAACAGGGGCCCTCTGCCTGCCTAGCTTCTATGTTAAGTCCTTATACATCAGCATTGGACTTGGGGCATTGTAAGTTTTGAAATCCAATAGATATGCAACAATTACAGTGATAGTTACTCTTTTACCAAACAATGATAAAGCTCTCAATTATCAGTATCTCAGCATATAAAAAGAAGATAATTTTGGTTGATAAAGTAAAACTTAACGTGTTAGTTTCTTCCTCAAATTACTTAGCCATGGTTGCAAAGTCATTCTGTAATTACTTTTAACCAGTCCAAGTAGAAATATAAAACAGTGGCAGTGGATAGTATGGTTAGTGGGCCTCAATGATCAGAATCAACCATCATCCTTGATACTGAAACCACATGGAGTCACTATTAGTTTACACTCTGCACCCCTGTCATGATTTTCTATTGATCCATCATTTGGGACATTGCAATAATCATTCACATGTTTGAGGTAGCCCATGTGCCCTCCCCCCCCCCCCATTTGGCGCATGCTACACTAAACCCAAATACTATAAATTATCTGTGTCAGAAAGTTTATATGAACATCAGAGGAGGAACAAAAGCACTATAACATTTGGCTTAATGACTGATACATTCCTTCTGTGGTCTTGAAAAAATCATCTTACTTATAGCATTGGAAATGTAGAATGAAAGGTAAAAAGAGAGTAAAAGTTATTTACCTGTGGAAGAAGGAAAGAGATGCCTAGTGAATTGAAAAGGTGGGGAAGGATACATGGAGAAGGACCCCTCCATTTGAGTAGGGTAGTAAAGGAAGGACGGTCCGGGGATACGTTGAGCCTGGGGTGCAGAAAATGTTCCCCTAGGAGCCTGCAAAGAATAGCCATAATAATATGGAGACCCCATTGTGGTAGATGATGATCCATATAGTTGATGATAGTATTGTTGCTGCTGAATTTGTGGATTATAGACAGCCTGCATACCAATTCAATAACATTCCTCACTAAATATTGCTGCCTTTAATTTGAACTATTTGCTTAACATTGAACAAAATGAAACTTACTTGGTGAAACCCATATTCAGGACTGTAAGTAGGGTACCTGTAAAGGTAGACAATTCATCATTAAAGAAAAAAAGAACTTTCCCTTGGAAGTAATTGCAAGAAACAGCATCCTTGTATAGAAAAAGGAATCAATGATAGCTAAGGTAGGGGACTTATTTCAACATGATCATAAGGTCCTACATTGATAACACTTGTTAGTAACAAGGACAACATTCGCTTAGGTAGGTACTGGAAATTAATTTAAGATATCCATCTAAATCTAATAATCAAGTTTTAATACTCCAAATTATCGAGGTTTGATTTCGGGGTCATTAAAACTAAGAGTCGGACACTCTATCAACGAACTGTATTACTAATGGTGCAGCTAACTATAGTTAAACATAGGTGAAAAGATGGGTATGCATTACCATGATCTTAAATATATGTAAGTGCAAAGGTAGCTGAAGCTCTACAGATAATAAAAATACAATCACATAAATGTTAGCTGTAAATGAGCTGGATCCTTGAAATTATCTTGGCAGATGAGGCCATTGATCAATAATTTAATTACTATAACCTTATTTTTATTTCTAATTTACTTTTTTTTTCTTTACTCTGAGTTGCCTGGGATTATAAGAGAATAGAAATAATATAATACAGAACATAATAATTAGCTGCCTAAAAATGGAACCCTTTGCTTAAAACTCATATATCAATATCATATCTGGGACCACTTTGAGATATATATATATAAGGGCACTACAAAGCATTGCCATAGTTTCTCCTAATCTTACTGGATCCCAATTTGATTAGCTGGCTTAATCTTCACATACCATAAGAATTAATTAAACTTGAAAATATGATTATTCATTATAAGAGATTACAAGCACAAATGTATATTAGGATCAGTAAGGAATCTGCTCCTCTGGTTAACCTTTTTCATTTGTTTTTATTATTATTTTTCCCCTAGCTACAGCAATGTATGCCACGTTATATCATTGACTACATAGGTATTGTAAAGGTTTCTTTTTAGTTTCCATTAATATTATTTTGGTAATGACAATGTTGTATGGTCAAATGCATTATTGAGTTACAATATATAATCTGATATACCAACTGTATTGAGAAATGGAGTGAAAACAATAGAGGATACTCACCCATAAGGGGGTGGATACATGACAGGAGGTGGTGGTGGCGGAGGCGGATGTGGATGCACTGGTGCTGCAACTCCACTATATGGTGCACCTTGCTGTGCAACTCCTTGATAAGGACTGTTATTACCTCCTGCATTAAAATCCACCATATCCAATATCCATTATTATCATCATCTTCTCTTTTATTTCAATAATTGAATGGTGAAAAGTGTAGCTCGTATCAAAGAGTATTGGGGGGGGGGGGACCTCGTGGCTGTAAAGGCCTAGGCCTTCCAAATGAAGCAATGTTACAATTTGCTCTTCTTCCACCAATTACAGGATTTGGATCAACACAAGCTCTCCTAGCTGAATCAGGATCACGGAAAGTAACCTATACAAAACATTTGAGATATTTTTACAAACACCTTCATGAAGTAAAAACTTTAAACATTCATAATAAGATGGAAAAAAAAAACTTACAAAGCCATATCCTTTAGATTTGCCTGTGACTTTATCAGTGATGATAACAGCTTCAAGAATCTCTCCAAATTGCTCAAAATATCGACGCATTTCCTCTGTTGGTGTCTCCCAAGGTAATCCCCCAACGAACACTTTTGTAAACGTTGTGTCACCGAATGGTGATCGATAATGTGGATAAGCCATGGCATCTAAACAAACAAAAAGAAGAAGAAAAAACCGGGGTTTATCTATCCTTTTGCATGAAACTTGAAACTTGTATAACATCCACAACCCTTTTGGCCATTGCTTTCATTGCTCTACCATATATGATTGTGTCTAATATACGTTCCCAAGGCACCCTTCACACATTACCACAAAGGAATCATTGAAAGAGTGACAGAGAGTGAGATGCAGACTTGTTTATGATGTCATAGAAGTTGTTGCTTGTTGGCTGTTGTTAATTATTTGATCGGTTGGTTAATAAAAGAAAAGCCAGAAAAAAAAAAGCAACAAAAAAAAAAAGACCCGACAGCTGCAAACTCTAATTTGCTGTCTATTGAGAGAGAGAGAGAGAAAGGGCCAAATAGCAAAGAGAGGGAGTTGGGTTTTTGTAATATCGAATGACAGCTCCGCGAGTGAACGCACTTGAGCTTGTCTTCCCTGTCTTTGCATTAATATAGTCTCCCAAGTCCCAGGTCCTTGTGTTTTCTTTTGTGTGTTGTCTTTTGAGTTTTGCCTCAAATTAAAAAGCTTTGTAATGTTTATTTATGCTTTGACTGGTAGTATTAGTTGGTTTTTTTTTATAGTTTTTTTTTATATTCAAATGAATGTTTTGCTAGTGTGGGTATATACTGCATGTTAATCAAAACCAACTGGCAGATAATTTTATTTTGATGTTAATTAAATTGGGTTTATAAATTGGGTTTATAGAAAGAAATTATTTAATGTGATTGGTGTGTCTTCAACCAAACATGGAACAAATTAAATTTTTGAATGGGGACTTAAAAAAGGGAAAAAAGAACCCCCAAGTGTTTTAGCTAATGTAAAAGAATTATTACATTATGCAAATTGCGTGGATACTCGTTTTAATAAAACAAATTGATTATTACTTTACAAAAATCAAATTGATTATATTCGCAATAAATATTTGTTGATACAAATATATAACAAGAGAGGAGATAGGAGGAAAAGTTAGTGATGATAAGAAGGCTGGTTCATCTAGACAGGCAGAGAGCTAATAAAGGAAGAGAGTAGGAGAGGAATAAGGTAACTGTGAAGGCAAAGGAGACCGAGTGTTATGTATAAGTGCTTAGGGTTGCTGAGAGGGTGAAGATCTTTTCTTCATCATTCCCCAGGATATTTATAGAAGGGAGGTCTCGTGCCTGGTAGTGCCAATTCACTGACAGTATGGGTGGTGCTCCTCTCATGGGGTCGACCAGGTGGCAAGTCGATTGTTCCCAAGTGTGGTACCACTATGACATTCCTTTAACTAAGGTAGTACTAGATTGTTACACCTCAGTAGTCCCCTCTTGGTGGTAAGTGTGTTTTTGCTAAAAAGCGGGTGGCCTGATAGCGAGTAGAGGGCACAAGTGGTTGGTCACCCAGTGATCGACCATGCGATGTAAGGTGGAAGACCATACAGGCGATGCGAGATAGAGAACCATCCACGGGTGCTTCTCAAGTAGCCTCGCGAGGTGCCACGTGTCTAAGAGGTGTAGGGGTATAACAATTATTCCCTTAGTCGAAAGGAAGGTTATAAAATAACTTGCCTCGAAACCATCTATAAGTAGCCTAAACAGGGTGGTAGTTATCATAAGAGAAGTAACGAGTGACTTAGAATATTGAAAATTGCTCATTATGCACGTTAAGGATGCTTCTAAAGGTAAAAAGTTGCTTTGAAGATTTTGGAATGTTAGCATTAAATGCAAAGCTGAAATCACAATCCTTGGACACATGTCTAGACGATATTGGCTCTAGTGTTGAGACAACTATGTAGTAAAATGAACCATTTTCAAAAGTTTCTATATATAGCCATGGTCGTCTTTTGTTCCACTATTTTATTTTTTCAAGGTTTTTCTAGGTTGTCCTTTGAATTTTTGTATATTTTTTTACATATTTAGCTATTCTTTGGACTCTATTAGTTCGTTTACTACCAAATATTCATTGCTTGTCTACACAAGTTTTGTTTTGAAGTTTTTTTTTTGGCAAGAAAGTTTCATTTTTCTGCAATTTTTGGTGCCAAATTCTACATTATTTCCAATAATAACAGTCAGGAACCATCGTGTTTAGATTAAACTAAGGACGTGTTTAGGTTATCTATTGATATTAAATTGTCTTCTTGCATTACGATCCGACCACGTAATGTCGTTTAATATTAGTTAAATGTTAGATAAACAGTAAGATAATATTTGTTTTCAAAACATGTATTGACTAGTTGAGGGATCAAATATGGCTCAACCAAATTTACTATATGTTTCAAAAAGCCTAAGTTGAGGAAATGCTCTACAAGAAGGTTAACCATCTGAACCTTGACTTTTTTAAGTACACTTTATTAGAGTTGAAGTTTGATGACGATTTTGACTTCCTGATCAAATGAAGTTTACCTTCCACGGAGTTGTGCGAGTACAAACCCTTATTGGATGGGTTTTTAGGGGTGGAGAAGGAATTCAAGATGTTGAACCAAGTCGACATACTTGTTATGCCCCAAGACATCACTCTCCAAAGCATTGTTATCACTCTCCAAAGCATTGTTTGCTTGAAAAGGGTTTGTGAAATGTCCCAATCATCGTGGGATATTCTGATAGGCTTGTCTTATTCTTTACCAATTATCCCTCGACTCCAAAGACATGACCCACTAGCACCTAGAATACCCTTACTGTTGCTGGTGATGGGGCAATTCAATCTGCTGGTTTACGCGGTCAAGCTCATATACCATGTGAGGAGGCTTTTATCTATGTTTTAAATTTTGCCCATTTTTCTAGAAGGTGTTCTTATATCTAATGCTTGTTGATTATAATTGGATTTTTTTCTCATACAACCATTGTAAGTGCAGCCACTATGGCAACTACCGTTAGGAGGAAAAGGCTTCCACCTTGTATCATTCAATCAATCATTGGGTGACCAACCACTCTCACACTCCACTCGCCATTAAGCCACCCGATTTTTAATGGGAATGCACTTACCACCAAGAGGGGACCATTGAGGCGCAACAACCTCGTATTATCATCTAAGAGAATTTTAGAGCAATACCACACTTAAGAACAATCGACTAGGCATCTAGCCGACTACATAGGAGGGCCACCAGTCGTACTGTTAGTGATGTGGCACTATTAGGCAGGAGACATCTCTTTTTATAAATACATTGGAGAATGACGAAGAAATTATCTTTACCTTCTCAGTAACCCTAAGCATTTACACAAAACATTCAATCTCTTTTGCCTTCATAGTTACCTTACCCCTTTCCTACTCCCTTCTTTTTTTGGCTTTCCGCCTATCTAAGTGAACCGACCTCCTTATCGCCATCACTTTCTCCTCATATCTGTACTGTTTTTGTACACCTGTATCAATAATACTTATTGTTAATACTATCAGTCACATCGTTAGTTGCAATTGAACATAGGGGTGTTTATAGTTTGGTTAAATTGAATTAATTGACCGAATCGATCTAATTCGGTTAATCGATCGATGACTGAATTTAGTTCAGTCGAAGGTCGGTTAATGATTTTTTAAAATTTCAATTATTTGAAATAAATATTATATATTATATATTATACTTTTTATATTAGCAATGTATTTTTTGAACTGTTATTTTTTATATTAATCTAAATAAATAATATATATTATATATATTTGAACTATTAAAAAAAATAAATGAACCATAGCAATGTATTATTTTATATGTTTTATAATTATTTTAACCAAAAGACAAAAACATATAAACTTCGATTAACCATCTAGATTAATCGAAATATTTCGGTTCAGTTAATGTATTTGAAAAAATTTCGGTTCGGTTAACAGTTAAAGATTTTTACATTTCGGGTAATTTAGTTAATTGTAATTTGGTTAAGTTAATAACTAACCGACCATTTGAAAACCCCTAATTGAACATTGTGCAATTGAATGTTGTGTTACTTGCCATATTTTTTGGCATATTTTTATCGAAAAATCCTGGTTAATCACTTACATATTTTAGAAGATTTTAAGAATCAATGTAGGGGATTGTAATTAGCGAAGATGTTTGATTAAGTAAGGATACATGCCAAGAGTCATAGTGTACGGAAATAGAGGCTAGGCTATGTACATTTCAGACGATTGCAAAGGCCAATGAGATACAATACTATGAAAGGATTGCCAAACCAAAAGTGCAATTCCTAAAGTGTATGTTAGATCTTCGAAGGGAAAACAATAGGGTGAGTTGCACCCTCAATTACAATTGCTCCAAACAACTGGACCACTTAAACTATTGCACACAGACTTGAAGGGACTGATAGAGATTGAAAGCTTAGGAGGTAATGATTATTCCAGTTTCACTAAAATAAAATTCTTGTAAAAGAAATTAACACCTTTGATGCTTTTAAAAAACTATGCAAGAAGCTGATGAATGAGAAATGACAATTTATTAGGAAAATATTCAAAATAAAGAGTGGTCATGGAAAGGAATTTAAAAATGAAAAATTCTTTTAGTTTTACGATAATACTGTGTAGTGTGCCTCGCATTTTGGAAGAAACAGGGTTTGACGTCGGGACAAGGAAAAGCCAACTTCAGGACGACACGACAATGACGTTCCAATAAGAAGAATCACCATGTCCCAACAAGAAGAACCACTATGTCCTGATGATGCAAAGTAAGACATCCCGAAGAGAAAATATGGCACGTCACGATGTGGCTACGTGTTCCTTACTAAATCGAGTTTCTTCTCCTAATTAAACTTTGTTATCTTTTTCCAATCTAACTCTAATTATTCTAGAGATGTTTTAGTAATATTTCCACATGAATTTCAACTTATAAATAGGGTTTTTAGCAACCCTAAAGAGATTTATTGAACAACACAATTTAGAGAGAGTTTTGTGAGAATTTCGGGAAAACTTTGTATTTTGGGTTCGAGTTTGTTTTATTTCTCAATCTTGTACTCTTCTTCGATTATTCAGGTTTATCCCCACAAATTAGTATCAGAGCTTAGTTCGATTTTCACATTCAATTCATTTAGAGATGATAATGAGGTACGTTATTGAAAATTTCAATGGGATCACAAATTTCAGTTTATGGCAAGTTCGGATGATGACAATTCTAGTTCAGAAAGGTCTGAAAGAGGTTGTTACAAGAAAAAAACCCGTGGATGCAAATCAGATAGAATAAGAGGAGTTTAATGAGAAGGCTCTATCAACAATTCAATTGTGCCTCACAAATAATGTGTTGCAGGAGGTACTTACAGAGAAAACGACAAGAACCTTATGGAGGAAATTAGAAGCCCTTTATATGGCAAAATCTCTTGCAAATCACTTGGTATTAAAACAGTGATTATACACATTCCATATGGTCGAAGATAAGTTTATTAGGGCTCACATCAGTGAATTTGTTACTTTCCTCAATGACCTAAATAATGTTGAAGCCAACATCGATGATAAAGATCAAGCTATGCTGTTGCTTTGTTCTTTGCGCCCTTCAAATAAAACATCAATGATGAAGATTAGGATAAACCTGACAATGATTTAGGTTCAAAGAACAAGTCTGATGGGAAAAATTCAATTCGATTCAAAAAATTTTGAATTTTGAATTATCTAAATCTAGTTAATCGAGTCAACTCAATTTTTTTTTACTTTCAAGTTCAAGTCAAGCTGAGTTTTCAAATTTGAATAACTCGAATAAACCAAATAGTAACCCCTCGGTCTATCCCGCCAACACTTTACCCCCTCTTCTCTTCAATTTTTTTTTACTTTCCCTCCCCCTTTTACCCCAAAAAATCAAAATCCCCCACAAATATTTTATTCCCCCTATTTACCCCCTAAAATATGTATTTTTTCCCCCTTTACTCCCCAAAATCAAAATCCCCCAAAATTAATTTGTTTCCCCATTTCTTCTTCATCGGTTGCTTTTATTTGTTCACTTATTTACTTCAATTTTTCCTTATATGATCAGGTTTAAAAACTTTAAAGAAAAATATTTTCAAAAAAGATTACATAAAAATAAAAACACCAGTCATTTTTTAATTTAACTCGAACAAATATATTCGATTCAAATTCCATCTCACTCGAGTTGATTCGAGAAAATTTCAAATCAAGTTAAGATGATAAAATAGGATTTGTCAACTCAATTAACTTGAAACTTGTTCATTTGATTTGATTCGATCAAACACTCACCCCTAGATTCGGGTTAAAGAAGATCTAGGGCAAGATTGAAATCAAGAAATCACAACAAGCAATGTGGCTACTATAAAAAGATAGGTCACATCAAAGCAGAATGCTATAAACTTCAGAATAAAAGTAAGAGGGTCGCCGAAAACAACAAGAAAGGGAAGCAGAAAGCTAATGTAGCCGATGCTAATATAGCCGAGGATAAAGGTGATGATTTATTGTTGGTGTCAACAACTGAAAGGTCTAAGTTCACATCTGAGTGGATATTTGGTTTAGGATGTTCTTACCATATGTATCCAAACAGGGACTGGATCTCCACATACAGTTCGGTTGAAGGTGGAATTATACTTATGGGAAATAACTCACCCTACAAAATAACTAACATTTGTACCATTCAAATTAGGATGCATGGCAGGATAATTAAAACATTATCAAATGTCAAGCATGTGTCTGATTTAAAAAAGAATCTTATCTCTTTAGGTACTCTAGA
This sequence comes from Gossypium hirsutum, assembly GCF_007990345.1. Classification (NCBI taxonomy): domain Eukaryota; kingdom Viridiplantae; phylum Streptophyta; class Magnoliopsida; order Malvales; family Malvaceae; genus Gossypium; species Gossypium hirsutum. Next base: position 4,600,916 of record NC_053429.1, read on the forward strand.
TTCAAATGGTTGCAAGATTGTCATCGAGTCAAACAGTTTAAAAGTCTATTGTAAAGCTCTTGTTTTGATGAGAGGAAAAAAGTTTGGTAGCCTATACATTCTGCAAGATTCAACGGTATTAGTGCAACAGTAATTTCAGAAGAAGAGTCAAAATTGTTGCCACATCACGACGAGGACTTCCATGATGTCATGACGACGCGACAAACTTCTTTTTTTTTTACAAATTTTGAATCAACTGAGTTGTGGCACATGCGACTCGATCATATGAGTGAAAAATGTATGATTATTTTGAGTAAAAGAGGTATTCTCACAGGCATTGGAGTTGGAAAATTAGATTTTTGTGAGCATTGCATTTATGGGAAACATACTCGATTCAGCCTAGATTCGACAGTGCACAGGACAAAAGGAACCCTTGACTATACTCATTTTGATTTATGGGGTCCAACTCCAGTCATCTCCGAAAGAGGTAACAAATATCTTCTAACTTTTATTGATAACCACTCCAAAAAAGTTTGGTTTTATTGCCTGAAACACAAGAATGAAGTCTTTGGGATCTTTAAGCAGTGAAAAACCTTACTAGAAAAGTAGACTAGAAAGTTTGTAAAGCGGTTAAGAATAGATAATGGTTTCAAGTTCTATTCAGTTGAATTTAATTATTTCTGAAAACGGGAAGGAATCGAAAAACATCGCACAGTTGTTAGTACGCTACTGCAGAATGGTGTTGTTGAAAAAATGAACAGAATGTTGCTAGAGAAAGCCCGATGTATGTTTCCAATGCAAGCTTAGAAGAGGGGTTTTGGGCCAAAACAGTTAACTTGACAATTTTTTTGGTGAACCGGTCTTCACATCAAGCATTGGATGAAGGTTCCTAAAGAGATTTGGTCAGATAATCCTTCTAATTACTCTAACTTTAGAGTATTCAATTGTTCTGGTTATGCACGAGACAACCAAGGAAAGCTTGAACCAAAGACTGTAAAATGCATCTCTATGAGTTTTACTACCGAGATAAAACGCTACAAGTTATGATGCTCAGAAACTAGTAAGATCATCATTAGTAGAGATGTTAGGTTTGATGAAATATCAATGATTCTTTAAAAAAAAGGGGTTATCGGGCCAAAATAACACAGAAAAGCTAAGTGTTTCAAGAAAGGTAAAGCTGGAAACAAAAATAGATGGTGATGTAACGAAGCTCTACATCGTAATGACATGACAAACAAAGGCAGCATCCCAACAAGGAGGATCGCCATGTCGTGATGTCATGAATAAATCATGAAACCGATGTCTCGTTGATGCAACAGAAGGTTTCTAAAGCCATTCTATCCAAATCAAAGACGTCTACCTCTAAACTTAATGATTATAAGTTAGCCTAAGACAGAAAAATGAGAGAGATCAAACAACCATAAAGATACTATGAATGAAATCTAGTGGCATATGCTCTAAATGTTGCAGGGAGCATTGATTCAGCTGACCTTTTGAATTATTCAAAGACAGTTTAGACTTATGATTCTAGCAAGTGGCTCGTTGCTATGGAAGAGGAAGTGGAATCATTTCAAAAAAACGAGACTTGGAAACTCGTTAAACCACCCACCGAAAAGAAAATAGTAGGTTGCAAGTGGGTGTTCAAAAAGAAAAAAAAGAATCTCATCAAGACGACATTAGGTATAAGGCAAAGTTGGTTGTAAAGGGCTATAGCCAAATGAAGAGAGTTGATTTCCATGATGTTTTCTATCTAGTTGCTAAGCATACGTCCATTCGAGCATTATTAGCTCTTGTTGCATCATACAACTTTGAATTGGAACAGCTAGATATAAAGATTGCATTCCTTCATGAGGATTTGGATGAGGCCATTTATATGTAATAATCTGAAGGCTTCAAGGTTAAAGGTAAGCAAGATCAGGTTTGTCTTCTTTAAAAGTCATTATACAGCCTGAAGCAGTCTCCTCGAAAATGATATAAAAAGGTAAGCAAGTATGACGGTTATGTGTATTTACAAATGTTTAAATGATAGATCATTTATTTATTTGTTACTTTATGTTGATGATATGTTACTTGTGGCTAAGGATCCATAAAAAAATAAATCAACTTAAAACCATGTTTAAGTCTAAGTTCGAGATAAAAGATCTTGGTGCGACTAAGAAAATTTTAGGGATAAAAATTTCGAGAGATAGACACTCTAGGAAGCTACTTCTGTCATGGTAGAGATACATTGAAAGAATTCTTGAGTGGTTTGGAATGCAATATTCTAAATTAGTTAGTACTCCCTTAATTGCACACTTCAGACTTTCGACTTCAGAATCACCATAAACCTAAGACGAAGAAAGGTACATATCTTCAGTTCCTTATTCTAGTGAAGTAGAAAGTTTAATGTATGTAATGGTTTGTACTTGTCCCGATATTTCACATGTTGTTAGTGTATTAAGTAGATATGATAAACGCCAAATTATACATAGTTTTACCCCAAATACTTAGCATATTTATGGATGTTTACTACTAGATTTGTAGATTTTGGTGCTCTTAATCCAGTTATTTCATGTTTTGTACTCAGGAGAGCATCAAGAGTCAAAATGAGCCAAAAATGAGCTAAAAAGGGACAAAACGGACCAAATCAAGAAGATCACACGGCCTAAGCCTTGCCACACGGCTGCTCACATGCCCGTGTCCTTCGAGGGTGTCGACCAAGGCTCTCATGATTCACACGGCCTGGCCATTGACCCACATGGCTGTGTGCAATTTAACGGATCGGATACGGCCTAGCAAACACGTCACATGGCTGTGGCACACGGGAGTGTCTCTTTTTCAAAGAGTTGTATTTTACACAGAAAAGGGTACTTAGGGAGGAATAAAGCCAATCCAAAGGCTATATAAACACCCTAAGTATAACCTAGTAAAGGGGGGCTCTTCCAGAACTTTTCTGGAATACAGAACCACACGCCAAGAATTACTTGAAGGAAGCCAGATGATCCATCCCAAAAGCCGGAGCTACTCCAAGACTGAAGATCTCTCTTAGAATTCCTTCAGGGGTTTTAGAGTTTTCTTTATGCTTTTTTATTTTCATACTTTTGAGATGTACTCTTATCTTTTTATGAACTAAACCCCTTAGATACCTAAGGGGGTTGAAACCTATGATAGATCTTGTTATTATTATCTGAATTGTATGACAAATACTTGATTTGTTCTTAATTATGTGTTCTTAATGCTTGATTTAATATTTTGGGTATTAATTTATGCTTTGATGTGCTTATGCAGAGGAGCAAAAGTTCCTGTCGAAGAGTAGATTTGGCATAATTAAGCGGAGTTGATCGAACGCCTAGAAATAGGGTTACGAGATTTTGTCAGATTAGGGTGAAACCTAATACGGGAGTCCATAGAGTGATTTACTGCTTCCCTAGGGGTTTTAATTATGAAAGAAATTTTGATTAATTCAACTGAGGGTTAGACATTATTAGTCTCGAAAGGGATAATAACATAGGTTAGGGAGTCTCACGGATCAAGTCAAGTGAATAAATCGTCCGGTTCAGAGTCAGATAACAAGTGAAATCTAGGTGGATTCCTCCTTGGGTGTCGTCTTTATCAAATTAATTTTCTTCAAGTCTTTTTCTAACTTTTCTCTTTACTTTAGTTTAATTAGTTAATTAGTTTAGTTAATTAGTTTAATAAACAACCCCTCTCTATTTCTAGGGTAGATAATAAAAAGATAGTTATTACTAGTACTTTTGGTTCCCTTGGGTACGATATCCCGATCTTGCCATTACTATACTATTTTTCGATAGGTGCGCTTGTCTTATTCTAGGTTTGATCTTCATTATAAATATTTATTACTTGTTACGAATCACGCGATCAAGTTTTTGGCGCCGTTGCCGGAGAGCTGAAATATTAGGAACACTAAATTTTTATTACTTTAGCCATTTATTTTTCTTGCAATTTTATGTTATTTTATTTTATTATTTATTCATTTACTTTTTTTTCTCTGTTGGCAGGTTTTTATAGTTTATGACTAGAAGAAACCCGTCGGGACCATTACTTTTTGACGAAGAAATCGATCCTACAATTCACAAAAATCAAAGAGAAATAACGCGCAGTTTAAGATACACGGAGAACGAGCAAGAAGACAATACTCAACCTCTAACCGACAAGATGGCTGAAAACCAAGGCAATCAGCTACCTCCTGTAATTGCGGCTAATCAAAATCCTGCTCCACGTACTATGTATGATTATGCTAAACATTCTTTAACAGGAACTGAATCTAGCATAGTTAGACCTGTTGTAGCTGCAAATACTTTTGAACTAAAACCTAACACTATTTAGATGATACAACAATTCGTTCAGTTTGATGGTTTGCAGGACGAAGATCCCAACACTCATTTAGCAAATTTCCTGGAATTTTGCGATACATTCAAAATCAATGGTGATTCTGATGATGCCATACGTCTTCAGTTGTTTCCCTTTTCACTGAGAAACAAAGCTTAACAATGGTTGAACTCGTTACCACAAGAGTCTATCACTACTTGGGAACAAATGACCGATAAATTTTTACTAAAATATTTTTTGCCAGCTAAAATGGCTAAATTACGTAATGATATCTCTTCTTTTGTGCAGATGGATTTAGAAACACTTTACGATGCATGGGAGAGATACAATGACTTATTGAGAAGGTGTTCTCACTATGGGTTACCTCTATGGCTACAAGTTCAAACCTTTCACAACGGTTTGAATCCCTCAACCAGGTAAATGATTGATGCAGCAGCCGGTGGAACAATCAATAATAAAATACCTGAGGAGGCCTACGAGTTTATCGAAGAGATGTCCCTGAATAACTATCAGTGGCAAGTCATGAGGACAAAGCCAACGAAAACAGCCGGCGTTTATAACATCGATTCAGTCATCATGCTCTCTAATTAGGTAGAACTTCTCAATAAAAAGATTGACAGTTTACTTGGTTTTACGCAGGTACATCCAGTAATGAGGTATGACTCAAGTGGCGAAGGTGTGCATACAGAATACCAATCCTTCAATCATACAACCGAAGAAGAACAAGTCAACTATATGGGTAACAATAACTTCCGATCTCAAAATAACCATACAGTAATACTTATAATGCAGGTTGGAGGAACCACCCAAATTTCTCCTGGGGTGGTCAAGGGAATCAAAAGGCACAAAATCCTTAGGGTTTTCAACAGCCACCTTATCAACAAGAGAAGAAACCAAACCTTGAAGAGATGCTTTCTAAATTCATCTCGGTGTCAAAAACCCGTTTCCAAAATACCGAGATAGCACTAAAGAATCAACAAGCATCGATCTAAGGGCTCGAAACTCAGATAGGCCAGCTATCCAAACTAATCTCTGAACGACCACAAGGTAGCTTACCCAGTAATACTGAACCTAATCCGAGGGAACACCTCAATGCAATTAGTACTCAAGATAAGGAAAGATTCATTGCACTTGAGCCAGAATTACAATAGAACAACGCGATGAGCAAAGGTCGAGAAGAGGTAAACGATGATGATCCTAAACAGGTAAGTATAAATTATGAACCTCGTGTGCCATATCCTAAAGCGATAACGAAAGATAGAACAGAAGAACAATTCGGTAAGTTTATCAAACTCTTAAAAAAATTACATATTAACTTACCATTTATTGAAATTCTTTCACAGATGCCCAACTCAGCAAAATTCTTAAAAGAACTTCTGACCAATAAAAGAAAATTAGACGCTACATCGTATGTGGAACTCAATGCAGTCTACTCAGCTATTCTAAAGAATAAGCTACCTAACAAATGGAAACATCCAGGAAGTATTACAATTCCTTGCTTAATTGGTAGTTTGTCTGTGAATAATGCTTTAGCTGATCTAGGGGCAAGTATAAATGTTAGGCCATATAAAATGTTTAAATGACTAGGTCTCGGTAAACCCAAACAGACTAGGATGAGATACAATTGGCTGGCAAAACAGTTAGATTTCCTAAGGGTATTATTGAAGATGTTCTCGTTAAAATTGATAAATTTATTTACCCAGTAGACTTTGTTGTCCTAGATATAGATGAGGATAACGAGGTACATTTAATTTTAGGACGACCCTTTTTAGCAACTGCTAGAACCATTATTAATGTAAGCACATGAGAGCTAGTACTTCGTACAGGTGACAATGCAGTAACACTCCAAGTACGCGACTCAATCAAAACCTCTAAAACTCAAGATAATACTATAAAACCTGTCAATGATAAACTAATATTCAATCGTCCTTGCAGGAATCTCCTCGAACCAAGACAACGGACACAGTGCACTATTATCATGTAGAGAACAAAGACACCTATGAGGAACGAAGGCTTCGAATAAAGGAGCTAGATGAATGGCGAACACACAAATCGAGAACACATGATAAACCGAAACTACGCCAAAATAAGCCCGATATCTCTCCTAATCAACTCAAGGTTGGCGATAAAGTCTTACTAGATGCCGTAGATCCCCACATTGTCACTACTACACCAAATGAGGAAATCTCTCTTACGGTACGCAGTATTTTTCCATTCGATACGGTAGAGGTGAGTCATCCCAAGTTCGGCACTTTTAAGGTAAACAACACCCGATTAAAACCTTATTTTAAGATTGACAGCAGGAATAAGGAGTATGAACTCCTCAAACCACCATGATCATTCAACAGAGAGGTAAGTCGAGCTTAGACTATAAATAAGCACTTCTTGGGAGGCAACCCGAGCACTAACATATTTCGATTTCTTATTTCTAACACTTTAAATAATTCAATTTATCTTTGAATTGCAAAGTTTTTCAAAACACACGGCCAGACACACGGGCGTGCCTAAAGCTGTGACAAACCAGGGGAAAAGACACGACCGTGCGATAAGGCTGTGTGGAAGCAGGATATGATTTCCCCAAAACACGGGGTGCGATAAAGCCCCACAGCCGTGCGACATGGCCGTGGGTGAACTTCATAGGTGATCACGGGCGTGCGAATGAGCAACCACGGGCATGCCAGGGGCAAGGCTCGAATCTGTTTCTTCGACACGGACGTTAAGCCGTGGACAACAATACACGGGTGTGGTACCCTCACACACGGGAATGGGAGAAGTGAACAAAGCTAGGCACGGCCGTGCGACATTTCCGTGTGCCACACATGCCCAAGAAATATGGGCGTGGGATAGTAGCTGGGCACGACCTAAATCGAAAAATTTGAAAAATACAGGCTCACCCTCAAAGTACACGGGCGTGGCCCTAGGCTGTGTGACCCTCCCCTATATAAGCAAACCACTGTTCATCTTCTTCTTCCTTTCAAAACCCTAGCCAACATCTACCATTCCCCACTCCCTAATCCCTATGCCGGCCACTATTCCCCAGATTCTCACTCTTCAAACCCCCAAACCACCTTCAAATCCACTTTTTTTGCATTAATCCCCACTTTCCCCTCTCTTTACCCTCTATTTTTTCCTCCACACGGCGATATCCCCGTGTCACACGCCCGTGCTCGCCATCAACACGCCCATGTGCCACCCTACCGCAGCCTTCTACCATGCCACCTAGGGAACGACCAGTTCATGCGGCTGCTTCATTGGCACACCTTTCCGACCGACTCGCTCACTTCGAGCAGTATTGCACTACACAGTTCGAGATGATTCACGAGCGAGATCGACGATGTGACAGACAGATGGACGACATGCAGGCTATGATGCAGCAGCTGTGCCAACACTTTCACATCGCCACTCCAGCGCCACCACCTGAGGGCCCCACTGACGAGGATCATTGAATCCTCTTATCTTTTTATTTTATTTTTATTTTTACTTTTATTTTTTATTTTTCTTTTGAAGACATATTTATATTAGTAAATTTTACTTTTTTCATTTTTCTGGTATTTCTAACAAGTAATCCCACTACGCTCTTGTAATATCCTGATTTTGGGCCTAGTCGGAATAATAGTTTCGAGACCACAAATCTGAGATAGAAAGAATTTTTTTTTATAATTATTTTGAGGTCTATGATATGATTGCATGATTGTGTGAAAATTTCATGAAGAAATTCTATGCATAAAGTGCTTAATTTGAAATTAGGGACTAAATTGAATAAATTGCAAAACTTGTGTTCTAGAAGCATTTTGCATAAAATTGAATTAGATTATTAATTAGAGGTCCTTACAGAGCAATTTGAACAATTTGTAAGTCTATGGAAAAAAATTGTACATGGATGGAATTTTTGGAAAGTTTAGTAGTAAGGCCATTTTGGTCATTTAGATATTAAATGAAATTATGTAGTATAGGAAGTTGTAGATAAAACGGAATAAAAACGAGGTATCGAGACCTCAAATTCATAAACCGGGCCATAAATATTTTTAGAAATATTTATGGAGTGTAAATAAGTTAGTATTAAAGTTTCGTCAAGAAATTTTAAGGTTTCGGTAATTAGTTAGGTGAAAAGGACTAAATTGAACTAAGTACAAAATTTGTGAGATGTGATTAAATAGCTTAAGTATTTAAAAAGATGGATTTAAAGAGCAATTAGACCCAAAGGTTAATGGCTGGACGGTTTGGGTATGAAATAAGCAAGAAAACAATGTGAACAAGGGGCAAAATTGGAAATAGCATAAAAGTTAGTAATTAAATAATGATGTAATTGAAAAATCTAGACATTTCTTCATCTTTCTCAGCCAGAAACGCCGTAGCAGGTCTCCTATACTGGTTTTTCATATTTTTGCACCATATCAAGAGAAACGAGATTCAAGTCGTGATCGAGGGAAAAATAAAGTTTACGAGGAATAAGCTCGATTGCTAATATTTTATATCGAGGTAAGTTCATATGATTTTTAATAATGCAATGTGTAATTTAATGTTTTGAAATGAAAATTTCATGAATGATATAGTATATTATTGCATATAAAATATCATTAAACTGTGATAATTGTAAAATGATATTTGAATAAAAGTACAAATTAAATGGAACAACGGACTTGAGTACTTTCATTCAGTGGCTAAGACGAATTGACGGAAAAGACCATGGTTGGACCATGGCAGCATGTGAAATGTAATTTCCGTATAAGACCATAGCTAGGCTATGGCTTCGGAGAAATGTGATATGTGTTTCCGTATAAGACCATATCCGGGATATGGCATCGGTGTGATATGTGCTACTGCATAAGACCATATCTGGGATATGGCATCAGTGTGATATGTGATCCGTGTAAGACCATGGCTGGGCTATGGCCTCGGTATGTGATATGTGACTATGTGCAAGACCATAGTTTTACTATGGCATTGTGATAATGAGGTACTCAATTCCGTAATCGTTCCCTAATTTGATTATGAACGAAAATGTAAAATGGCCCGAAAAGATTAAGAATTGGTGAATACTATGAAAATGACATGATTTGGAATAAGTTCTTGATACTTGATGACATTGAGATTATGGATCTATGCTTATGAAGCATAATTATGTGTTCTTAACATGATGGATGAAATGATATTGTATGGATTTAGTGAATAATAGTGGTGAATGAATAAATATGACCTTGGCAGTTTTGGGTTACTGCAGTAGTGTATATTTTGAAATTCACCATAAATTGTGGAAATTAAGTTAAGGGCTGAATAAAATATGAGATTAAAGCCTGATGAGTTTAGTTTCATATAGAGGAAACGGTGCATGCAATTGGATTTTATGTTATAAGATATTTAAATTGTTGTGAGACAGAGTTTGAATGATTCGAGATCCCCTGTTCTGATTTTAGAAAATCATTAGAAATTGTACAAAAATAATTATGAATTTTAATTTATATATTTAAAATCCTTATCGAGCCTACTTTCAAGAGGGATAGACGGGAACATCATCCAAGTCCCGAATTATGAGATAAATAATTTTTAGTGAAGAGAGATCAGAACTGTTGGACAGCGAAACAGGGGAGACTTTAATGAATAAACTGTACTAAATGGCTAAACCAAAAATTCTGGAAATTTTATGGCAGAAAGATATATGAATCTAGTTTCAAGGAAAATTAACGAAACTTAATTTGAAGTTTCGTAGCTCCAGAAATAAATTATTTAGTAAATGTATCTCGATAAAACAGTTTAAGCTGAGTATGTATAATTGTACAATTGTGGTGTTTTATCTTAAAAGCATGTTGGTAATTGCTTATTAATTTCATATGGACTTACTAAGCATTTATGCTTACTCCTTCCTTTTCATTCCTTGTAGTTTTGATAAGCCAGCTCGGAAATCGAGAACGGTCGGAGGCCCACTCACACTATCCGTATACCATCTTGGCGTAATGGCTTGTATATTTTGAGTATGGCATGTATAGCATTATAATCATTTTGTATATATGGTCTTATGATATGGATATTGAGTGGTATGGAAATGTTTGGTAATGATTAGCCATTGGAATGGCTAATCATGATCATATTTGGTGTTATATATGCTAAATTGCTAGCTAATCAATGGAAACCATGAAATAGGCAAAATTTACCATAAAATAGATCCAGACAGCAGCAGTGATGTGAGTTTGAAAAATCATTAAAAATAGTAGAGATACAATTAGATGATGAATAAAATATGGAATTGAAGAATTATTAGTCTATTTTCATATGGATGGAACAAAACAGGTATATGAGTTATATTTATGAGAAGTTTAAATTTTTGTGAAACAGGGCCAGAGCGATTTCTGGATCCCCTATTCTGACTTTGGAAATTCACCATAAATTGTACAATGATAATTAGAAGTTATGCTTTACATGTATAGATTCCTTATTGAGTCTAGTTTTATTAGACACAAACGGCATAGTCATTGAAACTCTGTACAGGGAGATATCTGATTCGTAATACACAGGGGTTAGAGTACTCGAACCCTAAAATAGGGGAGACTTTAACTAATAAACTGTACTAATTGGCCCGACCAAAAATTAAAAAAAAATTAGTAGATAGATATATGAGTCTAGTTTAAGGAAAAATTTACAGAATTTGATTTTGAGTTTCGGAACTCAAGATATGAATTTTTAAGCAACTATGATGCAGTTGGACAGCTTGTCCGAATTTGTTTAAGTGCTCAAATAAGTTTAGTAATGCCTCGTGCTCGACTCTGGCGACGGTCTCGGGTAAGGGGGCGTTACAGCTCTCTTCCACACCAACTTTTAATAAGCTCTTCATGATTCTACAGACTTCCGAGCAAAGCTGCTAGGAATATTTTTACGGAATGAGAAAACAAATAAGGAAC